>NW_027518090.1:320313-640626 GCF_048772815.1 Callospermophilus lateralis
GGGCTTTGGGCAGTTGATTGGGATATTTAGCTTTGAATTGTGCACATATGTCTCAAATAAATGGATATACAATGGCAGAGGAACTTGAACCTTGGATGATTGAATGCTGAAGAGAACATCCAGTTAAAAGGGATTGTCGGTAGGATTAAGAAGATAGTCGTTATGTTTAGCAAGTAGAGTTAGTATAGGATATGTAACAAAAGTTCTTTAGCAATTTTTTTTCGGGCAGTGAGTGAATATAAATGTCAGCACATATGAAGAAATCAGACACAATGATGAAATGGGGAAAATTTGTAGAAAAGCAGATATCAATAGAGACATTAGGAAATCAGGCAAAGTATAAAGTGAGTGATAGGATAAGACATTTTCAACAGGGTTGAGATTGAATATCTAATCTTAGGAAGAAACAAATATGTAGGTCACCAATAGGATTGACATTTGAGAGCATTAGGCAACATGGACATGGATGTTGTTAGTAATCCATGTTCACTTTCCATTTAGACTTTGGTACAATCCTAAGTGGGACCTTTGCATTTTGTTTCCAGAATATTACTGTGATAAAATGTGTATGTAGATCAGATGACATGATTATTTCTTCCACCATTTCTAGGAGCAGTATTTTGAAGACGTATAAATTAGCATTGGGGGTAAAAAGAGGTGTACCCTGTTTCTATGAATATACAGATAATGCATGAATAGACCTTAATTTCAATAAATAATATAACTTGTTCCACTTTAAGTAATGGATTGAATTGATATCTGAAAATATATAAGAAATCTTATATTGATATGCAATCATTCATGACAACCAGTTATACACCTAATGTTAATATTAGGTTACGGTTTATCATGAAGTTTGTGTGAGTTTTGCTTCAAAAGTGATTATGGAAATCGAAAATAATGTGTTTGGAAAGAAGTCTCATGAAAAGGCCAGTCAAGGAACACCGAGGAATTCATGAGTTCTGAAGAAGGAAGTGATTGAAATTGAAAAAAATGACGATAAATTTGCTTACTTGTGGATGAAATATTATAATATGATGTGAATAAACTGAAGAAATAGTAATGTACCAGTGTTGAATAAAAATGAACATCAAAATACACATCATTTCCCACAGGAATCTACTCGCATTGATGTTAAACTGTGTCAGTTACTGTAGAAATATTAGGATTTCTTTGCACCATTCACCAAAGTTAGTTTTCTTTTTTTTTTAATTTTTATTTATGCTTGTTCAAAATATTACATAGTTCTTGATATATCATATTCCACACTGTGTTTCAAGTAGGTAATGAACTCCCATTTTTACATCGTAAACAGATTGCAGAATCACATCAGTTACACATCCATTGATTTACATATTGCCATACTAGTGTCTGTCGTATTCTGCTGCCTTTCCTAACCTCTACTATCCCCCTCCCCTTACCTCCCCTCCCCTCTTCTCTCTCTACCTCTTTACTGTAATTCATTTCTCCCCCTTGTATAATTTTTTCCTTTCCCTCACCTCCTCTTGTATGTAATTTATATAACCCTGAGGGTCTCCTTTTATTTCCATGCAATTTCCCTTCTCTCTCCCTTTCCCTTCCTCCTCTCATCCCTGTTTAATGTTAATTTTCTTCTAATTCTATTCGTCCCTACTCTGTTCTTAGTTACTCTCTTTATATCAATAAAGACATTTGGCATTTGGTTTTACGGATTGGCTAGCTTCACTTAGCATAATCTGCTCTAATGCCATCCATTTCTCTGCAAGTTATATCATTTTGTCATTTTTTAATGCAGAGTAATATTCCATTGTGTATAAATGCCACATTTTTTATCCATTCATCTATGGAAGTGCATCTAGGTTGGTTCCATAGTCTTGCTATTGTAAATTGTGCTGCTATGAACATCAATGTAGCAGTGTCCCTGTAGCATTTTTTTTAGATCTTTAGGGAATAGACTGAGAAGGGGAATACCTGGGTCAAATGGTGGTTCCATTCCCAGTTCTACAAGAAATCTCCATACTGCTTTCCAATTTGGCTGCACCAATTTGCAGTCCCACCAGCAATGTACAAGTTTACCCTTTTCTCCACATCCTCACCAGCACTTGTTGTTGTTTGAGTTCATAATAAATATCTGGAATGGAAAATGCTCAGGAGTTCACAACCTTGAAGGTGGTAGAGGAGTTTCCAAAAGTAAGGGACAGGGTAAATACCACAAACATGGAGCTGTGTCGGCCTTAAGACTTCTTGAGAAAATGCCTCTGAGGTTGGGCACTTGAAATATATGTTGTTGTCAGGAGCTTTAGCTTCCTTTGTAGTGAGACCATCAAAGCTGAGTCTGCATCTATGTGACCTGAAGAACATGGTTTTTTATTTTCCTATAAACACGAGGCAGCAGTGCTGAATTCTCTCTTTGTAGGCAAACTGGGGCTACTGGGGTCTATGTGTCTCCCCGTGTGGACTGTGAAGCCATTTGATCATCCTTCACATTTCGTCATGTTATTTGATGCTGCACTGAAAGTTTGGTATTTACTTTACGAAATAAAGGAGTTTAACTGCGATACCGTGCTGCAGGGAGTTCTGTCACATGTTGTGGTCAGGATCGGCAGGAGAATGTACCAAGCAGGCTTCTATCACACATAGTTGCCCCCTTGACCATAGCAATATGATTCTGAACATTGCCCTGAAACCTCTCCATTCAACAAGATGCCTTTACATCCAAAGGTCTGCTAGCTGCACATGTCAGTCACAAACCATTTCTAAGCCAATGGCAGATCCACGTGGCCGCACCACAGATGTTTTTTCACACACCTACACTCTACTGCTCTTGGCCCACTACTCAGCAGGCTCCAACTTACTGGCATCTCTTTTCTACACCATTATCATGAAACTCAGTCAAACCAGACACTGTCTTGTATACTCATGATAAGCACCAGGACATCAAATGGATTTCCAGTGCCAGCTGGTCATGGAAATTTCAAAAATTTCATGGTATTTTCTAGCCATTTTTCAAGGATGAAGTTGGAGGTACTGTGGGTTTCAATTCATTCAGGAACCATTAAATGTTGAGGAATCTCATTTCAATGGAAGCTCTAGAGAACTCTCACAGGCAAGTCCTCCGAAAGAGTGGCCCAATGTCACATAAAGCCAGCCACATTGAGGTCTACAATGTGAGGTCCATGTGTGTTTTGACTCTCAACTATTGCTTCCAAGTTTTTCAGAATATAATCAAGTGATATCCTCGCTGAGATTCCCAGTGCTCTGTGGAAAGCCACCCTGGGCCTAGATCTCAGTTTCCAAGGGTGACTCTCATGTGTGGCCTCCGAAAATCCCAACACAATTCATGGCAATACTTCTCTAAGGTCAGTTCCAGAACTCAGTCTCCAAGGGGAATCCCACAAGAGTTGAAACCCAGGTGGACACAGTCATCTTTTCCAACTGCCACACAAATGACCACAATTGAAACCAAAACACTCCCACATGGCCCTCATGTTTTTCCATATAGACACTCATCATAACCTCTCGCTGGAGGTTTCCATGAGGGGCGCAGACCAAGACACCGTCCAAAATTAGCTCCCTTGCCCCTAATTTGCCGAAAGTCAGGGTGGCCTACACACCCTTCCTGTGAACCAGAACTGATCAAATAGGGATGTAGTTAATACTGTTCTGCTTTTCCAATTTGAGGCCTACTGACTGTCAGGTATAGATTCTTTATGTGATTTGGAGTCATCAGCAAACCCAAGCACTTCTGCAGGGGTTCAAAGAACTCATTTGAACTAAAGGATCCTGATTCTTACTTGATGAAGGTCAGGAATCTAATAGAGGAAGGCAAGAGACTCATTTGCCATTTCTGTTTTGAGTGCACACATGGAATCTATCTTTAGATGCATCAGGTGCTGAGAATCTAAGCCACAACCTCACACAGAACCAAGAGGCTGATTCAGACACATCCTTTTACAAAGCAATTTAGCAAAGAGCAACAGGTGATGCCCATTCATTTTCATTTGAAAACTGTTTTCTTCAGGCTTCACAAAGGGGTGGCCAGAGGCAAAGACCTTCCTGACATTTAGGGCAACAGAAAAACAGGTAAGCAAAAGACCCAAAGCAGGGTTTCTCCACTGAGACTTTCCTGGTCACACTGATATCTGAGTTTTCTGAGATGCTCCCCATTCACTTTAGCTATCAAGTACATGGTCATGTCACAGAGCTTGGAGGTTGTATATATCTTGGACACAAAACCATGAGCCTATTCTGGAGAGTGGCCAGAATTCAGGAAGAAAACAGGATCTTAGGAAGATAGTAGGTTTTGCCCATCCAGAAGGCAAGCCGCGGTCCATTCATCAATTGGGCAGGATGAATGCCAGGAAGCTTTCTACTAGACAGGACACATCCATTAATTCATTCTCTTTTCTAATGTCTACAACCACAGACACAGTGGGATACACAGACATAGAAACACTCACATGTCAAACGACTTACTAGAAACAGTGCAATCCAAACCAAACAAACCGCATTTTCTACCTATTCTCAGAACATGTGACAAAACCACAAAACCACAACCACTCCCACAAAGGCACCTCCTTCCCCCAAGTAGGTCTGTGAGTATCCAGAGTGTCCTCTGACTGGTGGGCCATACAATGTTCTCCCGAAATGTCCTGTCCTGACTCAGATCTGGTCTCCTTGGCCAACTCTGTGAAGTTGTCAGGAGCCAGCGGTGAGCCACTACCTGCTTTCTCAGAAAAGGTCCCTCTTCAGAGCTCTCCTGGCCTTTGGCTATCCTCACATAGGTAGGTACCAAGAAAGACTGACCCTGTCCTTGGTAAAACCGAACAAGTGAGCCCACTGGGACTGGGACTGGGACTGGCTCTGGGTGCCTGTCTTCATGGATCCCAAGTTCAGAGAATTCCTTCACCAAGGAAGTGACGTAGGTCACTTCCTTCAGGAACTGAATCAGGTTACTGCCTTGGCAACTAATTTGTCCTAACAGTTGCTTCCAAGAGTCCAATGAGTTGGAGGCTGCCCCTACTTCCAGTGAAACTTTCACAATTTTGCATGGTATATCAACCATAGGCACCCAAAAAAAGCTCTCCAGATAGGCGTGGTTTGGTCCATCTTCTATACATTAAGAAAAGAAATGTTGATTCAGACACATCCCTTCATGCTAACCAGGTTGTTTGTCATGGAAGATGACTTTTGCTCTCTGACGTCATTCATAGCTGCCTACATTTAATCCTGGGATCATTTCTTTAATGACCTTGGAGGTTCTCAGCAAGTGGAAGATCCCCTAATTTCTGTATTGAAAGACCAACTCTGTCCCTGCTCTTCAGTAAAGTTAGATTGAGAGAACAGTGTATGGTCAGGGTTAATAACATGTTCCATTTGGGTTAGGAATCATTCTGCGGGATGAATTATGGTATTGGGAACGTGCGATATTTATAAGAATATAAGTGAATTATAAGTATGAAAACAGACATCTAGGTAATATTTGAAGCCCAGAATTGCATTGGACCCTTAGCTGGGATTCTTAGCTTTGAATTATATTCTGCACAGATGTCTCAGATAAATCGATATACAATGGCATAATTACTTGTACCTTGGTTTATTGAATGTTGAAGAGAACATCCAGTCAAAAAGGGATAATTTGTAGGATTAGTAAGATAGTTGGTAGGTTTTGAAAGAAGAGTGAGTATAGGATTTGGATAAAAAGATCTTTAGTTGGGCTGGGGATGTGGCTCAAGTGGTAGCGCGCTGGCCTGGCATGCGTGCGACCTGGGTTCGATCCTCAGCACCACATACAAACAACGATGTTGTGTCTGCCAAAACTGAAAAATAAATATTTGAGTTTTGTTTAAAAAAAAAAAAAAAAGATCTTTAGCTGTAGGGTTTTGGATAGAGTGAATGTAATTGTCAGCACATGTGGAGAGTCTGTCAAAAGGATGAACTGGGGAAAAAAGTAGGAATGCAGATATCAATTGACATTAGGATATCAGGCAAAGTATAAAGTGAGTGATAGAATTATACATTTTCAACAGGCTTGAGTTTGAATATATAATCTTAGGAAGAAACAAACATGTAGTCACCAATAGGATGAACTTTTGAGAGCATTAGGCAACATGGACATGGATGTTTTCCGTAATCCATGCTCACTTTTCATTTAGGCTTTGGTACAAACATAAGTTTGACCTCTTCTTTCTGTGTGCAGAATACTACTGTGGTAAAATGTATATGTAGATCAGGTGACATGAGTATTTCTTCCACCATTTCTGGGAGCAATATTTTGAAGACGTATAAATTATTTTTGGAGGTAAAAATGGTGTACACTGTGTCTATAATTATAGAAATAATGCATGAATAGACCATACTGTAAATAAATATTATAACTGGTTCTAACTTTAAATAATGGATTGAATTGATATCTGAAAATATACAGAAAATCTTACATTGATATACAATCCTTCATTCCAACCAGTAATATATCTAATGGTTATATCAGCATTATGGTTTTTCATGAAGAATGTGTGAGTTTTGCTTCAAAAGTGATTATGGAAATCGGAAATAATGTGTTTGGAAAGAAGTCTCATGAAAAGACCAGTCAAGAAACCTGGAGGAATACATGTGTTTTGAAGCAGAAAGTGATTGAAAGTGAAACAAATGCCTATATATTTGTGAACTTGTGGATCAAATATATATCCTATGATGTGCATAAACTGAAGAAATAGTAATGTACCACTGTTACATAAAAATGAACGTCAAAATACACATCATGTCCTCTCCCACAGGAATCTACTTGCATTGATGTTAAACTGGGTCAGTTATTGTAGAAATATTAGGATAATGCCGCAGTCTTGCTGGGCACAATCAGGAGCCACTTGCCAAAAGAAACGAACTTTATTTTTAGAACCACACACGCCAAACAAAACAGCCTCTCAGGAAAAACCTTCAGAGCCCCAACTGCCACCACTGGCTTCCCAAAACCTCTCCCTCCCACATGAGCCTCTCTCCGCCTCCCACAATCCTCCTGCTCTTGAGGCCGATTGGCTGGGTCATGTGGGCAAAGTCAAAAAAAGTCCCCCAATGAGCAGTTTTGTGGTCTGAAAGGGCAGGGAAACAGCCCATTGAGCATCACCGCAGAGGAGCCAAACAGCTAGTTGTTGCTGGGGCCGCTGTGAGCCAATCATCAGCCGGCAGCTGGAAGTTTGCTGGCAGCAGGAATTTTGCTGGGGCCCCTTCGGCTGTGGCTCTCAACATCTTCCCCTCTCTGTTTAAACAACACGCATGTGGCTTAGGGACCGTGCCTGCCTTAGGTTGTCCAATAGTACATATGGTCTTTACCCGTTAAGTTGGTACCATTGCAATTGGATCTTACCCGTCACTGACTACCCGTCCAGTATAGAGCCACACCTGTGGAGAGGTCTTTGTACCAGCGGGGGTGGGTGAGGTTCTTTGCCTCACCTCTGTTGGCCCCCCCAAATTTTAGCTGGACGATCATGACACGCAGAAGGGAGGAAGATACACCAAGCCAATTGACGGCTCCTTTTGGAAAAATTGTACCACCGATGACATCATCAGCAAATATACCCCAACACTACGACAAGTCGCTGCACCAACAGATAGTTCACAATGCATTTAGGTGAGTTCACATGTGTCCAGGCAAGTTCTGCAAGCAGTACAGGGATGGCTATTGCAGAAGCTGTAGATTGGAATTATCTTTGATTTCACCTGCACTGGGATGAAGATAGGAACTCTGGCAATAATGTCTAAAGAAAAAAATTATGTAACATTCCAGAAGGCACTAAAACCAAAAAAAAAAAAAAAAACATATGTAACATTCCAGAAGGCACATCAAAAACCAAAATGGCCCAAAAAGCATTCATTGAGGATGAAGTCTCTCACCTTCCTCTGTAAGGTTCCTGACCTCCATAAAATGAGAATAGGGATTTATTGGGTCAAATGAGTTCTTCAAAACCCTGCAGAGGGTAGCCAATGGGTTATTGGGTTTTTTCATTACTCCAATTCACATCAAGAATCTATACTTCACAGACAGTAGGCCTCAAATTAGAGAAGCAGAGCAGTACTAAAGTCAGGGTTATTTGATCACTCCTGATTCACAGAATGGGTCTCCAGGCCACCTTGACTTTAGGCAAATGAGAGGAAAGGGAGATTATTTTGGACACTGTCTTGGGCTGTGCCCCTCAAGGAAACGTCAAGCCAGAGGTTATGATGAGCGTCTATATGGAAGAAGATGAGGGCCATTTGGGAGTTTTTTGGTTTTCCTTGTGGTCATTTATGTGGCAGTCGGAAGAGATGACTGGGTCCACCAGGGCTTGAACTCTGGTGTGATTCCCCTTAGAGACTGAGTTCTGGAACTTACCTCAGAGAAGTATTGCCATGATTTGTGTTGGGATTTTAGGCGGCCACCCATGAGAGTCGCCCGTTGAAACTGAGATCTAGGCCCGGGGTGGCTTTCCACAGAGCACTGGGAATCTCAGACAGAATATCATATGATATTATTTTGAAATACTTGCCAGACATAGTTGAGAGTCAAAACACACATGGACCTCACATTGTAGACCTCAATTGGCCTGGCTTCATGTGACTATTTGGCCACTCTTTGGAAAGCCTTGCCTGTGAGAGTTCTCCAGAACATTCCTTGAAATGAGCTTCCTCAACATTGAATAATTCCTGAAAGAATTGAAACAAATAATGCCTCCAACTTCATCCTTGTAAAATGGCTAGATAAATACCATGAAATTTTTGAAATTCGCATGATGAGGTGGCACTGGAGAACCTTTGATGTTCTGTTGCTCATCATTAGTGTACCAGACAGTGCCTTGATTGATTGGGTATAATGAAAGTGGTGTAGAACAGAGATGCCGGTTAGATGGAGACTGCGGAGCATTTGGCCCAGAACTGTGGTGTGCAGGTGTGTGATAAAATATTTATGGTGGTGCCATGTGGATCTGCCATTGATTTCCAAATGGCTTTTAGCTGACATGGTGCACCCAGCAGACCCTTATATGCAAAGGCATCTTGTTATATGGAGAGGTTTCAGGGCAATGTTCAGAATCAGGTTGCTATGGTCAAGGGGGCAAGCTATGTGGGATAGAAGCCGGATTGGTGCGTTCTCCTGGAGACTCTGACCCACCACATGTCACAGAACTCCCTCCAACACTATGTCCCAGTTGAACTCCTTGTATTTCTTGAAGCAAATACCAAACTCCCAGTTCAGCACCAAGAAACACCATGAAAATTGAAGGATGACTAAATGGCTTCATCGTCCACACAGTTAGACACTTTGGCCCAGTGGCCTCTGTTTACCTACAAAGAGAAAAATCAGCACTGCTGCCTCAGGTTCATTGGAAAATAAGAAACCATGTTCTCCAGGTCACATAGATTCAGACCCAGCTTTGATGGTTTCACTACAAATGAAGACAAAGCTACTGACAACAACATATATTTCAAGTGCCACACCTCAGAGGCAGTTTCTCCAGAAGTCTTTTTTCCAGCAGACCTCCATGGTTGTGGAGTGTTTACCCAGTTCCTTACTTCTGGAAACTCCTCTACCTGCTCCCAGGTTGAGAACTCCTGAGAATTTTC
Source organism: Callospermophilus lateralis (assembly GCF_048772815.1). Classification (NCBI taxonomy): domain Eukaryota; kingdom Metazoa; phylum Chordata; class Mammalia; order Rodentia; family Sciuridae; genus Callospermophilus; species Callospermophilus lateralis. Next base: position 329,887 of record NW_027518090.1, read on the forward strand.
CATTCCAGATATGTATTCACAGATTTTCTTACTCTTCTCCTCTAATTGTGTCTCACTTGGGGCAAAGGTAATGTCAAGGCATTGTTCTAGGTGAGAGTGGGAAGATTATTGCGTAGCACATATTTGCATACACATTGGATACATTATCCTATTTTCCATTTGAAATACTGAATTCCCGACACTAACCCATACCCTACTAGACTCTGACTACTTATCCTAAAATGATGGAGAAAAAGAAACCTAACAGAATAGAAATACAGGCCTTTTGTAGGAGGCATGGTGTATACTTGGATTTTCCTTCTCCTTTATCAAGGATATGTGTTATGAATCTAGTCAACTTTTCATTGTAAAATTTCTCCATGAGTTTTCAAAGTTAACACATATGTAAATTCCTGTCTCCTTTTCTCTGTAGCCTCTTTAGAACATGTATATTTTTATGCATATATAGACTCCTACCTGGTAACACACGTACATTCTTGTGAGCTCACTGACTTTGGAATATACAAATTATGAGAATAGATAACTTCCCCTAAATACTGATGGAACTGAAAATTCAACCTATGGGTGAGCTTCCTAGTGAACAACATCATACATAAATCCATGTTCAGTAAAATGAATATTTTTAGATATGTGGATGATATATATTTCATGATAAATTTTGATTGGCATATATATTGCTACATTTTATTGTTGTGTGTGTGTGTATATGTATATATATGTATATATATATATATATATATTTATATATATGTATGTATGTATATATATATATATATATATATATATATATATATATATATATTCACGAGATTTTCCAGATTTTCCAAAATATGAAATAAATGTGTCTTATTATACACTCCCTAAATTCATTCAAGTTCATGTATGTGGATTTAAAATCAACATTTTACATGATTATCATCAGTCTGGCTGGGCACAATTCAGGAGCCAACTGTCAAAAGAAACGAACTTTATTTTTAGAACCACACAAACCAAACAAAACAGCTTCTCAGGAAAAACCCTCAGAGCTCAACTGCCACCACAGTCTTCCCTCAAGCCTCTCCCTCAACCACAAGCCTCCTCCTTTTGAGGCCGATTGGCTGGGTCACATGGGTGGAGCCAAAAAAGTCCACCAATGAGCAGCTCCGTTGTCTGAAAGGGCAAGGAAACATCCCATTGAGCATCACCACAGAGGAGCCAATCAGCTAGATGTTGCTGGGGCCTCTGTGAGCCAATCATCCACTGGCAGTCTGAATGGGCGGGGAAACAGCTCAATGAGCATCTGCAGTGAGCATCACCACAGAGGAGCCAATGAGCTAGATGTTGCTGGGGCCGCTGTGAGCCAATCATCAGCCGGCAGCTGGAAGTTTGCTGGCAGTTGGAGGTTTCCTGGGGCCCCTTTGGCTGTGGCTCTCAACATCTCCCCCTCTCTGTTTAAACAACAAGCATGTGGCTTAGGGACCATGCCTGCCTTTGGTTGTTCAAAACTACATATGGTCCTTACTGGAGAACCTTGGCTGTGGCTATCAACAGAATTTGTATGTACCATTCACTGAAGTTAGTTTTCAGTACTAGGAAACAAATATGTATTTCAGGTGGATAAATATTTCTGCGAAAAATCTTGTGAAAAGTTGATTTTAAATCCACATACTTGAACATAAATGAATTTAGGGAGTGTAAATAAGATACATATATTTCATATTTTGAAAAATCTTGAGAGTGTGTGGGTGTGTGTGTGTATACACACCCACACACACACAGATATTAAAATGTAGCAACATATATGCAAATCGAAATTCACCATGAAATATACATCAATCACAGATCCAAAAATATTCAATTTTCTTAACAGGGATTTATGTATAATGTTGTTCTACTAGGAAGCTCACCCATTATTTGAATTTTCAGTTCCAACAGCGTTTAGGAGGAGTGATGTCTTCTCACAAATTGTATCTCCCAAGTCAGTCACCTCACAAGAATGTAGGTGTGACACCAGGTAGGATTTGATATGTGCATATAAAAATACATTGCTGAATAGGCTACAGACAAAGGGAGACAGGAATTCACATATTTGTTAACTTTAAAAACACATGGAGATCTATTTCAATTAAAAATAGACTGGATTTATAACACCTAACATTTATCATGAAAAAGGCAAGATCAACTATACACCATGCCTCGTCTGAACTGCTTGTATTTCAATTCTGTTTGTGTTACTTTTCTGCATCATATTAGAATTAGTAGTCAGAGTCTAGTAGGGTATGGGTTCGTGTCAGGGATTCAGTATTTCGAATGGAAAATTGGAAAATGAATCCAATGTGTATGCAAATATGTGCTACACACAAAAAATTCCCACTCTCATTCAGAACAATGGCCTGAAATAACCACGCCCCATGTAAGAAACAATTAGAGGAGAAGAGTTAGAAAATCTGTGAATACATACGTAGAATGGAAAATGCTCAGTAGTTCACAACCTTTGAGGTGGAAAAGACGTTTCCAAACCTTAGGGACAGGGTAAAACTCCACAAACATGGAACTCTGCTGGCCTAAACACTTCTGGAGATACTGACAATGAGGTTGGGTACTTGAAATATATGTTGTTGTCAGAACCTTTAGCTTCCTTTGTAGTGAGACCATCAAACTTGGGTCTGCATTTTTGTGACCTGGAGGACATGAATTCTTATTGTCCAATGAACATGAGGCAGCAGTGCTGAATTCACTCTTTGTAGCTAAACTGTGGCCACTGGGGGATAAGTGTCTCCCCGTCTGGAATTTGAAATCATTTGGTCATGCTCCACTTTTCGTGGTGTTTCTTGCTGCTGCAGTGGGTGTTTTGTATTTGGTTCATGACATACAAAGAGTTAAACTGGGACACAATGCTGGAGGGAGTCCTGTAACATATGGTGTGTCAAGGTCTGCAGGAGAATGCACCAACCAGGCTTCTATCCCCCATTGCTTGCCCCCTTTACCATAGGAACTTGATTCTGAATATTGCCCTGAAAACTCTCCATGTAACATGATGCCTTTACATACAAAGTTCTGCTAGCTGCACCATGTCAGTCACAAGCCATTTGAAAGCCAATGTAAGATCCACATGACCCCACCACAGATGTATTGTCACACACCTGCACACAACTGCTCTAGGCCCACTACTCAGCAGGCTCCAACTTACTGGCATCTCTGTTCTACACCATTTTCATGAAATACAGTCAATGAAGGCATTTTCTGGTACACTCATGATCAGCAACAGGACATCCAAAGGTTCTCCAGTGCCACCTGGTCATGGGAATTTCAAAATTTGGTGGTAGTTATCTAGCCATTTTTGAAGGATGAAGTTGGAGGCACTGTGGGTTTAAATTCATTCAGGAGCCATTAAATATTGAGTAAGCTCATTTCGATGAAAGCTCTGGAGAACTCTCACAGGAAAGGCTTCCCAAAGAGTGGCCCAAGGTCACATGAAGCCAGGCCCATTGAGGTCTACAATGTGAGGTCCATGTGTGTTTTGACTCTCAACTATGGCTGTCAAGTCTTTCAAAATAAAATCATGTGATATCCTTGCTGAGATTCTCAGTGCTCTGTGGAAAGTAACCCTGGGCTTAGATCTCAGTTTCCAAGGGTGACTCTCATGCATGGCCTGCTAAAATCCCAACACAATTCATGGCAATACTTCTCTGAGGTCAGTTCCAGAACTCAGTCTCTAAGGTAAATCACACCTGAGTTCAATCCCAGGTGGACCCAGTCATCTCTTCCAAACGCCACACAAATGACCACAATTAAAACCAAAACACTCCCACATGGCCCTCATCTTCTTCCATATAGACACACATCATAACCACTGGCTGGTGGTTTTCATGAGTTGCGCAGCCTAAGACAGTATCCAAAATAAGCTCCCTTGCCCCTCATTTGCCTAAAGTCATGGTGGCCTGGACACCCTTCCGGTGAACCATGAGTGATCAAAAAGGCTTGCTGTTAATACTGCTTCGATTTTCCAATTTTAGGCCTACTGACTCTTCGGTTTAGATTCTTAATGTTAAATGGAGTCATGAGAAAAACCAAGCACCTCTGGGCTAGCCTCTTCAGGGCTTTGAAAAACTCATTTGACCAAAAAGATCTTGATTCTCACTTGATGGAGGTCAGGATCCTTAGAAGAATTCGAGAGACTTCATCCACAATGACTGCTCTTTTGGCCATTTTGGTTTTGGATACACAAGAGATCTTTCTTTAGATCCCTCAGGTTCTGAGAATCTAGGCCACAGCCTCACAGGGGGCCAAGAGCCTGAATCAGACACATCCCATTCCAAAGCAATTAAGCAAAGAGCCACAGGTGATGCCCATTTATTTCCATTTGAAAACTGTTTTCTTCATGCTTCACAAAGGGGTGGCCTGAGGCAAAGATGTTCCTGACATTCAGTGCAACAGAACAATAGGTAAGCAAAATTCCCAAAGCAGGGTTTCTCCACTGAGACTTTCCTGGTCACACTGATATCTGAGTTTTCTGAGATGCTCACCATTCCCTTCAGCTATGTAGTACATGGCCATGTCACAGAGCTTGGAGGTGGTACATATTTTGGACACAAAACCATCAGTCTATTCTGGAGAGTGCCCACAATTCAGGAAGAAAACAGGAACTTAGGAAGATAGTAGGTGTTGCCCATCTATAAGACAAGCCACAGTCCATTCATAAATCGGGCAGGATGAATGCTGAGAAGATTTCAACTAGACAGGACTCATCCATTGATGCATTTTCTTTTCTAATGTCTACAACCAGGGGCACAGTGGGATACACTGATATCCAAACACATGCCTTGTCAAACGACTTACTACAAACAGGTCCCGCCAAAACAAACAAACCGCCATTCCTACCTATTCTCAGAACATGAGACAAATTCACAAATCCCCACCCACACCCACAAAGACACCTCCTTCCCCCAAGTAGGTCTGTGACTATCTGGAGTTTCCACTGACTCGTGGGCCATAGTATGTTCCAAATAAATGGCCTTCCTGTCTCAGACCTGCTTTCCTTGTGCAACTCTGTGAATTTGTCAGGAGCCAGCAGTGTGCCACTACCTGCTTTCTCAGGAAAAACCCTATTCAGAGCTTTCCTGCGTTTTGGACATCCTCACATCAGTAGGTACCAAAAATGAATGTCTGTGTCCTTGGTAAATCCAAACAAGGAGACCACTGGGACTGGGACTGGACTGGCTATGGGTTCCTGTCTTCCTGGATCCCAAGTTCAGAGAGTTCCAACACCAAAGAAGTGATGTGAGGTCACTTCCTTCAGGAACTGAATCAGATCACTGCCTTGGCAACCTCTTTGTCCTAACAGTTGCTTCCAAGGCTACCATGAGAAAGAGGCTGCCCCTACTTCCTGTGACACTTTCACAAGTTAGAATGCTATATCAACCATAGTCACCCGGGAGCAGCTCTCCACACAGGCCTGGTTTGGTCCATCTTCTCTACATTAAAAAGAGAAAGGCTGATTCAGAAACAACCCTTCATTCTGACCATGTTGTTTGCCAGGGAAGATGACTTCTGCTCTCTCAGGTCCTTCATAGCTGCCTACATCTTCTCCAGTGATCATTTCTGCATGGAATTTTGTGGTTCTCAGCAGGTGGAAGATCCCCTACATTCCTATATTGTAAGACCAACTTTGTCCCTGCTCCTCTGTAAAGTTAGATTGAGGGAACAGTGTATGGTTAGGGTTAATAACATGTTCGATTTGGGTTAGAAATTATTCTGCTGGATGAATAATTGTACAAGAATAATGAGGTGAAATGTATGTAGGAAAACAGAAATCTAAGTAAAATTTGAAGCCCAGAAGGGGATTGGGCTTCAAGGGATTGTGATACTTAGAATTGCGATCAAGGGATTGTGATACTTAGCATTGAATTATGTTCTGCAGAGATGTCTCAGAGAGATCGATATACAATGGCATAAGACCCTATACCTTGGATTATTGATGTAGAAGAGAACATCCAGTCAGAAAGCGTTAATAGGTAGGATTAGGAAGATAGTCAGTAGGTTTAGGAGGAAGAGTGATTATAGGATTTGGAACAAAAGTTTCTTAGCAATAGGGTTTCGATTAGAGTGTGAATGGAAATGTCAGCACATGTGAAGAGTCAGTCACAATGATGAACTGGGGAAAATATGTAGGAGAGCAATCAATAGAGACACTATGAAATCAGGAAAAGTATAAAGTGAGAGAAAGGATTAGATGTTTTCAACAGGGTTGAATTTGAATATATAATCTTAGGAAGAAACAAATATATTGTCACAAATAGGATTGATTTTTGAGAGCATTAGGCAACTTGGACATGGATGTTTTTAGTAATCCATATTCACTTTACATTTAGGCTTTGGTACAAACATAAGTGTGACCTTTTCTTTTTGTGTCCAAATATTACTGTGATAAAATGTATATGTAGATAAGGTGACATGAGTATTTCTTCCATCATTTCTGAGACCAATAATTTGAAGACGTATAAATTAGTATTGGGTTTACAAAGAGGTGTACCCTGTGTCTATGAATATAAAGAAAAAGCATGAATAGACTGTACAGTGAATAAATAATATAACTGGTTTCACTTTAAATCATGGATTGAATTGATATCTGAAAATATATAAGAAATATTATATTGATACAAAATCATTCATTCCAACCAGTTATACATCTAATGGTAATATTGGGGTTATGGATTATCATGAAGGGTGTGTGAGTTTTGCTTCAAAAGTGATTATGGAAATCGAAAATAATGTATTTGGAAAGAAGTCTCATGAGAAGACTAGTCAAGAAACATGGAGGAATACATGTGTTTCGAAGCAGAAAATGATTGAAAGTGAAACAAATGCCTATAATTTTGTAACTTGTGGATGAAATATATATCTTATAATGTGCATAAACTGAAGAAATAGTAAAATACCAGTGGTGAATAAGAATGAACATAAAAATACACATCATGTCCCATAGGAATCTACTTGCATTAATGAGAAACTGGGTCAATTATTGTAGAAATATTAGGATTTGTATTCATGATTCACTGAAGTTAATTTTCAGTAATAGGAAACCAATAGTATTTCAGGTGGTTGAATATTTCCGAGAATAATCTTGTGAAATGTTGACTATAAATCCTCATACATGAACTAGAATGAAATTAAGGAGTGTATAATAAGACACATATATTTAATATTTTAAAACATCTGGAGTGTGTATACACACACACACACACACACACACATTAAAAAGTAGTAGTATATATGCCAATCGAAATTCATCATGAAATATATATCATCCACAGATCGAAAAATATTCATTTTCCTGAACATGGAATTATGTATAATATTGTTCAACTAGGAAGCTCACACAGAGGATGAATTTTCAGATCCCACAGTGTTTAGGAGGAGTGATCACTTCTCACAATTTGTATCTGCCAAGTCAGACACCTGACAAGAATGTACGTGTGATACCAGGTAGGATTCTATATATGCATATAAAAATAGATGTGCTGAATAGGCTACATAGAATGGGAGAGAGGAATTCACATATTTGTAAACTTTAAAAACACATGGAGAACTATATCAATTACAAATTGACTAGATTTATAACACCAACACTTTGTCACGCAAAAGCCGTGTCCAACTATACACTATGCCTCCTCTGATATGCTTGTATTTCTATTCTGTTTGAGTTATTTTTCTCCATCATATTAGGATTAGTAGTCAGAGTATAGTAGGTTATGGGTTAGTGTCAGGGATTCAGTATTTCAAGTAGAAAATAGGAAAATGAATCTAATAAGCATGAAAATATGTGCTACAAAAAATATTCCCACTCTCATCCAGAAGAATGCCTTGAAATTATCTTCGCCCATAGTATGACACAATTAGAGGAGAAGAGTTAGAAAATATGTGAATACATATCTGGACTGGAAAATGCTCAGCATTACACAACTATGGAGGTGGTAGAACAGTTTCCAAAAGTAAAGGACAGTGTAAACCCTCCACAAACATGGAGCTATGCTGGCCTAAAGACTTCTTGAGAAACTGCCTCTGAGTTTGGGTAGTTGAAATATATGTTGTTGTCAGGAGCTTAACTTCCTTTGTAGTGAGACCATCAAAGTTTGGTCTGCATCTATGTGACCTGGAGGACATGGTTTCTTATTTTCCAATGAACATGAGGCTGCAGTGCTGAATTCACTCTTTGTAGCTAAACTGTGGTCACTGGGGGCTAAGTGTCTCCCCATGTGGACTTTGAAGCCATTTGGTCATCCTCCACTTTTCCTGGTGTTTCTTGCTGCTGCACTGGGTGTTTTGTATTTGCTTCACGACATACAAGGAATTCAACTGGGAAACAGTGCTGGAGGGAGTCCTGTAACATGTGGTGGGTCAGGGTCTGCAGGAGAATGCCCCAACTTGGCTTCTATCCCACATTGCTTGCCCCCTTGACCATACCAACCTGATTCTGAACATTGCCCTGAAACCTCTCCATATTACAAGATGCCATTTCATATAATGGTCTGATGGCTGCACGAAGTCAGTCACAAGCAATTTGGAAGCCAATGTAATATCCACATGGCCACACCACAGATGTATTATCACACACCTGCACACCACTGCTCTAGGCCCACTACTCAGCACGCTCTAACTTACTGGCATCTCTGTTCTACACCATTTTCAAGAAACCCAGTAAATCAAGGCACTGTCTGGTACACTCATGATCAGCAATGGGACATCCAATGGTTATCCAGTGCCACCTGGTCATTGGGAATTTCAAAAATTTTTTGATATTTATCTATCCATTTTTCAAGAATGAAGTTGAAGGCACTTTGGGGTTTCCATTCATCCCAGAACCATTAAATGGTGAGGAAGCTCATTTCGATGAAAGCTCTGAGGAACTCTCACAGGCAAGGCTTCTCAGAGTGTGCCCAAAAGGTCACATGAAGCCAGGCCCTTTAAGGTCTATAATGTGAGGTCCTTGTGTGTTTTGACTCTTAACTGTGGCTGCCAAGTTTTTCAAAATAAAATCATGTGATATCCTTGCTGAGATTCTCAGTGCTCTGTTGAAAGCTTTTCTGGGCCTAGATCTCAGGTTTCAAGGGCGACTCTTATGCATGGCCTCCTACAATCCCAACACAACTCATGGCAATACTTCTCTGAGGTCAGTTTCAGAACTCAGTTTCTAAGGGGAATCACACCAGAGTTCAAGCCCATGTGGACCCAGTCATCTATTCCAAACGCCACAAAAATGACCACATTTAAAACCAAAACATTCCCACATTGCCCTTATCTTTAACCATATAAACACTCATCATTAACTCTGACTGCAGGTTTCCAAGAGTGGCGCAGCCCAAGACAGTGTCCAAATAATGCACCCTTGCCCCTGATATGTCCAAAGTAAGGGTGGCCTGTTCACCCTTCTTATGAACCAGGAGTGATCAAATAGGCCTGCCATAAATACTGCTCTGCTTCTCCAATTTGAGGCCTACTGACTGTCAGGTATAGATTCTTTATGTGATTTGGCATCATGAGACAACCCAAGCAGTTCCGCAGGAATTTGAAGAACTCATTTGATCCAAAGGATCCCTATTCTCACTTGATGGAGGTCAGGAACCAAACAGAAGAAGGCAAGAGACTTCATCCACAATGACAGATTTTTTGCCATTTTGGTTTGGATGCACACATGGGATCTTCTTTAGATCTATCAGGAGCTGAGAATTTTAGCCACAGCCTCAAACAGGGCCTAGTGTCTGATTAAGACACATCCCTTTCCAGAGCAATTAAGCAAAGAGCCACAGGTGATGCCCATTCATTTCCATTTGAAAACTATTTCTTCAGGCTTCACAAAGGGGTGGCCTGAGGCAAAGACCTTCCTGACATTCAAGGCAACAGAAACATAGATAAGCAAATGGAGCCAAGCAGGGTTTCTCCACTGAGACTTTACTGGTCACACTGGTATCTGAGTTTTCTGAGATGTTCCCATTCCCTTCAGCTATCAAGGACATGGCCATGTCACAGAGTTTGGAGGTGGTACATATCTTGAACAATAAACCATGATACTATTCTGGAGAGTGGCCAGAATTCAGGAAGAAAACAGCAACTTAGGAAGTTAGTAGGTGTTTCCCATCCATAAGGCAAGCAACAGTCCATTAATCAATTGTGCAGGATGAATGCTCTGAATCTTTCTACTAGACAGGACACCTCCATTGATGCATTCTCATTTCTAATGTCTAAAACCACGGACACAGTGGCTACACAGACATAGAAACACTCGCCTTGTCTAAAGACTTACTAGAAAAAGTCGACTCCAAACCAAACCAACCACCTTTCCTACCTATTCTCAGAACATGAAACAAAACCACAAACTCACACCCACAACCAAAAAGGCACCTCCTTCCCAAAAATAGGTCTTTAACTATCTGGAGTGTCCTCTGACTGGTGGGCCATACTATGTTCCACTCGAAATGGCCTGTCTGGTCTCAGATCTTGTCTCCTTGGCCAACTCTGTTATTCTGGGAGGAGCCAGTGGTTAGCCACAACCTGCTGTCTCAAGAAAGGCCCCTCTTCAGAGCTCTACTGGCATTTGGCCATCCTCACATCAGTAGGTACCAAGAAGGTCTGACTCTGTACTTGGTAAATCCAAACAAGTGAGCCCACTGGGACTGGGACTGGGACTGGCTCTTGGTGCCTGGCTTCTTGCATCCCAATTTCAGAGAGTTCCATCACCAAGAAAATGAGGTATGTCACTTTCTTTGGAACTGAATGAGGCCACTGCCTTGGCAACAACTTTGTCCTAACAATTGCTTACAATGGTCCCATGAGTTGGAGGGTGCCCCTACTTCCTGTGACAATTTGACTAGTTAGAATGGTATATCAAAATAGACACCATGGAACAGCTCTCCACGAAGGCCTGGTTAGGTCCATCTTCTCTACATTAAGAAGAGAGAGTCTGATGCATACACATCCCTTCGTCCTGTGCAGGTTGTTTGCCATGGAAGATGGATTTTGCTCATTCAGGTCCTTCATAGCTGCCTACATCTTCTCCAGGGATAATTTCTACATCGAACTTTGAGGTTCTCAGCAGTTGGAAGATCACCTACATCCCTTATTGAAAGAATAGCCCTGTCCCTGCTCTTTTGTAATGTTAGATTGAGGCAACAGTGTATGGTTAGGGTTAATAACAGGTTCGATTTGGGTTAGGAATCATTCTGCGGGATGAATAATGGTATTGGGAACCTGCAATATATAGAAATATAGTGGTTAAATATAAGTATGGAAACAGAAATCTAGGTAAGATTTGAAGCTCAGAAGTGCATTGGGCAATAGATTGGGACACGTAGCTTTGAATTACGTTCTGCATACATATTTCAGAAAAATCGATATACAATGGCATAGGACCTTGTACCTCGGATGATTGAATGTAGTAGAGTACATCCACTCAAAAAGGGATAGTCGATAGGATCAGGAAGATAGTCAGTATGTTTCAGAAGAAGATAGAGTATAGGATTTGGACCAAAGTTCATTAGCAATAGGGTTTTGGTTAGAGAGTGAATGTCAATGTCATCACATGTGAAGGGTCAGTCACAATGTTGAACTGGGAAAAATATGTAGGAAAGTAGATATCAATAGAGACATTAGGAAATCAGGCAAAGTATAAAGTGAGTGAAAAAACTAGACATTTCCAACAGTTTTGAGGTTGAATATATAATCTTAGGAAGAAACAAAAATGTGGTCACCAATAGGATTGACATTTGAGAGCATTAGGCAACCTGGATATGGATGTTTTTAGTAATCCATCTTCAGTTTCCATTTAGGCTTTGGTACAATCATACGTGTGACTTTTGCATTTTGTGTCCAGAATATTACTGTGGTAACATGCATATGTAGATCAGGTGACATGAGTATTTCTTCCACCATTTCTGGGAGCAATATTTAGAAGAAGAATAAATTAGTATTGGGCATACTAAGAGGTGTACCCTGTGTCTATGAATATAGAGATAATGCATGAATAGACCATATAGTGAATAAATAATATAACTGGTTCCACTTTAAATAATGGATTAAACTGATATCAGAATATATATAAGAAATACTATATTGATATGAAATCATTCCTTCCAACCAGTTATACATCTAATGGTGATATTATAGTTATGGTTTATCATAAAGTGAGTGTCAGTTTTGCTTCAAAAGTGATAAAGGAAATCAAAAATAATGTAAGACCAGTCAAGAAACCTGGAAGAATCCATGTGTTCTGAAGCAGGAAGTGATTGAAAGTGAAACAAATGCCTATAAGTTTGCTAACTTGTGGATGAAATATGTATCCTATGATGTGCATAAATTGAAGAAATAGTAATGTACCAGTGTTGAATTAAAATAAATTTCAAAATACACATCATGTCACATAGGAATGTACTTGCATTGATGTTAAACTGGGTCAGTTACTGTAGAAGTATTAGTATTTGTATGCAACATTAACTGAAGTTAGTTTTTAGTACTGCAAACAATATGTATTTCAGGTCGATGAATATTTCTGAGAATGATCTTGTGAAAAGTTGATTATAAATCCATATACATGAACATGAATGAATTTAGTGAGTGTATATAAGACACATATATTTCATATTTTGAAAAATCTGGAGAGTGTATATATATATATACAAAAAAAACACACACAGACAATAAATTAGCAATCGAAATTTATCATGAAATATATATCTTCCACAGATGCAAAATTATTTCTTTTAGAACATGGATTTATGTATAATGTTGTTCTTCTAGGAAACACACCCCTAGGTTAAATTTTCAGTTCCAACAGAGTTTAACAGGAGTGATCATTTCTCACAAATTGTATTTGCCAAATTAGCCTCCTCACAAGAATGTAGGTGTGATACCAGGTAGTGTTCTATATGTGCATTTAAAAATACATGTGCTGAATAGGCTACAGAGAAAGGGAGAGAGGAATTCACATATTTGTTAACATTAAAAACACATGGAGAACTATTTCAATTAAAAATTGACTAGATTTATAACACCTACAATTAATCATGCAAAAAACAAGTCCAACTATACACCATGATTCCTCTGAACTGCTAGTATTCCTATTCTGTTTGTGTTATTTTTCTCCATCATATTAGGAGTAGTAGTCAGAGTTTATTAGGGTATGCGTTAGTGTCAGGGATTCAGTATTTCGAATGGAAAATTGGAAAATGACTCTAAAGGGTATGCAAATATGTGCTACACAAAAATGTTCACACTCTCATCCAGAAGATTGCCTTGGCATTACCTTAGTTCCAAGTAAGATACAATAAAGGAGAAAAGTTAGAAAATCTGTAAATACATATCAGGAATAAAAAATGCTCAGGAGTTCACAAACTTGTAGGTGGTAGAGGAGTTTCCAATAGTAAGGGACAGGGTAAACACTCCACAAACATTGAGCTCTGCTTGTGTAAAGACTTCTTGAGAAACTCTCTGAGGTTGGGCTCTTAAAATACATGTTGTTGTCAGGAGCTTTAGCTTCCTTTGTTGTGTGACCATCAAATCTGGGTGTGCAAATATGTGACCTGAAGGACATTGTTTCTAATTTTCCAATGAAAATGAGGCAGCAGTGCTGAATACTCTTTTTGTAGTTAAAATATGGCCACTGGGGTGTAAGTGTCTCCCCGGGTTGACTGTGAAGCCATTTGGTCATCCTCCAATTTTCGTGGTGTTTCTTGCTGGTGCACTGGGATTTTGGTATTTGCTTCATGAAATACAAGGAGTTCAACTGGGACACAGTGCTGGAGGGAGTTCTGTCACGTGTGGAGGGACACGGTCTGCATGAGAATGCACCAACCAGGATTCTGTCCCACATAGGTTGCCCCTTTGTCCATAGCAACCTGATTCTGAACATTTCCCAGAAACCTATCCATATAACAAGATGCCTTTACATATAAGGGTCTGCTGGCTGTACCCTGTCAATCACAAGGCAATTGGAAGCCAATGGCAGATCCACATGCCCCAACACACATGTTTTTTCACACACCTTCACACCACTGCTCTAGGCCCACTAATGAACAGGCTCCAACTTACTGGCATCACTGTTCTACACAATTTTCATGAAACCCAGTCAGTCAAGGCACTGTCTGATACACTCATGATCAGCAACAGGACATCCAAAAGTTTTCCAGTGCCACCTGGTGATGGGAATTTCAAAAATTTCATGGTATTTCTCAAGCCATTTTTCGAGGATAAAGTTGGAGGCTCTGTGGGTTTCAATTCATTCAGGAACCATTAAATGTTGAAGAAGCTCATATCAATGAAAGATCTTGAGAACACTCACAGGCAAGGCTTCCCAAAGAGTGGCCAAAAGGTAACATGAAGTCAGGCCCATTGAGGTGTACAATGTGAGGTCCATATGTGTTTTGACTCTCAAGTGTGGCTTTAAAGAATTTCAGAATAAAATCATGTGATATCCAGGCTGAGATTCCCAGTGCTGTGGGCAAAGCCACCCTGCACCTAGATCTCCCTGCACCACAATTAATACCTGAGATGTTGGTTGCATGGCCTAGTAAAATCCAAACACAATTCATGACAATACTTCTCTTATGTCACTTCCAGAATTCAGTCTCTCAGGGGAATCATACCAGAGTTCAAGCCCAGGTGGACCCAGTCATCTGTTCCAAGCACCAAACAAATTACCACAATTCAAAACAAAATGCTCCCACATGCCCCTTATCTTATTTCATGTAGACACTCATCATAACATCTGGATGGAGGTTTCCATGAGGGGCACAGCACAATACAGTGTCCAAAATAACCTTTCTTGCCCCTCATTTGCCTAAAGTCAGTGTGGCCTGGAAATCCTGACTGTGAACCAGGAGTGATCAAATACGCCTGCCGTTAATACTCCTTGGCTTCTCCAATTTGATGCCTACTGACTGTGGGGTTTAGAATCTTTATGTAAACTGGATTCATGAGAAAACCCAAGCACCTATGGGCTAAACTCTGCAGGGCTTTAAAGAACTCATTTGACCCAAAGGATCCCTATTTTCACTTGATGGATGTCAGGAATCTTAGAGAAGAAGGTGAGAGTCTTCATCCACAATAACTGCTCTTTTGGCCATTTTGGTTTTGGATGCACCCATGGGATCTTTCTTTAGATCCATCAGGTGCTGAAAATCTAAGCCACAGCCTCACACAGGGCCAAGAGGGTGATTCAGACACATCCCTTTCCAAAGCAATTAAGCAAAGAGCAAAACACACACAGACATTATAAAGTGGCAATATATATGCCAATTGAAATTCATGATGAAATATATATCGTCCACAGATCCAAAAATATTAATTTTACTGAACATGGATTTATGAATAATGTTGTTAAACTAGAAAGGTTACCCTTAGGTTGAATTTTAAGATCCAATAGCATTTAGGAGGAGTGATCTCTTGTCATAATTTGTATCTGCCATGTCAACCACCTCACAAGAATGTATATGTGATACCAGGTAGGATTCTATATGTTTATATAAAAATACATGTGATGAATAGGCTACAGAGAAAGGGATAGAGGAATTCACATATTTATTAACTTAAAAAACACAAGGAGAACTATTTCAATTAAAAATTAACTAGATTTATAACACCTACCCTACATAATGCAAAAGGAAAGTCCAACTATACACCATGCCTCTTCTGAACTGCTTGTATTTCTATTGTGTTTGTATGCACTGTGGGTTTCAAGAACCATTAAATGTTGAGGAAGCTCATTTGAATGAAACTCTGGAGAACTCTCATAGGCAAGGCTTCCCAAAGAGTGACCAAAAGGTTAGATATAGCCAGGCCCATTGAGGTCTACAATGTGAGGTCCATGTGTGTTTTGACTCTCAACTATGGCTACCAAGTCTTTAAGAATAAAATCATGGGATATCTTGGCTGAAATTCTCAGTGCTCTGTGGAAATCCACCCTCGTCCTTGATCTTAGTTTCCAAGGGCGACTCTCATGCTTGGCCTCCTAAAATATCACCACAATTCATGGCAATACTTCTCTGAGTTCAGTTCCAGAAGTCAGTCTCTAAGGGGAATCCCACAAGAATTCAAGCCCAGGTGGACCCACTCATCTCTTCCAACCGTCACACAAATGACCACAATTAATACCAAAACACTCTCACATGGCCCTCCTCTTCTTCTATAAAGGCACTCATCATAACATCTGGCTGGAGGTTTCCATGAGGGGCACAGCCCAAGACAGTGTCCCAAATAAGCTCCCTTGCCACTCATTTGCCTAAATTCAGGGTGGCTTGGACACCCTTCTTGTCCACCAGGAGTGATCTGAAAGGGTAAAATAAATTGAAATTAAAGTGTAAAAGTTGAAGTGTAAAAGACTGGGTTTTGTAAAGTTTCTAAGCTGCAAGGCCTGAGTTAAAATGTAAAGGACCAGGTATTGTTAAGTTCCTATGCTACATGCAAAACCTGAAATTCCTGTAGCTTGTAGTACAATTCCCGACTGCCCAGTAAATATTCCCCCTGACCGCCTGGTTATTTAATAACCTAGGACCCTGTGTGGCCTGGCACATAGGCATTGCAAGGCCTAAAGCAATCTGTTTGAATGTGTACCTCGCTTTAGAACTGACCTATCACTCCTGCCTCACCTGTTCCTGCCAATGAGTGAACTAATCATGTTTAGGAATTGTTGTTTGATTTTTCTGCGGTGTATGTTGATTTCTTAAAGGAGACTGTGATATATGTAAAGTCCCGCCCTCCCCAAAAAGTGTACTTAAGCACTGCTCAACCCCTGCTCAGGGCTCTGGGCTGCTCTCCCTTCTTGAGTGAGCACGTAGCCCCAGCATGCTGGATTGGATCCTCAATGAACGCCTTTTTCTGTTGCATGAGCTGTGGTCTCTTGGTGGTCTCTTCCTCCGACGTTCACCGGATCCTTACATTTGGTGCGTTGGCCGGGAATCACGCAGCATAGGACAAGGACACCCCAACAGACCCCTCTGGGGGTAAGTAAGGCGCTTCTTTCCATTTTTCCTTGCGATCGCTCAGAGCTTTTTGTTCAGGTTCCGTTTTTCCGTTTTTGGTTTGGGTTGGCAGAGTGGCTGCCAGCGGAGAACGTAAGTTCCCCCTGTCAGTGGTGGACAAACGTGTCCTAAAGCCACAGACCACGTCCTCGCAAGGGATGCCTTGGAGGACTCAGGGAGTGATGGATGTGCCCTCATTGGGTGAGGAGGGACGGATGAGCCCACATTAGGTGACTCTGCTGCCAACCCATCATATCTTGCTGGCTACTTTTTTCTCTCAGGTTGAATTCACTGTCTGTCTTTGTGGTCTAACCCATCAGGTTTTGCCAGTTACTAGGTTCTAATCTTTACTTCTGAACTCGTGTTAAATGTTACCTGTGTGTACATGTTTGTGTCACGTTTGTATTGTCCTTGTCTCTGTTTGAGAAACTCTCATTATGGGACAAAGCCATTCCATGCCTCTGTTCTTGAAGCCTTTCCTGGTCCCTGCCTCCAATCCGACACCGTCACCCAGGATCCTATCACTCAAACCTTCTACTCCTTCCCCTCTTCCCTCCATTCTCCCTGAGTCACAAGATTGTAGATCTTGGGGTTGTGAACAAACGGGAGCTGCATGATGGTCTTTGTGTGTCTTTTTATCTGAGTTTCTGTTAAATGTGATGGCATTGTTTGGACCGATGCAGAGTCCCGAGTTCCAACCTGCCTTACATATGTGGAAGTTACTTTAGCTAAATTTTAAACTAATGCTTCTCCTGTGAGGGACCAAAAGTCAATAGAACCGCCAGTTTTTCTGTTCTCACCTTTTGCACCTCTCTTAGCTGTGTTTTAAAGAACTTTGATAAACTTTACTCCCCTTTGTTAAGCAATATTACGGAAGCAGTGATTTTTTTCTTCCCGTAGTTGGCTTGAGCATGCCCACTGCAGAGGGAAATGTCTGGGGTCAAAGAACTTTGATATCTCGCTTAAACTTTTCTCAAAACCCTGTCCTCATTATTAAATTGGCATTAATTGGCTTTGGGATGGGAACCAAGCCTTCAGTCATAAATTTTGACACCCCAGAGGGGACTTTAAATAAACCCCACTCTGCCCTCTTGGGGAAGCCTAGCACTCAAAACAACTGCAAGCAGAGGATGAAATTTTTGGGAGCTGACTACTGCAAAGTTGGGAGACATAGAATATGCCTGGTGCCTGGGGTCAAAGCAAACCAGAGGAACTAATCCTGTAAGTAAATGGTGAGGCTAAGGGACTCCCAGCAGCTGACAGAGCCATTTTGCTGTGGGGAACTCCCTTATTCCTTACGTGCACTTTAAGGATTTCTCCACCTCTGTTTACTTAACAAAAGGGACAATGAATGCATTAATATGTTGATATTATAGATTTTTTCTTGGGGATGATCTAGGGTGAATGTGTATCTAAAAATGATTTTTTTTTTTATTTTAACCATCTCGTATCTAAATGGGTTTCTAAAGCATTGCACTATGTTACAGTTAAAAGTTGGGTTTAAACAATTGTTTAGTTTGATTTCAGGTAGTTCATGCTAGGAAACTTAAATACTTAGGATAAAAAATAATTAAAGAGTTTTAATTTTGAACTAGGCAGCCTGAAAAAATTTCACTAGATATACCAGTGCATTAACTTGGGAAGAGATAATAAATTATGATATGGTATCTATTCCCATCAGTGTGTAAGATTTTAAAAAATGGTACTAAATTAAAACGTTGGTCTGGCTTATTGAAATGACATTAATTAGCAACAGTCTTGGAAATTTTTAAAGCTTAATTTCGGATACACATGGTAGTGTGTGGTTCTTTTTAAAAAATTTTCAGCCAATTTAATGTAACTTAATACTATTAGAAACTTCATAACAAAGAAAGGGGCTTAACGATCCTATAGAAACTTCTTCTGATGGTGGCTTTAATATTATCAAAAAATGATCCTATTTTCAGTTTTGTGTGAGCAAGTTTTTCTAGTGTAGAAAAATCTAAAGATATAAAATTTTGAGAATTACATCTTAAACTTGCATCAAAATTTTCAACATCCAAACCTGGAAATTATGACTTATAGCTAAAATGCCTTAGGCCTGAGGTTTCTGCTACGAATTCCAGTCTTTTCAGTTTTCCAGACCTCAGCAAGGACTTAAGTTGATATGCAAATAAAAGAAGCCTGCAGCACTCAGCAGGAGACAGATAAAAAAGAGTAAATGTGTCTTTTTACCTGAACTCAAACTAGACCTAACCAAAAAATTATATTATACGGTATTTACTAATTACTGGCCAGTCATCTTTTTTAGGACTCTTGCTTTTCTTAGATTCTGTATTTTTTTTTTGAACTCATGATCTTGATTCTGCTGATGGGTTAATGTTTTCTGATCAGTTCTATTTTTGATCGACTCTGGAGTTTTTAGCATTTCAATGGAGATTTCACCTGAAAAAGCTACAAGGCTTTTATTATTGTGTTATGTGTTACATTTGTGTTACGTGTTGTATGTTGGTATGTCTGTATGTGTGTATGTCCATATATCATGCAGTGATATGACAATTGACAGATGAGGAGCACTCATGAAAAATTTAAGAATGTATCCAAATGTCTTTGATTCACGTGATTCATATGTTTTAATTCAAATTGGGTAAACAGATAAAAATAAAGATGTCTTTAAAATTAGGCCAATAAGTTTTCTAGGTTTTCAAAAAGGCCCTAATAAAATGTAGATGTCTATAAAATAATCTGCCTAAATTCAGAAATTTACAAGTATTGTATTGAAATGTGAACAGAAAGAGGTTATTAGATGAAAAAGAGAAACTAAAAGGTTCCAGATATAGATCTAATAGAGGAAAAATGTGTTTCTGGATAAGAGAGTCTATATGATTAAGTAATTAAAGGGGTTTAAGTAAATAATAAAAAAAGGTTTGTGTAACTTGGTTATATGTGTAAGTTTTGAGCAAGTAATCTTAAAAAATAAACAGCTGGTAAAACAAGTACTGTTTTTATAAAATTGTGCCATGTTATTTCTTTAAAATCTAAACTTGTTTAATACAAAAACATCAATGTAATTGTGGTGTTAATGTGTTCATATCTTCCAGGTATACAAGTCTGTAAGGTAGAAGCTTCCAAAGACCATTGTATCAAGCTGGTGTTCTAAGGTTGTATGGTAATTCTAGGCTTAAAAGAAAAACATGTTGGAGATTTATGTATATCATTTGTGTTCTATAATTGGACTTGTTATCAATAAGATATGTACAGTTCCATGTTACTTTTTACACTGAGATGCAATTTAAAAGTATTTTTAACTTAATGAGAGCCAAATCTGTGAAGGTTTTATTGTAAACACAAAGGTAATACCCATTCATTTCCATGTGAAAACTGTTTTCTTCAGGCTTCACAAAGGGGTGTCCTGAGACAAAGACTTTCCTGATATTCAGGGCAACATAACAATAGGTAATCAAAAGGCCCAAAGCAGGGTTTCTCCACTGAGACTTTACTGGCTACACTGATATCTGAGTTTTCTGAGATGCTTGCCATTCCCTTCAGCTATCCAGTATATGGCCATGTCACAGACCTTGGAAGTGGTTCATATATTGGACACAAAATCATGAGCCTATTCTGGAGAGTGGCCAGAATTCAGGAAGAAAACAGGAACGTAGGAAGATAGTTGGTGTTGCCCATTGATAAGGCAAGCCACACTCCATTTATAAATTGTGCCGGATGAATGCTGGGAAGTTTTCTCCTTGAGAGGATACACCCATTGAGGCATTCTCTTTTCTAATGTCTACAACCACGGACACAGTGGGATACACAGACCTAAAAACACTCGCCTTGTCAAAGGACTAACTAGAAACACTCCACTCCAAACCAAACACACCCCCTTTCCTAACTATTCTCAGAACAAAAGAAAAAACCACAAACCCATACCCACAACCACAAAGGCACCTCCTTCCCCCAAGTAGGTCTGGAACTATCCAGAGTGTCCTCTGACCGGAGGGCCATACTATGTTCCCCAGAAATTGTCTGTCCTGTCTCAGATCTGGGCTCCTTGGTCAACTCTGTGAACTTTTCAGGAGCCAGCAGTGAGCCTCTACCTGTTTTCTCCGGAAGGGCCGCTCTTCAGAATTTTTCTGGAATTTGGCCATTCTCACATAAGTAGGTACCACAAAAGACTGACTCTGTCCTCGGAAAATCCAAACAAGTGAGAACACTGGAACTGGTGCTGGGACTGGGTCTTGGTGCCTGGCTTCCTGGAACCCAAATTTGGAGAGTTCCATCAACAAGGATGTGAGGTGAGGTCACTTCCTTTAGTAACTGAATGAGGTCACTGCCTTGGCAACCAATTTGTCCTAACATTTGCTTCCTAAGGTCTCATAACATGGAGGATGTCCCTACTACCTGTGACACTTTCACAAGTTAGAATAGTATAGAAACCATAGTCACCTGGGAACAGCTCTCCACAAAGGCCTAGTTTGGTTCATCTCCTCTACCTTAAGAAGAGAGAATCTGATTCAGACACAACCCTTCATCCTGACCAGGTTGTTTGCCATGGAAGATGCCTTTTGCTCTATCATGTCCTTCATAGCTGCCTACATCTTCTCCAGGGATCATTTCTGCATGGAACTTTGAAGTTTTCAGCAGGTGGAAGATCCCCTGCATTCCTGTATTGTAAGACCAAACCTTTCCCTGCTTTTCTGAACACTTAGATTGAGGGAACAGTGTATGGTTAGGGTTAATATTATGTTCAATTAAAACCAAAATACTCCCACATGGCCCTCATTTTCTTCCATGTAGACATTCATCATAACCTCTGGCTGGAGGTTTCCATAAGGGGCGCAGCCCAAGACAGTGTCCAAAATAAGTTCCCTTTCCCCTCATTTTCCTAAAGTCAGGGTTTCCTGGACACCCTTCCTGTAAACCAGGATTGATCAAATAGGCCTGCCAGTAATACTGCTCTGTTTCTTCATTTTGAAGCCTACTGACTGTGAGGTATAGATTCTTTATGTGATTTGGAGTCATGTGAGAACCCAAGCACTGCTGCAGGGCTTTGAAGAACTCATTTGTCTCAAAGGATCCCTCTACTTACTTGATGGAGGTCAGGAACCTAACAGAGGAAGCAAGAGACTTCATCCACAATGACTGATCTTTTTGCCATTTTGGTTTTGGATGCACACATGGGATCTTTCTTTAGATCCATCAGGTGCTGAAAATCAAAGCCACAGCCTCTCTCAGAGCCGAAAGGATGATTCAGACACATCCCTTTCCAAAGCAATTAAGCAAAGAGCCACAGGTGATGCTCATTCATTTCCAATTGAAAGCAGTTTTTTTCAGGCTTCACAAAATGGTGGCCTGAGGAAAAGACCTTCCTGACATTAAGGTCAACAGAACAGTAGGTTAGCAAAAGGCACAAAGCAGGGTTTCTCTACTGAGACTTTACTGGTCACACTGATATCCGAGTTTTCTGAGATGCTCCCAATTCCCTTTATCTATCCAGTACATGGCCATGTCACAGAACTCGACAGAGGTCCATATCTTGGACAAAAAAACATGAGCCTATTCTGGAGAGTGGCCAGAATTCAGGAAGAAAACAGGAACTAAGGAAAGAAATAGGTGTTGCCCATATAAGGCAAGCCACAGTCCATTCATAAATTGGGCAGGATGTGTGCTGAGATGCTTTCTACTAGACAGGACACATCCATTGATGCATTCACTTTTCTAATATCTACAACCACGGAAAAAGTGGGAAACACAAACATAGAAACACTCGCCATGTCAAATGACTTACCAAAAACAGTCCAATCCAAACCAAACATACTGCCTTTCCTACCTATTCTCAGAACATGATACAAAACTACAAATTCACACCCACACCCACAAAGGCACCTCCATTACCCAAGTAGGTCTGTGACTATCCAGAGTGTCCTCAGACTGGTGGGCCTTACTCTGCTCCCTCGATATGGACTTTCCTGTCTCAGATCAGGTCTCCTTTACCAACTCTGTAAAGTTGTCAGCATCAATCAGTGAGTCACTAGCTGCTTTCTCAGGAAAGGCCCCTCTTCAGAGCTTTCCTGGCATTTAGCCATCCACACATCAGTATGTACCAAGAAAGACCGACTTTGTCCTTGGTAAATCCAAACAAGTGAACCCACTGGGACTGGTACTGGGACTGGCTCTGAGTGCCTGGCTTCCTGGATCCCAAGTTCAGAGAGTTCCATCACCAAGGAAGTGAGGTAGGTCACTTCCTTCAGGAACCGAATGAGGTCACTATCTTGGCAACCACTTTATCCTAAATTTGCTTCCAAGGGTCCCATGAGAGAGAGGCTGCCCCTACTTCCTGTGTCACATTCACAAGATAGAATGGTATATCAACCATAGGCACATTTTAACAGCTCTCCACACAGACCTGGTTTGGTCCATCTTCTCTACATTAAGAAGAGAGAGGCTTATTCAGACACATCGCTTCATCCTGACCAGGTATTTTACCAAGGAAGATATCTGTTGCTCTCTCAGGTTCTTCATAGCTGCCTACATCTTCTCCAGGGTTTATTTCTGCATGGAACTTGAGGTTCTCAACAGGTGGAAGATCCCCTATCTACCTGTATTATAACACCAACTCTGTCCCTGCTCTTCGTAAAGTTAAATTGAGGGAACAGTGCATGGTTAGGGTTAATAGCATGTTCGATTTGGGTTAGGAATCATTCTGTGAGATGAATAATGGTATTGGGAACCTCCGATATTACAAGCATATATAGGTGTAATATAAGTATGAAAACAGAAATCTAGGAAAGATTTCAAACCCAGATGAACATTGGGCCCTTGATTGGGATACTTAGCTTTGAATTATTTCCGCAAAGTTGTCTCAGATAAATCGATATACAATGGTATAGGACCTTGTACCTTGGATGACTGAATGAGGAAGAGATCGTCCAGACAAAAAGAGATAGTTCGAAAAGTTATTTAGATATAGGGTTTTGGTTAGAGAGTGAATGTAAATGTCAGCATATGTGAAGAGTCAGTCACAGTGATGAACTGGGGAAAATGTGTAGGAAAGCAGATATCAATAGAGACATTAGGAAATCAGGGAAAGTACAAAGTGAGTGATAGGATAAGATGTTTTTAACATGGTTGAGTTTGAATATATAATCTTAGGAAGAAACAAATATGTAGTCACCAATAGGAATGATATTTGAGATCATTAGTTAATCAGGACATGGATGTTGTTAGTAATACATGCTCACATTAAATTTAGGCTTTGGTACAATCATAAGGGTGTCCTTTGCATTTTTTGTCAGGAATATTACTGTGTTGAAATGTAAATGTATATCAGGTGACTACAGTATTTCTTCAACTATTTCTGAAAGCAACATTTTAAGACTGATAAGTTAGTATTGGGGACACAAGTACGTGTACCCTGTGCCTATGATTATAAAGATGATGCCTTAATAGACCATACTGTAAATAAATAATATAACTGGATCAAACTTTAAATAATTGATTGAATTGATATCTGAAAATATATAGGAAATCTTATATTGATATACATAAGTTCATTCTAACCAGTTATACATCTAATGGTAATTTTAGCATTATGGTTTATGATGAAGAGTGTGGGAGTTTTGCTTCAAAAATGATTATGGAAATCGAAAATAATATGTTTGGAAATAATCTCATGCAAAGAACACTCAAGAAACATGGAGGAATACATATGTTCTGAAACAGCAAGTAATTGCAAGTGAACCAAATGCGTACAGATTTGTGAACTTGTGGATGAAAAGTATTATCCTATGATGTCCATAAACTGAAGAAATTGTAATGTACCAGTGTTGAATAAAAATGAACTTCAAAATACACATCATGTCCCATAGGATTTTACTTGCATTGATGTTAAACTGGGTCAGTTACTGTACAAATATTAGTATTTGTAAGCACCATTCACCAAAGTTAGTTTTCAGTACTGGGAAATAAATATGTATTTCATGTGGATGAATATTTCTGAGAATAATCTTGTGAAAATTTGATTATAAATCCACATATAGGAACATGAGTTAAATTAATGAGTGTATAATAAGACACATATATTTCATATTTTGAATAATCTGGAGAAAAAAAAATATATATATATAGATACAAACACAGACATTAAAATGTAGTAATATGTATGCCAATCAAAATTCATTATGAAATATATATCATCCTCATATCCAAAAATATTCTTTTTACTGAGCATGGATTTATGTATAATGCTGTTCATCTAGGAAATTCACCAATACGTTGAATTTTCAGTTCCATCAGTATTTAGGGGGAGTGATCTCTTCTCACAATCTGTATCATCCTAAAACAGCAAGCTCACAAGAATGTACGTGTGATACCAGGTAGGATACTAAATATGCATAATAAATTTCATGAGATGAATAGGCTACAGAGAAAGGGAGACAGAAATGTACATATGTGTTAACTTTAAAAACTCATGGAGAAGTATTACAATAAAAAGTTGACTAGATTTATAACACATACACTTGATAAAGCAGAAGGCAAGTCCTAGTATACACCATGCCTCCTATGTACGGCCTGTATTTCTATTCTGTTAGGTTTCTTTTTCTACATCATATTAAGATTAGTAGTCAGAGTCTAGTAGGGTATGGGTTAGTGACAGGGATTCAGTATTTCTAATGGAAAATAAGAAAATGAATCTAATGTGTATGCAAATATTTGCTAGACAAAAATCTTCCCACTGTCCTCCAAAACAATGCCTTGATATTTCCTTCGCCACAAGTAATACACAATTAGTGGAGAAGAGTTTGAAAATCTGTGAATATATATCTGGAAAAGAAAATGCTCAGGGGTTCACAACCTTGGAGGTGGTAGAGGAATTTCCAAAAGTAAGGTACAGGGTAAACACTCCACAAACATGGAACTCTGGTGGCCTAATGAGTTTTTGAGAAACTGCCTCTGAGTTTGGGCCCTTGAAAAATTTGTTGTTGTCAGGAGCTTTAGCTTCCTTTGTATTGAGACCATCAAACCTGGGTTGGCATCTATGTGACCTGGATGACATGGTTCCTTATATGCTATTGAACATGAGGAAGAAGTTCTGAATTTTCCCTTTGTTAGTAAACTGAGGACACTGGGGTCTAAGTGTCTAACCATGTGATCTGTGAAGCCATTTGGTCATACTCCACTTTTCGTGGTGTTTCTTTCTGCTGCACTGGGAGTTTGGTATTGGCTTCACGTAATACAAGGAGAAAAACTGGGACACAGTGCTAGAGGGAGTACTCTCACGTGTAGTGGTTGAGGGTCTGCAGGAGAATGCACCAACCAGGCTTCTATCCCAAAAAGCTTGCACCCATGTCCATAGCAACATGATTCTGAACATTGCCCTGAAACCTCTCCATATAACAAGGTCCCTTTACTTGTAAGGTTCTGCTGGCTGCAACATGTCAGTCACAAGTCATTCGGAAACCAATGGCAGAACCACGTGTCCCCACAACAGATGTTTTATCATACACCTGCCCACCACTGCTCTGGGCCCACTAATCAGCAGGCTCCAACTTTCTGGCACCTCTGTTCTCACCATTTTCATGAAACCCAGTCAATCAATGCAATGTCTGGTACACTCATGATCAGCAACAGATATCCAAAGGTTCTCCAGTGCCATCTGTTCATGGAAATTTAAAAAATTCATGGTATTTATCTAGCCAATTTTCAAGGATGAAGTTGGAGGCACTGTGGCTTTCAATTTATTCAGGAACCATGAAATGGTGAGGAAGCTTATTTCAATTAAAGCTCGGGAGAACTCTCAGAGGCAAGGTTTCCCAAAGAGTGGCCAAAAGGTCACATTAAGCCAGGCCCATTGAGGTCTACAATTGAGGTCCATGTGTGTTTTGACTCTCAACAATGGCTGCCACGTCTTTCTGAATAAAGTCATGTGATATCCTGCCTGAGATTCCCAGTGCTCTTTGGAAAGCTATCCTGAGCCTAGATCTCAGTCTCCAAGGGCAACTCTCATGTGTGGCCTCCTAAAATCCCAACACAATTCATGTCAATACTTCTCTGAGTTCATTTCAGTCTCTAAGGGGAATCACTCCAGAGTTGAAGTCCATGCGGACCCAGTCATCTCTTCCAACCACCACACAAATGACCACAATTAAACCAAAACACTCCCACATGGCCCTCATCTTCTTCAATATAAACTCTCATCATAACCTCTTGCTGGAGGTTTCCATGAGGGGCGCAGCCTAAGGAAGTGTCCAAAATAAGCTCACTTGCCCCTTATTTGCCTAAACTCAGTGTGGCCTGGAAACCCTTTCTGTGAACCAGATGTGATAAAATAGGCCTGCCATTAATACTGCTCTACTTCTCCAATTTGAGGCCTACTCTCTGTGGGGCATAGATTCTTTATGTGAATTGGGGTCATGAGAAAATCAAGCACCTATGGGCTACCCTCTGCAGGGCTTTGAAGAACCCATTTCAGTGAGTCGAGGAATTGGACCAAATGTTCTTTAGATATAGGGTTTTTGTTAAAGAGTGAAAGTAAATGTCAGCATATTTGAAGAGTCAGTCACAGTGATGAACTGGGGAAAATGTGTAGGAAATCAGATATCAATAGAGACATTAGGAAATCAGGCAAAGTACAAAGTGAGTGATAGGATAAGGCATTTTTAACAGGGTTCAGATTCAATATTTAATCTTAGGAAAAAACAAATATGTAGTCACCAATAGGAATGATATTTGAGATCATTAGTTAATCAGGACTTGGATGTTGTTAGTAATACATGCTCACTTTCAATATAGGCTTTGGTACAATCATAAGTGTGTCCGTTGCATTTTGTGTCAGGAATATTACTGTGATAAAATGTGTATGTATATCAGGTGACTAGAGTATTTCTTCCACCAATTCTTAAAGCAATATTTTAAAGACTTATAAATTAGTATTTGGGATACAAATAGGTATACCATCGGTCTATGAATATAGAGATGATGCCTTAATAGACCATACTGTGAATAAATAATATAACTGGTTCAAACTTTAAATAATGGATTGAATTGATATCTGAAAATATATAGGAAATCTTATATTGATATACATAAATTCATTCTAACCAGTTATACATCTAATGGTAATTTTAGCATTATGGTTTATCATGAAGAGTGTCTGAGTTTTGCTTCAAAAATGATTATGGAAATCAAAAATAATGTGTTTGGAAAGAATCTTATTAAAAGAACAGTCAAGAAACATGGAGGAATACATGTGTTCTGAAGTAGGAAGTGATTGAAAGTGAACCCAATGCCTATAAATTTGTGAAATTGTGGATGAAAGGATATATCCTATAATGTCCATAAACTGCAGAAATAGTAATGTATCAGTGTGGAATAAAAATGAACTTCAAAATACACATCATGGTCCCATAGGTGTCTACTTGCATTGATGTGAAACTGGGTCAGTCACTGTGGAAATATTACGATTTGTATGCACCATTCACTGAATTTAGTTTTCAGTACTAGGAAATAAATATGTATTTAAGGTGGATGAATATTTCTAAGAATTATTTTGTAAAAATTTGATTATAAATCCACATACACACACATGAGTGAATTTAGAAAGTGTATAATAAGACACATATATTTCATATTTTGAAAATCTAAAGAGTAGATATCTATATCTATATAGATAGATAGATAGATAGATAGATAGATAGATAATTAGATACTCACATACACAGACATTAAAATGTAGCAATATATATGCCATTCGAAAATCATAATAAAATAGATATCATCCACGTATCCAAAAATATTCATTTTACTGAACATTTATTTATGCATAATACTGTTCATCTAGGAAATTCACCCATAGGTAGAATTTCCAGTTCCATCAGTATTTAGAGGGAGTGATCTCTTCTCACAATTTGTATCTTCCAAAATAAGCAAGCTCACAAGAATGTACATGTGATACCAGGTAGAATTCTAAAGATGCATTAAAAAATACATGTGATGAATAGGCTACAGAGAAAGTGAGACAGAAATTTACATATGTGTTAATTTTAAAAACTCATGGAGAAGTATTACAATGAAAAGTTGACTAGATTTATAACACATACCATTGATAAAGCCGAAGGCAAGTCCAAGTATACACCATGACTCCTATGAAAGGCCTGTATTTCTATTCTGTTAAGTTTCTTTTTCTCCATCATATTTTGATTAGTAGTCAGAGTCTAGTAGGGTATGGGGTAGGGTCAGGGATTCAGTATTTCAAATGGAAAATAGGAAAATGAATCTAATGTGTATGCAAATATGTGCTACACCAAAATCTTCCCACTCTCATCCAGAACAATGCTTTGACATTACCTTCGCCCCAAATAAGAAACAATTAGTGGAGAAAAGTTAGAAAATCTGTGAATACATATGTGGAAAGGAAAATGCTCAGGAGTTCACAAACTTGTAGGAGGTAGAACGGGTTACAAAAAGAGAGAGGGTAAACACTCCACAAACATGGAGCTCTGCTAGCCTTTTTGAGAAACTGCCTCTGAGCTTGGGCAGTTAAAATATATGTTGTTGTCAGGAGCTTTAGCTTCCTTTGTAGTGAGACCATCAATTCTGGGTCTCCATCTATGTGACCTGGATGACATGGTTTTTTATTTTCTAGTGAACATGAGGCAGCAGTGCTGAATTCTCTCTTTGTAGGTAAACTTTGGCCACTGGGGTCTAAGTATCTAACTGTGTTGTCTGAAAAGCCATTTGGTCATTATCCACTTTCGTGGTGTTTTTTACTGCTGCACTGTGAGTTTGGTATTGGCTTCACGAAATACAAGGAGTTCTACTGGGACACAGTGCTGGAGGATGTACTCTCACGTGTGGTGGGTTACTAAAATGCACCAGTGGGGCTTCAATCCCACATAGCTTTTCAACTTGACAATAGCAACCTGATTCTGGACATTGGCAGGAATCCTCTCCATATAATAAGATGCCTTTACATACAGTCTGCTGGCTGTACCATGTCAGTCACAAGTGATTTCTAAGCCAATGGCAGATCCACGTGGCCCCACCAGAAATGTTTTTTTCACACACCTACACTCCACTGCTCTAGGCCCACTAGTCTGCAGGCTCCAACTTTCTGGCATCTATGTTCTACACTTTTTCCATGAAACCCAGTCAATCAAGGCACTGTCTGGTACAGTCATGATCAGCAACAGGACATCCAGAGGTTCTCCAGTGCAACCTGGTCATGGTAATTTCAAAAAATTCATGGTATTTATCTAGATATTTTTCAATAATGAAGTTGGAGGCACTGTGGGATTCAATTTATACAGGAACCATTAAAAGGTGAGGAATCTCATTTCAATGAAAGGTCTGGAGAACTCTCACAGGCAAGGCTTCCCAAAGAGTGGGCAAAAGGTCACATGAAGCCAGGCCCATTGAGGTCTACAATGTGAATTCCATGTGTGTTTTGACTCTCAACTATGGCTGACAATCTTTCAAAATAAAATCTTGTGATATCCTGGCTGAGATTCCCAGTGCTCTGTGGAAAGTCACCCTGGGCCTAGATCTCAGTTTCCAATGGCGAATCTCATGCTTGGCCTCCAAAAATCTCAACACAATTCATGGCAATACTTCTCTGAGCTCAGTTCCACAACTCAGTCTCTAAGGGGAATCAAAACAGAGTTCAAGCCCAGGTGGACCCAGGCATCTCTTCCAATTGCCACACAAATGACGACAATTAAAACCAAAACACTCCCACAGGGCCCTCTTCTTCTTTTATATAGACACTAATCATAACCTCTAGCTGGAGGTTTCCATGAGGGGCACAGCCCAAGACAGTGTCAAAAATAATCTCACTTGCCCCTCATTTGCCTAAAGTCAGGGTGGCCTGGACAACATTCCTGTGAAACAGAAGTGATCATATAGGACTGCTGTTAATACTGCTCCACTTCTCAAATTTGAGGCCTACTGACTGTGGGGTATAGATTCTTTGTGTGAATTGGAGTCATGAGAAAACGCAAGCACCTATTGTCCAGCCTCTGCAGGGCTTTGAAGAACTCATTTGACACAAATGATCCCTATTCTCACTTGATGGAGGTCATTAATATTACAGAGGAAGGCGAGAGGCTTCATGTACAATGACTGATCTATTTTTCCATTTTGGTTTTGAATGCCCACATGGGATCTTTCTCTAGATACATCAGGTGCTGAAAATCTAAACCACAGGCTCACACAGGGCCAAGAGGCTGATTCAGACAAATCCCTTTCCAAAGCAATGAAGTAAAAAGCCACAGGTGATTCCCATTCATTTCCATTTGAAAACTCTTTTCTTCAGGCTTCACTAAGGTTTGGCCTGAGGCAAAGACCTTTCTGACATTCAGAGCAACAGAACAATAGGTAATCAAAAGCCCCCAAGCAGGGTTTCTCCTAGGAGACTTTCCTGGTTACTCTGATATGTGAGTTTTCTGAGATGCTCGCCATTCCCTTCAGCTATCCAGTACATGGCTATGTCACAGAGCTTGGAGGTGGTACATATCTTGTACAAAAATACATGATACTAATCTTTAGAGTGGCCAGAATTCAGGAACAAAATGAGAACATAGGTAGATAGCAGGTGTTGCCCATGGATAAGGCAAGCCTCAGTCCATTCATTAATTGGGAAGGATGCATACTGGGAAGTTTTCTACTAGACAGGACACACCCAATGAGCTATTTTCTTTTCTAATATCTACAAAGAAAAACACAGTGGGATACACAGACACAGAAACAGTCTCCTTGTCAAATGACTTACTAGAAACAGTCCACTCCATACCAAACAAACCTCCTTTTTTACCTATTCTCAGATCATGAGAAAAAACCACAAACACAAACCAACACCCACAAATGCACCTCCTTCTTCCAAGTAGGTCTGTGACTATCTGGAGTGTCCTCTGACTGGTAGGACATACGATGTAACCCAGAAATGGCCTTTCTGTCTCAGATCTGGTCTCCTTCGTCAAATCTGTGAATTTGTAAGGAGGCAGTGGTGAGCCAATTCCTATGCTCTCAGGAAAGACCCCTCTTCACAGCTTTCTTGGTATTTGGCAACCCTTACATCAGTAGGTACTAAGAAAGACTGACTCTGTCCTTGGTAAATCCAAAGAAATGAGCCCACTGTGACTGCGACTGGGACTGGCTCAGGGTGCCTGGCTTCCTGGATCACAAAATTCAGAGACCTCCATCACCAAGGAAGTGAGGTGAGGTCACTACCTTCAGAAAATGAATGAGGTCACTGTCTTGGCCACCACTTTGTCCTAACAGTTTCTTCCTATTGTCTCCTGACATGGAGGCTGCCCTACTTCCTGTGATACTTTCACATGTTAGAATGGTATAGAAACCATAGTCACCTGGGAACAGCTCTCCACACAGGCCTAGTTTGGTCCATCTTCCCTACATTAAGAATAGAGAGGCTGACTCAGACACATCCTTTCATCCTGACCATGTTGTTTGCCATGGAATATGACTTTTGTTCTCTCAGGTCCTTCATAGCTGCCTGCATCTTCTCCAGGGATAATTTCTGCATGGATTTTGAGGTACTCAGCAGGTGGAAGATCTCCTAACTTCCTGTATTGTAATACCAACTTTGTCCCTGCTCTTCTGTAAAGTGAGATTGAGGGAATATTGTATGGTCAGGGTTAATAGCATGTTCGATTTGGGTTGGAAATCATTCTGCTGGATGAATAATTGTATCGGGAACCTGCGATATTTATAAGAATATAGAGGGAAAACATAAGTATGAAAACAGAAATCTAGGTAATATTTGAAGCCCAGAAGGATTTGGACCCTTGATTGGGATCCTTAGCTTGAGTTATGTTTTGCACCGAGGTCTCAGTTAAATTGATATACAATGGCATAAGACCCTGTACCTCAGATGATTAAATGTAGAAGAGAACATCCAGTCAAAAAGGGATTGTGTGTAGGATTAGGAAGATAGTCAGTAGGTTTAGGAGGAAGAGTGAGTCTAGGATTTGGACCAAATGTTCTTTAGCAATACGGTTTTGGTTAGAGAGTGAATATAAATGACACCATATGTGAAGAGTCAGGCACAATGATGAACTGGGGAAAATATGTAGGAAAGCAGACATCAATAGAGACATTAGGAAATCTGGCAAAGTATAACATGATAGGATTAAAGATTTTCAACAGGGTTGAGGTTGAATACATAATCTTAAGAAGAAACAAATTTGTAGTCACCAATAAGATTGACATTTGAGAGCATTAGGCAACCTGGACATGGATATATTTAGTAATCCATGTTCACATTCCATTGAGGCTTTGGTACAATCATAAGGGTGACCTTCGCATTTTGTGTCCAAAATATTACTGTGATAATATGTATATGAAGATCAGGTGACATGAGTATTTCTTCCACCATTTCTGGGGGAAATATTTTGAAAAGATATAAATTAGTACTGGGGATACTAATAGGCTTACCCTGTGTTCATGAATATAGAGATGATGCATTAATAGACCATAATGTGAATAAAGTATATGACTGGTTCCAAATTTAAATAATGGATTGTATTGATATCTGAAAAAATAGAAGAAATCATTTATTGATATACATACATTCATTCCAACCACTTACATATCTAATGGTTATCTTAGGGTTACCGTTTATCATGAATAGTGAATGAGTTTTGCTTCAAAAATGATTATGGAATCGAAAATAATGTGTTTAGAAAGAAGTCTAGTGAAAAGACGAGTCAAGAAACATGGAGAAATATAAGTGTTCTGAAGGAGGAAGTGATTGAAAGTGAACCAAATATTTATAAATTTGTGAATTTGTGAATGAAAGGATATATTTTATGATGTCTATAAACTGAAGAAATAATAACGTACAAGGTTTGAATAAAAATGAACTTTAATAAACACATCACATCCAATAGGAATCTACTTGCATTGATGTTAAACTTGGTCAGTTACTGTAGAAATATTACGATTTGTAAGCACCCTTCCCTGAAGTTAGTTTTCAGTACTAGGAAACAAATATGTATTTCAGTGGATGTATATTTCTGAGAATAAACTTGTTAAAAGTTGATTATAAATCCACATATATGAATATGAATGAATTCAGGCGGTGTATAAGAAGACATATATATTTCATATTTTGGTAAATCTGGAGAATATATATATATATATATATATATATATATATAGACACACAAACACACACACATTATAATGTAGCAATATATATGCCAACTGAAATTCATCATGAAAAATAACTCATCCGCATATCCCAAAATATTCATTTTACTGAACAGTAATATATGTATAGTGTTGTTCATCTAGGAAGCTCACTCATGGGTTGAATTTTCTGTTAAAACAGCGTTTAGAAGGAGTGATCTCTTCTCACAATTTGTATCTGCCAATTCAGCCACCTCACAAGAATGTACATGTGAAACCAGGTAGGATTCTATTTGTGCATATAAAAATACATTTGCTTAATAGGCTACAGAGAAAGGGAGACAGGAATTCACATATTTCTTAACTTTAAAAACACATGGAGAATTATTTCAACAAATAATTGACTAGATTTATAACTCCTACCTTATATCGTGCAAAAGGTAAGTCCAACTATACACCATGCTTCCTCTGAAATGCTTGTATTTCTATTCTGTTTGGGTTATTTTTCTCCATTATATTAGGATTAGTAGTCAGAGTTTAGTAGGGTATGGGTTAGTGTCAGGGATTCAGTATTTCAAACAGAAAATTGTAAAATGAATCCAATGTTTATGCAAATATGTGCTAAACAAAATCTTCTCTCTCTCATCCAGAACAATGACTTGACATTCCCTTCGCCACAAGTAAGTCAGAATTAGAGGAGAAGAGTTAGAAAATCTGTGAATATATATTTAGAATGGAAAATGCTCAGGAATTCACAACCTTGGAGTTGATAGAGCAGTTTCCAAAAGTAAGTGACATGGTAAACACTCCACAAACATGGAGATCTGCTGGCCTAAACACTTCTTGAGAAATTGCCTCTGAGCTTGGGCACTTGAAATATATGTTGTTTTCAGGAGCTTTAACTTCCGATGTAGTGAGACCATCAAAGCTAGGTCTGCATCTATGTGACCAGGAGGACATGGTTTCTTATTTTCCAATGACCATGAGGCAGCAGTGCTAAATTCTCTCTTTGTAGCTAAATTGTGGCCACTGGGGCTAAGTGTCTCCCCATGTGGACTGTGAAGCCATTTGGTCATCCTCGACTTTTCGTTTTGTTTCTTGCTGCTGCACTGGGAGTTTGGTATTTGCTTCAAGAAATACAAGGAGTTCAAGTGGGACACAGTGCTGGAGGGAGTTCTGTCACGTGTGGTGGGTCAGTGTCTGCATGAGAATGCACCAACTAGGCTTCTATCCCACATAGCTTGCCCCTTGACCATAGCAACCTGATTCTAAACATTGCCGTGAAAAATCTCCATATAACAAGATGCCTTTATATAGAAGGGTCTGCTGGCTGCACCGTGTCTGTCTCAAGGCATTTGAAAGTCAATGGCAGATCCACATGGCCCCACCAGAGATGTTTTATCACACACCTGCACACCACTGCTCTAGGCCCACTACTCAGCAGGCTCCAACTTACTGGCATCTCTGTTCTACACGATTTTCATGATACCTAGTCAATCAAGGCACTGTCTGGTATACTCATGATCAGCAACAGGACATCCAATGGTTCTCCAGTGCCACCTGGTCATGAGAATTTCTAAAATTTTATGGTATTTATCTAACTATTTTTCACAGATGAAATTGTTGGTACTGTGGGTTTCAATTCACTCAGGATCCATTAAATGTTGAGGAAGCTCATTTTAATGAAGGATCTGGAGATCTCTCACAGGCAAGGCTTCCCAAAGAGTGGCCAAATTGTCACATGAAGCCAGGCCCATTGAGGTCTACAATGTGAGGTCATGTGTGTTTTGACTCTCAACGATGGCTGCCAAGTCTTTCAGAATAAAACCTGTGATATCCTAGCTGAGATTCCCAGTGCCCTCTGGAAAGCCTCCCTGGGCCTAGACCTCAGTTTCCAAGGGCGACTCTCATGTGTGGCCTCCTGAAATCCCAACAACATTCATGGCAATACTTCTCTGAAGTTAGTTCCAAATCTCATTCTCTAAGGGGAATCACATCAGAGTTCAAGCCCAGGTGGACCCAGTCATCTCTTCCAACTACCACACAAATGACCACAATTAAAACCAAAACACTCCCACATGGTTCTCATCTTCTTCCATATAGACACACATCATAACCTGTGGATGGAGTTTTCCATGAGGGGCACAGCCAAACCAGTGCCCAAAATAAGCTCCCTTGCCCCTCATTTGCCTAACGTCAGGGTGGATTGGACATGCTTCCTGTGAACCAGGAGTGATCAAATAGGCCTGCCGTAAATGCTCCACTTCTCCACTTTGAGGCCTTCTTACTGTGGGGATTATATTCTTCTTTTTCTAAATTTTTTTGGAAATTTAATTGGAAAGTTAAAAAAATTGTTTTGCAGAATGTTAAATTTCTAATGGCAAAGCCTTCACCTTGTTTGTGAAGGAAACCTTGATGCCTTGCCAATCTGGTAACATGGAGACACTCAAAATTTTCTTTTACATACTACATGGATGAATGGCTACAGCTCATAGTTTTTTAAAACTGAAAGGCAGATACCAGCAAGTAAGATAACAAATAAAAGACAATTTTATTAAAAAATAAAGTTGTTAAATGACTCAAATATTGGAAATTCAATTCTTTTTATTTTTGGTTGTTCAAAACATTATAAAACTCATGATATATCATCTTTCATACATTTGACTCAATTGGGTTATGAACTCCCATTTTTACCCCAAATACAAATCGCAGAATCACATCAGTTACACACTCACGTTTTTACATAATAGCATACTAGTTATTGTTGTATTCTGCTACCTTTCCTATCCCCTACTATTCCCCCTCCCCTCCCATCTTCCCTCTCTACCTCATCTGCTGTTGTTTAATTCTCTCCCTTGTTTTCCCCTCTTTAGCCTCACAACCTCTTATATGTAATTTTGTGTAACATTGAGTAGTCTCCTACCATTTCCATATGCTTTTCCTTCTCTCTCCCTTTCTCTCCCCCCACTCATCTCTGTTTAGTTTTAATATTTTTCTCATGTTCTTCCTCCCTGTTCTCTTCTTATTTGCTCTCTCTATATAAAAGGAAACATTTGGCATTTGTTTTTTAAGGATTGGATAGATTCGCTTAGCATAATCTATTCTAATGCCATTCATTTCCCTGCAAATTCTATGATTTTGTCATTTTTCAGTGCTGTGTAATATTCAATTGTGTATAGATGCCACATTTTTATTATCCATTCGTCTATTGAAGGGCATCTAGGTTGGTTCCAAAGTCTAGCTATTGTGAATTGTGCCGCTATGATCATCGATGTGGCAGTATCCTTATACTGCTCTCTATTAACATCCTCAGGGAAGAGTCTGAGAAGGGCGATATCTCGGTCAAATGGTGGTTCCATTCCCAGCTTTCCCATGAATCTCCATACTGCTTTCCATATTGTACTCACCAATTTGCAGTCCCACAAGCAGTGTACAAGTGTACCCTTTACCCCACATCCTCACCAACACTTATTGTTGTTCGACGTCATAATGGCTGCCAATCTTACTGGAGTGAGATGGTATCTTAGGGTGGTTTTGATTGCATTTCTCTGACTGCTAGAGATGGTGAGCATTTTTTCATGTACTTGTTGATTGATTGTATGTCCTCCTCTGTGAAGTGTCTGTTAAGATCCTTGGCCCATTTGTTGATTGGGTTATTTGTTATCTCATTGTTTAATTTTTTTGAGTTCTTTGTATATTCTAGATATTAGGGCTCTATCTGAAGTGTAAGGGGTAAAAATTTGTTCCCAGGATGTAGGCTCTCTATTTACCTCTCTTATTTTTTCTCTTGCTGAGAAAGATCTCTTTAGATTAAGTAAGTCCCATTTGTTTATTCTTTTTATTAACTCTTGGGCTATGGGTTTCCTATTAAGGAATTTGGAGCCCAACCCCACAGTATGTACATCGTAGCCAACTTTTTCTTCTATCAGACGCAGTGTCTCTGATTTTATATCTGGCTCCTTGATCCATTTTGAGTTAACTTTTGTGCATTGTGAGAGAAAGGGATTCAGTTTCATTTTGTTGCATATGAATTTCCAGTTGTCCCTGCACCATTTGTTGAATATGCTATCCTTCTTCCATTGCATGCTTTTAGGCCCTTTTTCAAATATAAGAAAGTTGTAATTTTGTGGATTTGTCTCTGTGTCCTCTATTCTGTACCATTGGTCCATCTGCCTGTTTTGATACCAGTACCACACTGTTTTTGTTACTATTGCTTTGTAGTACAGTTTGAACTCTGGATTCACACTTCCTGCTTAGAATTGCTTTCGCTATTCTGGGTCTTTTGTTGTTCCATATGAAATTCATGATTACTTTATTTATTTCTACAAGAAATGCCATTGGGTTTTTGATTGGCATCGCATTAAACCTGTAGAGAACTTTGGGTAATATCGCCATTTTGATGATGTTATTTCTGCCTATCCATGTACAGGGCATACTTTTCCATCCTCTAACATCTTCTTCTATCTCTCTCTTTAGGATTCTGTAGATTTCATTGCATAAATCTTTCACCTCTTTGGTTAGGTTGATTCCCAAGTTTTTTATTTTCTTTGAGTATACTGTAAAAGGAGTGGTTTTCCTCATTTAAATTTCAGAAGTTTTGTTGCTGATATACAGGAATGCCTTAGATTTATGCGTGTTGATTTTATATCCTGCCACTTTGCTGAATTCATTTACTAACTCTAGCAGACCCTTTTGGGTCTGTTAAATATATTATCATGTCATCCAAAAATAGCGATAATTTAAGTTCTTCTTTTCCTATTTTTAAGTCTTTAATTTATTTTGTCTGTCTAATTGCTCTGGCTAGTATTTCAAGAACTAAATCGAATAGAAGTGGTGATAGATGGCATCCCTGTCTTGTTCCAGATTTTAAAGGGAATGCCTTCAGTTTTTCTCCATTTACAATGATGCTAGCCTGAGGTTTAGCATATATAGCTTTTACAATGTTGAGGTAAGTTCCTGTTATTCCTAGTTTTTATAGAGTTTTAAACATAAAGGGATGCTGTACTTTGTAGAATGCTTTTTCTGCATCTATCGAGATGATCATATGGTTCTTCTCTTTAAGTCTATTGATGTGGTGAATAGTATTTATTGATTTCCGTATATTGAACCAGCCTTGCATCCCTGGGATGAATCCCTCTTGATCATGATGCACAATTTTTTTATGTGCTTTTGTATTTGATTTGCCAGGATTTTATTGAGAATTTTTGCATCCAAGTTTATTAGAGATATTGGTCTGTAGTTTTCTTTCTTTGAAGTGTCTTTGTCTGGTTTTGGGATCAGGGTGATGTTGGCCTCATAGAATGAATTTGGAAGAACTCCTTCTTTTTCTATTTTTTGAAATAGCTTGAAAAGTATTGGTATTAATTCATCTTTGAACGTTTTGTAGAACTCTGCTGTATAACCATCTGGTCCAGGGTTTTTTTTGGTAGGTAGTCTTTTGAAGGTTTCTTCTATTTCTTCCTTTGTTATTGGTCTATTTAAATTTTGTGTGTCTTCCGGACTCAATCTGGGCAGATCATATGACATAAGAAATTTATCGATATCTTCATTATCTTCTGTTTTATTGGAATATAGGGTTTCAAAATACTTTCGAATTATCTTCTGTATTTCTGTAGTGTCTGTTGTGATATTGCCTTTTTTATCCCATATGTTAGTAATTTGAGTTCTCTCTCTGCTTCTCTTCATTAGCATGGCTAAGGGCCTGTCGATTTAATTTATTTTCAAAGAACCAACTTTTATTTGTTCAATTTTTTTGTTTCAATTTTGTTGATTTCTCCTCTAATTTTAATTATTTCTTGTCTTCTACTACATTTGTTGTTTTGCTCTTTTTTTTCTAGGTTTTTGAGATGTAGTGTGAGATCATTTATTTGTTGTTTTTTTTCTTTTTTTGAGGAAAGAATTCCAAGAAATGAATTTCCCTCTTAAAACTGCTTTCATTGTTTCCCACAGAATCCGGTATGTTGTGTCTGTATTTTCATTTGTATCTAAGAGATTTTTTTATCTCCTCCTTTATGTCTTCTGTAACCCATTGATTATTCAGTAACATATTGTTCATTTTCCATGTGATGTAGAATTTTTCCTTCCTTCTTCAATCATTAATTTCAAGTTTCATTCCATTATGATCAGATATGGTGCATGGTATTATCTCCATACTTTTATATTTACTAAGAGTTTCCATATGGCATAATATATGGTCTATATTTGAGTAGGACCAATGTGCTGCTGAGAAGAACATGTATCCACTTTATGATGTTTGATATATTCTATATATGTTGGTTAAGTCTAGGTTATTGATTGTGCTATTGAGTTCTATAGTTTCTTAATTCAGATTTTCTCTAGAGGATCTGTCCAATGGCGAGGGTTGTGTGCTGAAGTCACCCGTAATTATTGTGCTATAGCCTATATGACTCTTGAACTTGAGGAGAGTTTGTTTTATGACTTGGCACCACCATTGTTTGGTGCATACAAATCGATAATTGTTATGTCTTGTTGGTGAATGTTGCCTCTTAACAGTATATAGTGTCCTTCTTTATCACTTTTGATTAACTTAGGTTTTAAGTTGATTTTATTCGATATGAGTATGGCCACTCCTTCTTGCTTCCGAGGGCCAACAATGGCTGCGAAGTCTTTCAGAATAAAATCATGTGATTTCCTGGCTGAGATTCCCATTGCTCTGTGGAAAGCCACCTTGGGCCTAGATCTCAGTTTGAAAGGGTGACAATCATGCGTGGCCTCCTAAAAACCAACACAATTCATATCAATACTTCTATGAGGTACGTTCCAGAACTCAGGCTCTAAGGGGAATCACACCAGAGTTCAAGCCCAGGTGGACCAAGTCATGTCTTCCAACCCCCACACAAATGACCACAATTAAAACAAAAAAACTACCACATGGCCCTCATCTTCGTCCATAAAGACCCTCATCAAAAGTTCTGGATGGAAGTTTCCATGAGGGTTGCAACTAAAGACAGTTTTCAGAATAAGCTCCCTTGCCTCTAATTTCCCTAAAGTCAGGGTGGCCTGGACACCCTTCCTGTGAACCAGGAGTGATCAAAAAGGCCTGCCATTAATTCCGCTTTGTTTCTATAATTTGAGGCTTACTGAATGTCAGGTATAGATTTTTTATGTGATTTGGAGTCATGAGAAAATTCAAGCACATCTGGAGAGCATTCAAGAATTCATTTGACAAAGAGGATCCCTAATCTCACTTGAAGGGGGTCAGGAACCTAACAGAGAAAGGCAAGAATCCTCATCCACAATGACTGCTCTTTTTGCCATTTTGGTTTTGAATGCACACATGGGATCTTTCTTTAGATCCATCAGGTGCAGAGAATCGAAGCCACAGCCTCACACAGGGCCAAGAGGCAGATTCAGACAAATCCCTTTCCAAAGCAATTAAGCAAAGAGCCACAGGTGATGCCCATTTATTTCCATTTGAAATTTTTTTCTTCAGGCTTCACAAAGGGGTGGCCTGAGGCAAAGACCTTCCTGACATTCATGGCAACAGAACCTTGATTGGTATACTGAGCTTGAATTATGTTCTGCACCGAGGTCTCAGATAAATCGATATACAATGGCATAGGACCGTGTACCTCGGATGATTGAATGTAGAAGAGAACATCCAGTCAAAAAGGGATAGTCTGTAGGATTAGGAAGATAGTCAGTAGGTTTAGGAAGAAGAGTGAGACTAGGAGTTGGACCAAAAGTTCTTTAGCAATAGGGTTTCAGTTAGAGAGTGAATGTAAATGTCAGCACATCTGAAGAGAAAGTCACAATGATGAACAGGGAAAAATATGTAGGAAAGCAGATATCAATAGAAAGATTAGGAAATCAGGCAAAGTATAAAGTGAGTGATAGGATTAGACATTTTCAACAGGCTTGAGGTTGAATATATAATCTTAGGAAAAAACAAATATGTAGTAATCAATAGGATTGACATTTGAGAGCATTAGGCACCCTGGACATGGATGTTTTTAGTAATCCATGGTCACTTTCCATTTAGGCTTTGGTACAATCATATGTGTGACCTTTGCATTTTGTGTCCAGAATACTACCGTGATAAAATTTATATGTTGATAAGGTGACATGAGTATTTCTTCCACCATTATGGGGAGTAATATTCTGGAAACTTATAAATTAGTACTGGTGATACAAATAGGTGTACCTTGTGTTGATCATTATTGAGATGTTGCATGAATAGACCAGATTGTGAATAAAGTATATAACTGGTTCCAACTTTAAATAATGGATTGAGTTTGCATCTGAAAATGTATTGGAAATCTTATATTGATATATATACAATCATTCCAACCAGTTATATATGTAATGGTAATATTAGGGTTACGGTTTATCGTGCAGAGTGAGTATTGCTTCAAAAATGATTATGGAATCAAAAATAATGTGTTTAGAAAGAAGTCTAGTGAAAAGACCAGTAAAGAAACATGGGGGAATACATGTGTTCTGAAGTAGTAAGTAAATGAGAGTGAACCAAATGCCTATAATTTTGTGAAGTTGTGGGTGAAAAAATATATCCTATGATGTCCATATACTGAAAAAATAGTAATGTACCAGTGTTGAGTAAAAATGAACTTCAAAATACACATCATGTCCCATAGCAATCTACTTGCATTGATGTTAAACTGGGTCAGGTACTGTAGAAATATTAGGATTTGTATGCACCACCTACTGAACTTAGTATTCAGTAGTAGGAAACCAATATGTATTACAGGTGTATAAATATTGCTGAAAATAATCTTGTAAAAAGTGGATTTTGAACCCACATACATGAATATAA
This sequence comes from Callospermophilus lateralis, assembly GCF_048772815.1. NCBI lineage: Eukaryota > Metazoa > Chordata > Mammalia > Rodentia > Sciuridae > Callospermophilus > Callospermophilus lateralis. Next base: position 372,790 of record NW_027518090.1, read on the forward strand.
ATGAATTTAGGGAGTGTATAATAAGACACATATTTTTCATATTTTTTTAAAATCTGGAGAATATACATATATATATATATATAATATATATATATATAATATATATACATATATATATATACATATATAATATATATATATATGTATATATATACACATATATATTTTTTTCCAGATTTAAAAAAAATACATACACACACACACACACACATTAATATTTAGCAATATATATGCCAATCGAAATTCATCATGAAATATAATTCATCCACATATCCAAAAATATTCATTTTACTGAACATGGATTTATGTATAGTGTTTTTCACTAGGAAGCTCACCCATAGGTTGAATTTTCAGTCCCATCATTATTTAGGGAGAGTCATCTGTTCTCACAATTTTATATTCCAAAATCAGGGAGCTCACAAGATTGTCCGTGTGATACCAGGTAGGATATTATATATATATGTATAAAAAAATACATGTGCTGAATAGGATACAGAGAAAGGGAGACAGGAATTTATATATGTGATAATTTTAAAAAATCATGGAGAAATATTACAATGAAAAGTTGACTAGATTTAAAAAACATACTCTTGATAATGCAGAAGGCAAATAGAAGTATACACCATGCTTCCTATGAAAGGCCTGTATTTCTATTCGGTTAGGTTTCTTTCTCTCCATGATATTAGGATTAGTAGTCAGAGTCTAGTAGGGTATGGGTTAGTGTCAGGGATTCAGTATTTCAAATGGAAAAAAGGAAAATGAATCTAATGTGTATGCAAAAATGTGATACACAAAAATCTTCCCTCTCTCATCCAGAACAATGCCTTGACATAACCATCGCTAAAAGTAAGACACAATTAGAGGAGAGGAGTTAGAAAATCTGAATATATATGTGGAATGGAAAATGCTCAGGAGTTCACAACACTGGAGGTGGTAGAACAGTTTCCAAAAGTAAGGGAGAGGGTAAACAATCCAGAAACATGGAGCTGTGCTGGCCTTGAGACTTCTTGAGAAACTTCCTCTGAGGTTGGGAACAAGAAATATATGTAATTGTTAGGAGATTTAGCTTCGTTTGTAGTGACACCATGAAATCTGGGTCTGCATCTCTATGACCTGGAGCACATGGTCCTTATTTTCTAATGAACATGAGGGAGCAGTTCTGAATTCTCTCTTTGTAGGTAAACTGTGGCCACTGGGAGCTAAGTGTCTTTCCGTGTGGACTGTGAAGCCATTTGGTGATCCTCCACTTTCCAGGGTGTTTCTTACTGCTGCACTGGGAGTTTGGTATTTGCTTCACGAAATACAAGGAGTTCAACTGGGACAAAATGCTGGAGGGAGTTCTGTCATGTGTGGTTGGTCAGGGACGCAAAGAGAATGTACGAACCAGGCTTCTATCCTACATAGCTTTCACCTTGACTATAGCAACCTGATTCTGAACATTGCCCTGAAACCTCTCCATATGACAAGATGCCTTTACATATAAAGGTCTCCTGCCTGCACCATGTCAGTCGCAAGTCTTTCGAAGCCAATGGAAGATCCAGGTGGTCCTACCAAAAATATTTACTTACACACCTACAGTCCACTTCTCTAGGCCCACTACTCATTAGGCTCCAAATTACTGGCATCTCTGTTCTACACCATTTTCACGAAAACCAGTCAATCAAGGCACTCTTTGGTACACTCATGATCAGCAACAGGAAATCCAAAGTTTATCCAGTGCCACCTGGTCATGGGAATTTCAAAAATTTTATGGTATGAATCTAGTCATTTTTCAAAAATGAAGTTAGAGGCACTGTGGGTTTCAATTAATTCAGGAACCATTAAATGGTGAGGAAGCTCATTTCAATGAAAGCTCTGGAGAACACTCACAGAAAAGCCTTCCAAAAGACTGGCCAAAAGGTCACATGAATCCAGACACATTGAGGTGTACAATGTGAGGTCCATATGTGTTTGGACTCTCAACTAGGGCTGCCAAGTCTTTAAGAATTAAATCATGTGATATCCTGGCTCAGAATCCCCGAGCTCTGTGGAAAGCCATCCTGGGCCTAGATCTCAATTTCCAAAGGCGATTCTCACGTGTGGCCTAGTAAAATCCCAAGAGAACTCACGACAATACTTCTCTGAGGTCAGATCCAGAACTCATTCTTTAAGGGGAATCACACCAGAGTTCAAGCCCAGGTGATCCGAGTCATCTTTTCCAACTACCACACAAATTACCACAATTAAAACAAGAACACTCCCATATGGCCCTCATCTTCTTTCATATTGACACTCATCATAATTTTGCTGGAGGTTTCCATGAGGGGAGCAGACCAAGACAGTGTTCAAAATAAGCTCCTTTGACCCTCATTTGCCTATAGTAAAGGTGGCCTGGACACCCATCCTGTGAACCAGGAGTGATCAAATAGGCCTGCCATTAATACCGCTCCAATTCTCCAATTTGAGGCCTACTGACTGTTTGGTTTAGATTCTTTATGTGAATTTTAGTCATGAAATAACCAAGCACCTATGGGCTAGCCTCTGCAGGTTTTGAAGAACTCATTTGACCCAAAGGATCCCTATTTTCACTTGATGGAGTTCAGGAACCTTACAGAGGAAGTCGAGAGACTTCATCCCAATGGCTGCTCTTTCTGCCATTTTTCCTTTGGATGCAAACATGGGAACTTTCTTTAGATCCACAGGTGCTGAGAATCTAAGCCTCAGCCACACACAGGGCCAGGGGGCTGATTCAGTCACATCCCTTTTCAAAGCACTTAAGAAAAGAGCCACAGGTATGCCCAATCATTTCCATTTGAAAATTGTTTTCTTCAGGCTTCACAAAGGGGTGGCCAGATGCAAAGAACTTCCTGACATTCAGGGCAACAGAACAATAGGTAAGCAAAAGGCCCAAAGCAGGGTTTCTCCTCTGAGACTGTCTTCGTCACACTGATATCTGAGTTTTCTGAGATGCTCGCCATCACCTACAGCTATCCAGTACATGGCTATGTCACAGAGCTTGGAGGTGGTACATATCTTGGACACAAAACCATGGGCCTATTCTTGAAATTGGCCGGAATTCAGGACAAAAATAGAAACTTAGGAAGGTAGCAGGTGTTACTCATCGATAAGGCAAGCTACAGTCCATTCATAAACGGGGCAATATGAATGCTGAGAAGCTTTCTACTAGACACGACACATCCATTGATGAATTCTCTTTTCTAATGTCTACAACCACGGAAACAGTGGAATACACAGACATAGAAACTCTCGCCCTGTGAAAAGACTTACTAGAAACAGTCCAATTCAAATGAAACAAACCGACTGTCCTACCTATTCTCAGAAAATGAGACAAAACCACAAACCCACAACCACACCCACAAAGGCACCTCCTTCCCCTAAGTAGGTCTTTGACTATCCGGAGTGTCCTCTGACTTGTAGGCCATAATACGTTCCCCCGAAATGGCCTGTCCTGTCTCAGATCTGGTCTCCTTGGCAAACTCTGTGAACTTCTCAGGAGCCAACGGTGAGACACTAACGACTTTCTCAAGAAAAGCCCCGCTTCCGAGCTTTCCTGGCATTTGGCCTTCTCACGTCTGAAGGTACCAAGAAAGACTGACTGCATTTAGTAAATCCAAACAAGTGAGACCATAGGGACTGGGACTTGGACTGGCTATGGGTGCCTGGCTTCCTGGATCCAAAGTTCAGAGAGTTCCATCACCATGGAAGTGAGGTGAGGTCACTTCCTTCCTGAACAGAATGAGGTCCCTGTCTTGGCAACCACTTTGTCTTAACTGTTACTTCCAAGGGTCCCATGAGATTGAGGCTGCCCCTACTTCCTGTGACACTTTCACAAGTTAGAATGGTATATCAACCGTAGGCACCCAGGAATAGATCTCCACACAGGCCTGTTTTGGTCCATGTTCTCTACATTAAGAAGAGAATCTGATTCAGACACAACCTTTTATCCTGACTGGGTTGTTTGCCATGGAAGATGACTTTTGGTCTCTCAGGTCCTTCATAGCTGCCTACATCTTCTCCAGGGATCATTTCTGCATGGGCCTTTGAGGTTATCAGCAGGTGGAAGTTTCCCTACATTTCTGTATTGTAAAATCAACTCTTTCCCTGATGTTCTATAAAGTTAGATTGAGGGAATAGTGTATGATTATGGTTAAAAACATGTTTGATTTGGGTTAGAAATCATTGTGCTGGATGAATAATGGTATTGGGAACCTGCTATGTGTATAAGAATATATAGGTGTAATATATGTATGAAAAAAGAAATCTAAGTATGATTTGAAGGCCAGAAGGGCATTGGGCCCTTGATTGGGATACGCAGCATTGAATTACGTTCTGCAGAGATGTCTCAGATAAATCGATATACAATGGCATAGGACCTTGTACTTTGCATGAATTAATGTAGAAGGAACATCCAGTCAAAAAAGGATAGTCGGTAGTGAAAGGTTAATAAAATAGGTACTTGCTATTTCCTGTTTTTCTGTATGCTTAAAAAAACACTGTTGAAATCTTGAGAAATGTTTGCTAATCTTGTTCTAGAATGTACTGTTCCCAACTGCCAAACTGCAGAATGTACTGCCTCACTCGGTGTCACACGAACCGCCCACTCACCCTTACACATCAGTAAACTTCCCTCCCTTCCATCTCCAAGGAATGTATGTAAGCTCTGCATAAGCTGTTCTCAGAGCTCTCTGATCTATTTAAGTTAGCTGTGAGCCCCAGCAAGCTGGACGCAAAATAACCCTTTGCTGTTGCATGAGACAGTCTCTTGGTAGTCTCTTCCTCCAACACTCACCTGACCTTTACATATTGAGGTTCCACCGAGTTCCGGCAGTGGCGGATGAGAGACCCCAACGGGCTCCTCTCGGAGCAAGTAAGGCGCCTCTTTCTGGTTTCAGGTGTCATGTTAGGGCTTGGCAAAATTGCTGGCGATGAAGAGCCTGGGGTCTCTCCGACGGTGGCTGAGAGACGTGTCACAGAGACATAGGGCACCTCCCTGGGGGACCCCAAAGAGGACTCGGAGAATCAAGGAACAATTGCTTCATCGACTCAGTGATATTTTCTTTTAGATTCGGTATTGCCATCCTATCGGGTTTTGCCGGCTACGCATTCCTGGTCTCAGTGTTGGATGTCCATTGCCTGTCTTTATGGTCTTGTCTTATCTGTGTCATGTGTCTTTGCTTTTACTGTTTGTGTACCTTTCATTATGGGACAGAGCACTTCAATGCCTCTGTCCCTGACCCTTGATCACTGAACCAAAGTCCGCTTAAGGGCTCAGAATCTTTCTTTTTTTAGTAAAACGCTGGACCTGGCAGACTCTCTGTGCCTCAGAATGGCCCATCTTTGGAGTCGTATGGCCCCAAGAAAGATCTTTCTACTTCCCACTAATTTATAAAGTCAGAGATATTGTCTTTCAGCCAGGGCCACATAGCCATCCTGATCAACAGCCATATATCTTAACTTTTCAGGACCTCTGCAAATCTCCTCCTCCATGGGTGAAGCCTTTCCTTGCCCATGCCTCTGCTCATACTCCTTCCCACATGATCTCTCAAACCCTCACCTCTTCCTCCTCCTCCACCCTCTGTTTTCCCTGAGTCACAAGATTTGACTCTACTGGACTCTTCCTCCTCTCCTTACCCCCTGCCCTCGTCCCCTAACACAGAACACACTCTAAGTGATTCCCCTGCTGCTGACTAAGCCTCTCTACCATTGGAGGAAGCTAAGCTGGTAATAGGATCTGATAATGGACCGATGTTCATGGCCCAGGTAAGTCAGGGGTTAGCCAGGAACCTGGGGATTAATTGGAAGTTATATTGTGCTTATAGACCCCAGAGTTCAGGACAAGTAGAAAGAATGAATAGAACCATTGAAGAGACCTTAACGAAATTAAGCTTAGAGACCAGCATAAAAGATTGGACTGTGCTCCTGACTTATGCAATGTTTCATGCAAGAAAAAATCCTTCTGTTTCTTTGAGTAACCTTACCCCCTGAGAAGTTCTCTATGGTGGCCCTCGTCCAGTAAGGGTCCTAAGCCCAACTGTAAGACCTAAGGATCCTTTCCACACCCTCTTGCTTGACAGACTTAAAGCTCTTGAAAGAACTCAGTGATACCTGTGAAAATAGCTGCCCACTGCGTAACAAAGGGTGTACCAGGGGATTCCACATCCATATCAAATAACAGACTTCATGTATGTAAGATGACATCAGGTGTCATCCCTGGAACCCAGCTGTAAAGGACCATACCAGGTGCTACTTATAACACCTACAGTGGTAAAGGTATACAGAATCACTTCTTGGATCCATGCCTCTCATCTCAAGCCTGCTCCTTGTCCAGAATCTTTCTGGAAACTGGAAAAGACTGGTAACAGTTTCAAATTGTGTATTCGCCATGTGGATAAGGTTATATACTCTCCCCTTGGCCACAAGTAGTCCTAACCCTCATCAGCCTTTTAAGCAGCGATGGCTGATCACAAATCCTACTGGAAAAGTGTATAATCGATCTCACATACATCCCCCTTAGGGACCTGGTGGCCATCTCTCCACCCAGACATTTGTCAGCTGGCCATAGGTTTTTTCTATTGGGATTTCCCTGATGAAGAAAATCCCACTAAAATACCATTAAATCCCTTGTGTACCATAGATAATGGAAACAAACATTATGCATGTAGGGACACGCGAGCCAGATGCAGGTTGGCTATCCTAGATTACTTGTTTGCCCGGGAAACTATCAAAGCCACAAACAGTAACGGCTGTGTGGGGGAAAAACCGACTTCTTCAGTATGTCATGGAGATGTGAGCATACAGAGGCTGCCTGATGGAACCCAATACTTCATCAAATTCAGTACACAGCATTGGCCATATTACCAAGTAGACAACAGAAAAAGGATGGCCCCCAGAGGGGTCTCTAGATCCTCAAATTTTGCGTGACCTTTTTAACTTCTGCAAGTGCTCAAAAGGGTGAAAGGAGATTCCCCTATGTGGAAGCCCTTTCCCTCCTTCACTCACATCCTGAACTATGCTTCTCCAATAGATTTTTATCCTCAGCCTTCTGCTCCAGACTCTCTGCTGTCACTCCCACCTCAGCAACGTGATTTCTCCCCTCCAATTACTAGATCAGAATCCCAAACCTCCACCAGTTCTCAGACAATTGCCCGCTTGTGAGGTAGCAGGTACTGAGGTACCCCTCCACCCACTCACTCCTCTCTCTTCCTGTCAGTGCCCACACCGGGTCCCACCAGGTCCTCTTTCCAGCTAACCCAAAGCTCAAACGAGCTGAGGAGAACTCTCAGACCCTTATCCAAGATGTAATATAAATGGCCATTAAAGTTGCTTTGTCATCACTGAAAACAGGTTACTAAAATTTAAAGTCCCTCACAGGATTTTGGGATACTCACTCCCGTTTTCTGCTCTTCTCTACCTGTTCTACTGCTCAAGTTTTTTGCTAGGAAATTCCCAAACACCTTTCCAATTATTCTTTTACATCTCTCTTTTTCCTCATTCTCAGATCCTCGGAGCTTCTCTCAGCCCCACTTTCCCCGTATTCCCCCTCTGTACCAGGCCCACAGAAAAGTCTTAAATGTCCTTCTCCAGAAGTCTTCACCATGGCTGACTTTAGAACTTTCAGCATAGAGTTTCTATAAAGAGTTCAATGTAGATAAACTTTCTCTTTTTGTATTGCCCTGTTATACTTGGCCACTGGCTAAAAAACTCAGTACTTCTAAGCTAGACAACCCCTAACTAGTTTTTCACAAAATATGTGAACAAGTCATCTGGCCTTCAGCTGGGGCTTCACAGAAATGGCCACATTTCTAAGATAAAGAAATTACCAACTGGGCTCCGTTGTAACAGCTGGCAGGGGGAAAATAAGAAAGGGAATAAAAAGCTCTCCTCCTCCCAGGTGTCCTTGAAAATTTAACTTGCCCAGAACAGAGGAAAAATCAGAAACATATACTGCTTTTTTGAACTTCTGCAGACTGTAAACTTCTGAGCCCCATCCCTTATATGTTGGGTACACAATTCTGAAACTACCTAAACTTGAGTTTCAGGGGACTAATTGATTACAACAGAAGCAATGCCCTCTGAATCCAGTTGCAACAATATAGGACTGTTTCCCTGTCTTCAGTGCCTTAGGTGCCTTGCCTTGTCTGTCCCTACAACAGCATAATTCTATATACTTAAACATTGTTTATGTTTTCATGAAATGGTCAACAGATGTGATTATTTTGAAATGTTGCAGATGTTTCCCAGAAAGCTCTATCATGACGCAGGTTCATTTGAAGATCAAATAGGGGGGGCATACAACCGGTTCCACTGGGAACTTGTATCCCTCACTTTAGCCATCCTGTTAGGAATAGGAGTTGCTGCACGGGTGGGCACAGGAACCACTGCCATTGTCCATGGGACACAACAAATGACCCAATTAGAAGAAGCAATAGAGCAAAACTAAGATATTAGAAACCTCCATCAGAGCTTTGCATGAATCTTTAACCTCTCTCTCTGAAGTTGTTTTAAAGAACAGTTGAGGGTTGGACCTCCTCTTCATTAGAGAAGGGGGCCTTTGTGCTGCATTGAGGGAAGGATGTTGTTTTTATGCTGACCATACTGGAGTTGTAATAAAATCTATGAGTAAATTTAAAAGACACCTTGAAGAGCATCAACAAGAGAGAGAGGCCCAAAAAGGGTGGCTTGAGTCTTGGTTCACACACTCCTCCTGGTTAACTACGTTTTTATCAACCCTGGCCGGTCCAATAATAATCCTCATATTATTGCTAACTATAAAATCCTGTTTGCTCAACCGTGTAATTTCTTTTCTCCAGGCTCAAATTGGACGAGTTAAACTTATGGTAATACCCCACTAGCAGACATAGAATGTGACACCCTCCAATGATCATTTTTATGATTAAAAGTAGCCAGAAGAAGAAGTGGGGAATTAAAGTTTAATAAAATAGGTACTTGTCACTTCTTGTTTTTCTGTATGCTTAACAAAACACTATTGAAATCTTGAGAAATGCTTGCAAATCTTGTTCCCAGAATGTTCTGTCCCCAACTGCCCAACTGCAGAATGTACTCCCTCACCCAGGTGAATGCAAACCACCCTCTCACCCTGACCCATCAATAAAATTCCCTCCCTGCCCTCTCCAGGGAAAGTATATAAGCTCTATTTAAGCTATTCTCAGGGCTATCTGCTCTATTCAAGTGATCTCTGAGCCCCAGCATGCTGGACACCCAAAAAACCCTTTGATGTTGCAAGAGATAGTCTGTTGGTGGTCTCCTCCTCTGAAGCTCGCCCCAAATTTACTTGGATGATTGAATGTAGAAGAGAACATTCAGTCAAAAACGATAGTCTGTAGCATTAGGAAGATAGTACTTTTATGAAGAAGGGTGAGTATAGGAATTGGATAAAAATTTCTTTAGCAATAGGGTTTCGATTAGAGAGTGAATGTAAATGTCAGCACAGGTGAAGAGTCAGTCACAATGATGAACTGGGGAAAATATGTAGGAAAGCAGATATCAATAGAGACATTACAAAATCAGGCAAAGTATAAAGTGAGTGATAGGATTAGATATTTTGAACAGGGTTGAGTTTAAATATATAATCATAGGAAGAAACAAATATGTAGTCACAATTAGGATTGACATTTGAGAGCATTAGGCAAATTTCAGGTGGATGAATATTTCTCAGAATAATCTTGTGAATAGTTGATTATAAATCCACATAATAAACATGAATGAATTTAGGGAGTGTATATAAGACACATATATTTCATATTTTGAAAAATCTGGAGAGTGTATATATATATATATATATATATATATATATATATATATATATATATACAAAACACACACACAGACAAAAAAGTAGCAAAATATATGTCAATCAAAATTCATTATAAAATATATATCATCCACAGATCTAAAAATATTAATTTTACTGAACATGGATTTATGTATAATGCTGTTCAACTAGCAAGCTCAACCATAGGTTGAATATCCAATTCCAACAAGTTTAGTAGGAGTGATCTCTTCTAACAATTTGTATCTGCCAAGTCAGCCACCTCACAAGAATGTACGTGTGGTACCAGGGAGGAATCTATATGTGCATATAAGAATACAGAGAAAGGGAGACAGGAATTCACATATTTGTTAACCTTAAAAATACATGGACAACTATTTCCACAATAAATTGACTAGATTCATAACTCCAACTCTGTATCATGCAAAAGAAAAGTACAACAATACACCAGGCCTACTCTGAACTGCTTGTATTTCGATTCTGTTTGGGTTATTTTTCTCCATCATATTAGAATTAGTAGTCAGAGTCTGGTCGGGTATGGGTTAGAGTCAGGGATTCAGTATTTTGAATGGAAAATAGAAAACTGAATCCAATGTTTATGCAAATATATGCTACAGAAAATTCTTCCCACTCTCCTCCAGAACAATGCCTTGACATTACCTTCGCCCCAAGTAAGACACAATTAGAAGAGAAGAGTTAGAAAATCTGTGAATACCTATCAGGAATGGAAAATGCTCCAGATTTCACATCTTTGGAGGCGGTAGAGGAGTTTCCAAAAGTAAGGGACAGGGTAAACACTCCACAAATATGGAGCTCTGCTGGCCTAAAGACTTTTTGAGAATCTGCCTTTAAGGTTGGGCACTTAAAATATATGTTGTTTTCAGGAGCTTTAGCTTTATTTGTAGTGAGACAATCAAAGCTCGATCTGCATCTATGTGACCTGGAGGACATGGTTATTTATTTTTCAATAAAAATAAGGCAGCAGTGCTGAATTCTCTCTTTGTAGGTAAACTGTGGCCACTGAGGGCTAAGTGTCTCCCCGTGTGGACTGTGAAACAACTTGGTCATCCTCCAATTATCGTGGTGTTTCTTGCTGCTGCACTGGGAGTTTGGAATTTGCTTCATTAAATACAACGAGTTCAAATGGGAAACAGTGCTGAAGGGAGTTCTGTCAGCTGTGGTGTGCAGGGTCTCCAGGAGAATGCACCAACCGGGGTTCTATCCCACGTAGCTTGCCCCCTTGACAATAGCAACATGATTCTGAACATTGCCCTAAAACCTCTCCATATAAAAATGTGCCTTTACGTATATGGGTCTGATGGCTGCACCATGTCAGTCTCAAGCCATCTGGAAGCCAGTGGAAGATCCACATGGCCCCACCACAGATGTTTTATCACTCACTTGCGTAACACTTCTCTAGGCCCACTACTCACTAGGCTTCTACTTACCAGCATCTCTGTTCTACACCATTTTCCTGAAACCCAGTCAATCAAGGCCCTGTCTGGTATATTCATGATCATCAACAGGACATCAAAGGTCCTCCAGTGACATCTGGTCATGGGAATTTTAAAAATTTCATGGTAATTATCTAGCAATTTTTCACGGATGAAGTTGGAGGCACTGTGGTTTGCAATTCATTCAGGAACCATTAAAGGGTTAGGAAGCTAATTTCAGGGAAAGCTCTGGAGCATTCTCACAGGCAAGGCTACCCAAAGAGTGGCCAAAAAGTCACATGAAGCGAGGCCAATTGAGGTCTATAAAGCGAGGTCCATGTGTGTTTTGAATCTCAATAATGCATGTCAAGTCTTTCAGAATAAAATCATGTAATATCCTGGCTGAGATTCGCAGTGTTCTGTGGAAAGCCAACCTGTGCCTAGATCTCAGGTTCCAATGGCAACTTCATGCCTGGCCTCCTAAAATCCCAACACAATTCATGGCAATACTTCTCTCAGGTCAGTTCCAGAACTCAGTCTATAAGGAGAATCACACCAGAGTTCAAGTCCAGGTGGACCCAGACAACTCTTCCAACCGCGACTCAAATGAAAACAATTAAAACCAAAATACTCCCTCATGGCCCTATTCTTCTTCCATATAGACACTAATCATAACCTCTTCCTGGAGTTTTCCATGAGTTGTGCAGCCCAAGAGAATGTCCAAAATAAGCTTCTTGCACCTCTTTTGCCTAACTTCAGGGTAGCCTGGGCACCCTTCCTGTGAATCAGGAGTGATCAAATAGGCCTGCCCTTAATACTGCTCCGCTTATCCAATTTGAGGCTCTCTGACTGTGGGGTCTAGATTCTTTATGTGAATTGGAGTCATGAGAAAAGCCAAGACAGTGTCCAAAATCAGCTCGCTTGCCCCTCATTTGCCTAAAGTCAGGGTGGCCTGGACACCGTTTCTGTGAACAAGGAGTGATCAAATAAGCCTGCCGTTAATACTTCTGTGTTTCTCCAATTTGACGCCTACTGATTTCAGGTATCAATTCTTTATGTGATTTGGAGTTATGCGAAAACCCAAGCACCTCTGCAGGGAATTGAAGAACTCATTTGACCCAAAGAATCCCTATTCTCACTTGATGGAGTTCAGGAAATTAACAGAGGAAGGCAAGAGACTTCATCCATAATGAATGATTTTTTTTTTGCCATTATGGCTTTGGACGCACACATGGGACCATTCTTTAGATCCATCAGGTGCTGAGAATCTAAGTCATAGACACAAACATGGCCAAGAGACTAATTCAGACATATACCTTCCCAAAGCAATTAAGCAAAGAGCCACAGGTGATGACATTCATTTCCATTTGAAAACTGTTTACTTCAGGCTTCACAAAGTGGTGGATTGAGGCAAAGAACTTCCTGACATTCAGTGCAAAACAACAATAAGTAAGCAAAAGGCCCAAAGCAGGGTTTCTCCACTGAGACTTTCCTGGTCACACTGATATCTGCATTTTCTGAGATGCTCGCCATTCTCTTCAGCTATCCAGTACATGGCCATGTCACAGAGTTTGGAGGTGGTACATATTTTGGACACAAATCCATGAGCCTATTCTGGATAGTGGCCAGAATTCAGGAAGAAAACAGCAACTTAGAAAGATAGCAGGTGTTGCACATCAAAAAGACAAGCTGCACTCCATTCATATATTGGGCAGGTTGAATTATGGGAAGATTTACACTAGACAGTACACATCCATTAATGCATTCTCTTTTCCAATATCTACAACAACAGACACAGTGGGATACACAGACATAGAAACACTTTCCTTGTCAAATGACTTACTAGAAACTGTCCACTCCAAACCAAACTAACCGCCTTTCCCATCTATTCTCAGAACATAAGACAAAACAATAAACCCATACCCACTCCCACAAAGGCACCTCCTTCCCCCAATTAGGTCTGTGACTATCCAGATTGTCCTCTGACAGGTGGGCCATACTATGTTCCCCTGAAATGGTCCGTCTTCTCTAAGATCTGGTGAAATATAAGTATGAAAACAGAAATCTAGGTATGATTTGAAGCCCAGAAGGGTTTTTCCCTTGATTGGGATACTTAGCTTTGAATTATGCTCTGCAAAGTTGTCTCAGATAATTCGATATACAATGGCATAGGACCTTTTACATTGGATGATTGAATGTAGAAGAGAACATCCAATCAAAAAGGGATAGTCGGTAGGATTAGGAAGATAGTCGGAAGGTTTAGAAAGAAGAGTGATTAAAGGATTTGGACCAAAAGTTCTTTAGCAATAGGGTTTCGATTATAGAGTGAATGTAAATGTCAGCACATATGAAGTGTCAGTCACTAGGATCAACTTGGGAAAATATGTAAAAAAGCAGATATCAATAGAAACATTATGAAATCAGGCAAAGTATAAAGTGAGTGATAGGATTAGACATTTTCAACAGGGTTGAGTTTGAATATATAAATTAGGAAGAAACAAATATGTAGTCACCAATAGGATTGACAATTGACAGCATTAGGCAACCTGGACATGGATGTTTTTAGTAATCCATGTACACTTTACATTTAGGCTTTGGTACAATCATAAATGTGACCTTTACATTTTTTTTTCCAGAATATTACTTTGATTAAATGTATATGTACATCAGGTGACATGAGTATGTCTTCCACCATTTCTGCGAGCAATATATTGAAGATGTAAAATTAGAATCGGGGGTACAAAGAGGTGTACCCTGTGTCTATGAATATAGAGATAAAGCATGAATAGACCCTAATGTGAATAAATAATATAACTTTTTTCAACTTTAAAAAATGAATTGATCTAATATCTGAAAAATTAAAGGAAATCGTATATTGATATACAATCATTCATTCCAACCAGGTATATATGTAATGGAAATATTTGTGTTTTGGTTTATCATGAAGAGTGTGTGAGTTTTGCTTCAAAATGATTATGGAAATTCAAAATAATGTGTTTGGAAAGAAGTCTCATGAAAAGACCAGTCAAGAAACCCTGACAATACATGTGTTCTGAAGCAAGAAGTGGTGAAAGTTGAAACAAATGCATATTAATTTGTGAACTTGTGGATGAAATGTATATCCTATGATGTGCAAAAACTGAAGAAACAATAATGTACCAGTGTCGAATACAAATGAATAAAGAATTACATATCATGTCCCATAGGAATCTACTTGCATTGATGTTAGACTGGGTCAGTTACTGTAGAATAATTAGGATTTGTATGCATCATTCCCTGAAGTTAGTTTTCAGTACTAGGAAACAAATATGTATTTCAGGTGGATGAATATTTCTCAGAATAATCTTGTGAAATGTTGATTAAAAATCTACATACATGAACATGAATGAATTTAGAGAGTGTATATTAGACACATATATTTCATATTTTGAAAAATCTGGAGAGTGTATACACACACACACACACACAAATAAAAAACACTCACAGACATTAAAAAGTAGCAATATAAATGCTAATCGAAATTCATCAGTAAATATATATCATCCACAGATGCAAAAATGTTTATTTTACTGAACATGAGTTTATGTATAATGTTGTTCTACTAGGACGCTCCCTATAGGTTGAATTTTCAGTTCCAACAGCGTTTAGGAGGAGTGATCTCTTCTCACAATTTGTATCTGCCAAGTCAGCCACCTCACAAAGATGTACGTGTGATACCTGGTAGGATTCTATATATGCATATAAATATATAAGTGTGAATAGGCTAAAGAGAAAGGGAAACATGAATTCTCATATTTGTTAACTTTAAAAACACATGGAGATCTTTTTCTATTAAACATTGACCAGATTTATAACTCCTACCTTGTATAATGCAAAATGCAAGTCCAACTATACAACATGCCTCCAATGAACTGCTTGTATTTCTATAGGTTTGTGTTATTTTTCTCTATCATATTAGGATGAGTTGTCTGAGTCTAGTAGGTATGGGTTAGTGTCAGGGATTCAGTATTTCAAAAGGAAACTTGGAAATTGAATCCAATTTGTATGCAAATATATGCTGCACAAATATCCTCCCACTCTCATCCAGAACAATGCCTTGAAATTACCTTCACCCCAAGTAAGACACAGTTAGAGGAGAATAGATAGAAAATCAGTGAATACATATCTGGAATGGAAAATGCTCAGGAGTTCACAACCTTGGAGGTTGTAGAGGAGTTTCCAAAAGTAAGGGACAGGGTAAACACTCCACAAACATGGAGCTCTGCTGGCCTAAAAACTTTTAGAGCAACTGCCTCTGAGTTTGGGAACGTGAAAATTATGTTGTTGTCAGGAGAATTGGCTTCCTTTGTAGTGAGACCATCAAAGCTGGGTCTGCCTCTATGTGACGTGGAGGACATGGTATCTTATTTTCCAATGAACATGAGGTAGCAGTGTTGATTTTCTTCTTTTTAGGTAAACTGTGGCCTCTGGGGACTAAGTGTATCCCCGTTGGACTGTGAAGTCATTTGGTCCTCCTCCACTTTTTGTGGGGTTTTTGCTGCTGAACTGGGAGTTTGGTATTTGCTTCATGAAATTCAAGGAGTTCAACTGAGACACAGTGCTGGAGGGAGTTCTGCCATGTGCGGTGGTTAAGAGTCTGCAGAAGAACGCACCAACCACGCTTCTATCCCTCAAAGCTTGCCACATTGCATCCTTGTCCATAGCAACCTGATTCTGAACATTGCCCTGAATCCTCTTCATATAACAAGATGCCTTTAATTACAAGGGTCTGCTGGCTGCTTCATGTAATCCACAAGCCATTTGGAAGCCAATGGAAGATCCACATTGCTCCAACAGAGATGTTTTATCACACTCCTGCCCACCAAAGCTCTAGGCCCACTTCTCAGCAGGCTGCAACTTTCTGGCACCTCTGTTCTACACCATTTTCATGAAACCCAGTCAAGCAAGGCACTGTCTGGTACATCCATGATCAGCAACAGGACATCCAAAGGTTCTCCAGTGCCACCTGGTCATGGGAATTTCAAAAATTTCATGGTATTTATTTAGACATTTTTCAAGGATGAAGTTGGAGGCACTGTGGGTTTCAATTCATTCAGGAACCAGTAAATGGTGAGCAAGATTATTTCAATGAAAGCTCTGGAGAACCCTCACAGGCAAGGCTTCCCAAAGAATGGCCAAAAGGTCACATTAAGCCAGGCCCATTGAGGTCTACAATATGAGGTCCATGTGTGTTTTCACTCTCAACTATGGCTGCCAAGTCTTTCGAATGAAATCATGTGATATCTTGGCTGAAATTCCCAGAGCTCTGTGGAAAGCCACTCTGGGGCTAGATCTCAGTTTCCAAGGGTGACTCTCATACATGGCCTCTTAAATCACAACACAATACATGGCAATACTTCTCTGAGATCAGTTCCTGAACTCAGTCTATAAGGGGAATCACACCAGAGTTCAAGCCCAGGTAGACCTTGTTATGTCTTCCAACTGTCACACAAATATCCACAATTAAATCCAAAACACTTCCACATGGCACTCATCTTCTTCCATTTACACAATCATCATAACCTCTGGCTGGAGGTTTCCATGAGGGGTGCAGCCCAAGACAGTGTCCAATATAACCTCCCTTGTCCCTCTTTTGCCTAAAATCAGGGTGGCCAGGACATCCTTCCAGTGAACCAAGAGTGATCAAATAAGCCTGCCATTAATATGGCACTGCTTCTCCAATTTGAGGCCTACTGACTGTGTGTTTTAGATTCTTTATGTGAATTGGAGTCTCGAGAAAAACCAAGCACTTATGGGCTAGCCTCTGCAGGGTTTTGAGGAACACATTTGAACCAAATGATCACTGTTCTCACATGATGGAGAACAGGACACTTACAGAGGAATGCGAGAGACTTCATCCACACTGACTGCTCTTTTGTCCATTTTCGTTTTGGATGCACACATGGGATCCTTCTTTAGATCCATCAGGTGCTGAGAATCTAAGCCACAGTCTCACACAGGGCCAAAAGACTGATTCAGACACATCCCTTTCCAAAGCAATTAAGCAAAGAGCCACAGGTGATGCCCTTTCATTTCCATTTGAAAACTGTTTCTTTAGGCTCTACAATGGTGTGGCCTGAGGCAAAGGCCTTCCTGACATTCAGGGCAACAGAACAATTGATGAGCAAAAGGCCCAAAGCAGGGTTTCTTCACTTAGAATTTCCTGGTCAAACTGATATCTGAGTTTTCTGAGATGCTCCCATTTCTTTCAGCTATCCAGTACATGGCCATGTCACAGAGCTTGGAGGTGGTACATATTTTGGACACAAAACCATGAGCCTATTCTGGAGAGTGGCCAGAATTCAGGAAGAAAACCGGAACTTAGGAAGATTGTTGGAGTTGTCCACCCATAAGTCAAGCCGCAGTCCATTCATAAATTGGGCAGAATTCAGGAAGAAAACAGGAACTTAGGAAGATTGTTGGAGTTGTCCACCCATAAGTCAAGCCGCAGTCCATTCATAAATTGGGCAAGTTGAGTCTAGACAGGACACATCCAATGATTCATTCTCTTTTCTAATATCTAAAACCACGGACACAGTGGGATACACAGACAAAGAAACACTGGCCTTGTCAAACGACTTACCAGAAACAGTTCACTCCAAACCAAACAAACCGCCTTTCCTACCTATTCTCAGAACATGAGACAAAATCTCAAACCCACACCCACACACACAAAGGAAGCTCCTTCCCCCAAGTAGGTCTGTGACTATTGGGAGTGTCCTCTGACTGGTGGGCCAAACTATGTTCTGATGAAATCGCCTGTCCTGTGTCACATATGGTCTCCTTGGCCAAATCTGTGAAGTTGTCACTAGCCAGCGGTGAGCCACTACCTGCTTTCTCAGGAAAGGCCCCTCTTTAGAGCTTTCCTGACATTTGTTCATCCTCACCTCAGTAGGTACCAAGAAAGACTGACTCTGTCCTTGGTAAATCCAAAAAATACGACCACTGGGACTGGGACTGAGACTGGCTCTGGGTGCCTGGCTTCCCGGATTCCAAGTTCAGAGAGTTCCATCACCAAGGAAGTGAGGTGAGATTACTTCCTTCAGGAATTCTTTGAGGTCATTGCCTTGGCAACCACTTTGTCCTAACTGTTGCTTACAATACTCCTATGAGATGGAGGCTGCCCTTTCTTCCTGTGACACTTTTACAAGTTAGAATGGTATATCAACCATAGGTACCCCGGAATAGCTCTCCATACATGCCTGGTTTGGTCTATCTTCTCTACATTAACAAGAGAGAGGCTTATTCAGACACAACCCTTCATCCTGGGAAGGTTGTTTGCGATGGAAGATGACATTTGCTCTCTCAGGTCCTTCATAGCTGCCTACATCTTCTCCAGGGATCAAGTCTGCATGGACATTTGAGGTTCTCAGCAGGAGGAAGATACCCTACATTCCTGTATTGTAAGACGAACTCTGTCCCTGCTCTTCTGCAAAGTTAGATTAAGGTAAGAGTGTATGGTTAGGGTTAATAACATGTTCGATGTGGGTTACGAATCATTGCGAAGGATGATTAATAGTATTGGGAACCTGCGATATTTATAAGATTATAGAGGTGAAATATAAGTATGGAAACAGAAATCTAGGTAAGATTTGAAGCCCAGAAGGGCATTAGGCCCTTGATTGGGATACTTAGCTTATAATTACGTTCTGCACAGATGTCTCAGATAAATCGATAATCAATGGCATAGGACCTTACACCTTGGATGATTGATTTTAGAAGAGAACATCCACTCAAATTGAGATAGTCGGTGGGATTAGGAAGGTAGTCAGTATCTTTAGTAAATAGAGTGAGTATAGGATTTGGGGCAAAAGTTCTGTAGCAATAGGGTTTTTGTTATAGAGTGAATGTAAATTTCAGCACATGTGAAGAGTCAGTCACATGATGAACTGGGGAAAATATGTAAAAAGAAAATATCAATACAGACATTATGAAATGAGGCAATTATACAGTGAGTGATAGGATTAGACATTTTCAATAGGGTTGAGATTGAATACATAATCTTAGGAAGAAACAAATATGTCGTCACCAATAGGAATGACATTTGAAAGCATTAGGCAACCTGGACATTTATCGTTTTAGTAATCCATGTTCACTTTCCATTTAGAATTTGGTACAATCATAAGTGTGATCTTTGCATTTTGTGCCCAGAAAAATATTGTGATCAAATGTGTATGTAGATCATATGACATGAGTATTTCTTCCACCATTACTGGGAGCAATATTTGAAGACATATAAATTAGTATTGGGGGTACAAAGTGGTGTACCCTGTGTCTTTGAATATAGAGATAATGCATGAATAGACCATACTGTGAATAAATATTATAACTGGTTCCACTTTAAATAATGGATTGAATTGATATCTGAAAATATATAGGAAATCATATATTGACATACAATCATTCACTCCAACCAGTTATATATCTAATGGTAATCTTAGGGTTATTGTTTATCATGAAGTGTGTGTGAGTTTTGTTTCAAAAGTGATTATGGAAATCGAAAATAATATGTTTGGAAAAAAGTCTCATAAAAAGACCAATCAAGAAATATGGAGGAATTCATGTGTTCTGAAGCAGGAAGTGATTGAAAGTGAAACAAGTGCCTATAAATTTTCTAAATTGTGAATGAAATATATATCCTGTTATGTGCATAAACTGATGAAATAGTAATGTACCAGTGTTGAATAAAAGTGAACGTCAAAATACACATCATGTCCAATAGGAATCTACTTGCATTGATGTTAAACTGGGTCAGTTACTGTAGAAATATTAGAATTGCATGCATTATTCACCAAAGAGAGGTTTTTTTTTTATTTTTATTTATGGTTGTTCAAAACATTACATAGTTCTTGATATATCATATTTTACACTTTGATTCAAGTGGGTTATGAACTCCCATTTTTACCCTGTATACAGATTGCAGAATCACATCAGTTACACATCCATTGATTCACATATTGCCATAGTAGTGTCTGTTGTATTCTGCTGCCTTTCGTATCCTCTACTATTCCCCCTGGCCTCCCCGCCCCTCCCCACTTCTCTCTCTACTCCCTCTACTGTAATAAATTTCTCCCCCTTGTATTATTTTTCCCTTTCCCCTCAATTCCTCTTGTATGTAATTTTGTATAACCCAGAGGGTCTCCTTCCAATTCCATGCAATTTCCCTTCTCCCTCCCTTCCTCCTCTCATCCCTGTTTAATGTTAATCATCTTGTCATGCTCTTCATCCCTATCTGTTCTTAGTTACTCTCCTTATATCAAAGATGACATTTGGCATTTGTTTTATAGGAATTGTGTAGCTTCACTTAGCATAATCTAGTCTAATGCAATCCATTTCCCTGCAAATTCTATGATTTTTTATTTTTCAATGCAAAGTAATAATCCATTGTGTATAAATGCCACATTTCTTTTATCCATTTTTCTATTGAAGGGCATCTAAGTTGGTTCCACAGTCTTGCTGTTGTGAATTGTGCTGCTATGAACATCGATGTAGCAGTGTCCCTGTAGCATGCTCTTTTTAGGTCTTTAGTGAATAGACCAAGAAGGGCAATAGCTGGGTCAAATGGTGGTTCCATTCCAAGCTTTCCAAGAAATCTCCATACTTCTTTCCAAATTGGCTGCACCAATTTGCAGTCCCACCAGCAATGTACAAGTGTACCTCTTTTCCCACATCTTTGCCAGCACTTCTTGTTGTTTGACTTCATAAGGGCTGCTAATCTTACTGGAGTGAGATGGTATCTTAGGGTGGTTTTGATTTGCATTTCTCTGACTGCTGGAGATGGTGAGCATTTTTTCATGTACTTGTAGATTGATTGTATGTCCTCATCTGAGAAGTGTCTGTTGAGGTCCTTGGCCCATTTGTTGATTGGGTTATTTGTTATCTTATTGTCTAATTTTTTGAGTTCTTTGTATACTCTGGATATTAGGACTCTATCTGAAGTGTGAGTAGTAAAGATTTCTTTCCAGTATGTAGGCTCCCTATTTACCTCTTATTGTTTCTTTTGCTGAGAAAAAACTTTTTTAGTTGAGTAAGTCCCATTTGTTGATTCTAGTTATTAACTCTTGTACTATAGGTGTCCTATTGAGGAATTTGGAGCCCAACCCCACAGTATGTACATCGTAACCAAATTTTTCTTCTATCAGACAGTGTGTCTCTGATTTGATATCAAGGTCCTTGATTCATTTTGAGTTAACTTTTGTGCATGGTGAGAAAAAGGGATTCAGTTTCATTTTGTTATATATGGATTTTCAGTTTTACCAACACCATTTGTTGAAGATGCTATCCTTCCTCCATTGCATGCTTTTAGCTCCTTTATCAAATATAAGATAGTTGTAGTTTTGTTGATTGGTTTCTGTGTCCTCTATTCTGTACCATTGGTCCACCTGCCTGTTTTGGTACCAGTACCATGCTATTTTTGTTACTATTGCTCTGTAGTATAGTTTGAAGTCTGGTATCGCTATACCGCCTGATTCACACTTCCTGCTTAGCATTGTTTTGCAATTCTGGGTCTTTTATTTTTTCATATGAATTTCATGATTGCTTTCTCTATTTCTACAAGAAATGCCTTTGGGATTTTGATTGGCATTGGATTAAACCTATAGAGAACTTTTGGTAATATCGCCATTTTGATGATGTTAGTTCTGCCTATCCATGAACAGGGTATATTTTTACATCTTCTAAGATCTTCTATTTCTCTCTTTAGGGTTCTGTAGTTTTCATTGTATAAGACTTTCACCTCTTTTGTTAGGTTGATTCCAATTTTTTTTTTTTTTTTAGGATATTGTGAATGGAGTGGTTGTCCTCATTTCCATTTCAGAGGATTTGTCACTGATATACAGGAATGCCTTTGATTTATGCGTGTTGATTTTATATCCTGCCACATTGCTGAATTCATTTATTAGCTCTATTAGTTTCTTTGTAGAACCTTTTGGGTCTGCTAGGTATAGAATCATGTCATCTGCAATAGTGATAATTTAAGTTATTCTTTTCCTATTTATATGCCTTTAATTTCTTTCATCTGTCTAATTGCTCTGGCCACTCTTTTGAGAACTATATTGAACAGAAGTGGTGAGAGCGGGCATCCCTGTCTTGTTCCAGATTTTGGAGGGAATGTCTTCAATTTTTCTCCATTCAGAATGACGCTAGCCTGCGGTTTAGCATAGATTGTTTTTACAATATTGAGGAATGTTCCTGTTATTCCTAGTTTTTCGAGAGTTTTGAACATAAAGGGATGCTGTACTTTGTCGAATGCTTTTTCTGCATCTATCTAGATGATAATATGGTTTTTATTTTTAAGTCTATTGATGTGGTGAATAACACTTATTGATTTTCGTATATTGAACCCTCCTTGCATCCCAGGGATGAACCCTACTTGATCATGGTGCACATTTTTTTGATATGTTTTTGTATCTGATTTGCCAGAATTTAATTTAAGATTTTTGCATTTAGGTTCATTAGAGATATCGGTCTTTAGTCTTCTTTCTTTGAAGTGTCTATCTGGTGTAGGAATCAGGGTGATATTGGCCTCGTAGAATGAATTTGGAAGATCTCCCTCTTTTTCAATTTTCTGAAATAGCCTGAGTAATTTGTCTGCAACACAAAGGTGAATGGCATCCTGAAATTACCTGTTCTATAGCTGAATGAGCTTCGATCAGTCAAAAACAGGGATGGTGACATCAGCTCTCCAAGATAGTGGCCGCTGGCTTCCTCTGTGGTCTGACCGGTATGGAGAACCGAATTGGACCGCATCCTGACCCATCTCAAACAAAGAATTCAGCACTTAGCACAGTGATTGCATACCTGGCAGGAGCCCACAGAATCCACACCGCTGTATATTTGCATTGCTATCTCTTCGTTTCCCAGTGCGCGCCGCAGACTCTAGCCACAGACCGATTTCCTGAATAAGCAGCATGACGCTCCATGCGGACAAATCACTCGTGTTTGAGCTCGCGTAGCTGATCCTCGTGAGATGGAAATATGTCCACTAGGTTTTGGAGCACCCCAATTTTGCTGGAAATTTCTAACAAGATATATTTTAGCCGTTATAACTCGTCATTCTCCTGCACAGTGACGCGGTACATGGGGGTGATGCACTCCCTTCACCACCATCATATGATCCCCCGAAGTTAGTTTTCAGTACTAAGAAACAAATATGTATTTCTGGTGGATGAATAATTCTGAGAATATTCTTGTGAAAACTTGATTATTAATCCAAATACATGAATATGAGTGAATTTAGGGAGTGTATAATAAGAAAAATATACTTCATATTTTGAAAAATCTGGAGAGTGAATATATATATATATATATATATATATATATATATATATATATATATATACACACACACACATACACACACAGACATTAAAAAGTAGCATTATGTATGCCAATCGAAATTCACCACGAAGTAATGTATCATCCACAGATCCAAAAATATTCATTTTAATGAACATGGATTTATGTTGTTCAAATAAGAAGCTCACTCATATGTTGTATTTTCAGTTCCAACAGCGTTTAGTAGGAGTGATCTCTTCTCACAATTTGCAGCTGCCAAGCCAGCCACCTCACAAAATGTACGAGTGATACCAGGTAGAATTCTAAATGTGCATATGAAAATACATGTGATGAATAGGCTACAGAGAAAGGGAGACAGTTATTCACATATTTGTTAACTTTTAAAACACATGGAGAACTATTTCAATTAAAATTCGCTAGATTTATAACACCTACCATTTATCATACGAAAGGCAAGTCCAACTATACACCATGCCTCCTGTGAACCTCTTGTATTTCTATTCTGTTTGGGTTATTTTTCTCCACCATATTAGGATTAGAAGTCAAAGTCTAGTAGGGTATGTGTTAGTGTCAGGGATTCAGTATTTTGAATGGAAAATTGGAAAATGTATCCAATGTGTATGCAAATATGTGCTACACAAAAAATTCCCACTCTCATTCAGCACAATGCCTTGACATTACCTTTGCCCCACATAAGACACAATTAGAGGAGAAGAGTTAGAAAATCTGTGAATACATATGTGGAATGAAAAATGCTCAGGAGTTCACAAATTTGCAGGTGGTAGAGGAGTTTCCAAAAGTAAGGGACAGGGTAAAAACTCCACAAACATGAAGTTCTGCCAGCCTAACATCTGGAGAAACTGCCTCTGAGGTTGGGCAATGAAATATATGCTGTTGTCAGGAGCATTAGTTTCATTTGTTGTGAGACCATCATAGCTGAGTCTTCATCTATGTGATCTGGATGACATGGATTCTTATTTTCCAATGAACATGAGGCAGCAGTGCTGAATTTTCTATTTGTAGGTAACCTGTGGCCACTGGGGTCTAAATGTCTCCCCTTGTGGACTGTAATTCCATTTGGTCATCCTCCACTATTCGTGGTATTTCTTGCTGCTGCACTGGGAGTTTGGTATTTGCTTCATGAAATACAAGGATTTCAACTGGGACACAGTGCTGAAGTGAGTTCTGTCAAGTGTGGTGGGTCAGGTTCATCAGGAGAATGCACCAACCAGGCTTCTATCCCACATAGCTTGCCCCATTTTCCATAGCAACCTGATTCTGAACATTGCCCTAAAACCTCTCCATATAACAATATGCTTTTACATATAAGGGTCTACTGGCTGCAAAATGTCAGTCACAATCCATTTGGAAGCCAATGGCAAATTCACATGCCCCCACCACAGATGTTTTATTACACACCTGCCATCCACTACTCTAGTACAACTACTCAGCAGGATCCAACTTACTGGCATCTCTGTTAAACACCATTTTCATAAAACCCAGTCAATCAAGGCACTGTCTTGTATACTCATGATCAGCAACAGGACATTCAAGTGTTCTCCAGAGCTACCCGGTGATGGGAATTTCAAAAATTTCATGGTATTGATCTAGCCAATTTTCAAGGATGAAGTTGGAGGCACTGTGGATTTCAATTCACTCAGAAACCATTAAATGGTGAGGAAGCTCATTTCAATGAAAACTCTGGAGAATTCTTACAGGCAAGGCTTCCAAAAGTGCCCAAAAGTCAGATTAAGCCAGGCCCATTGAGGTCTACAATGTATGTTCCATGTGTGTTTTGACTCTCAAATATGGCTGCCAAGTCTTTAAGAATAATATCATGTGATATCCTGGCTGAGATTCCCTGTGCTCTGTGGAAAGTCACCTTGAGCCTAGATGTCACTTTCCAAGGACAACTCTCATGCATGGCCATCTAAAATTCCAACACAATTCCTGGCAATAATTCTCTGAGATCAGTAAAAGAACTCAGTCTCTAAGGGGAATCACACCAGAGTGCAAGCCTAGGTGGACCCAGTGATCTCTTCCAACCGCCAGACATATGTCCACAATTAAAACCAAACACTCTCACATGGCCCTCCTCTTCTTCCATATAGACACTCATCATATCCTCTGGCTGGAGGTTTCCATAAGGGACGCAGCCCACGACAGTGTCTAAAATAAGCTCCCTGCCCCTCATTTGCCTAAAGTCAGGGTGGCCTGGACTCTCTTCCTGTGAACCAGTAGTGATCAAATAGGCCTTCCTTTAATATTGCTTGGCTTCTCCAACTTGAGGCCTTCTAGCTTTGGGGTTTAGATTCTTTAAGTGAATTGGAGTCATAAAAATCAAGCACCTATGGCCTAGCCTCTGCAGGGCTTTGAAGAACTCATTTGACCCAAAGGATCCCTATTCTCACTTGATGAATATCAGGAACCTACCAGAGGAAGGCAAGAGAGTTCATCAACAATATCTGATCTTTTTGCCATTTTGGTTTTGGATGCACGCATGGGATCTATCTTTAGATCCATCAGGTGCTGAGAATCTAAGCCACAGCCTCACACAGGGCCAACAGGCTGATTCAGACTTATCCCAATCCTAAGCAATTAAGCAAAGAGCCACAGGTGATGCCCTTTCATTTCCATTTGAAAACTCTTTTCTTCAGGCTTCACAAAGTGGTGGCTTGAGGCAAAAAACTTCCTGACATTCAACAGAACAATAGGTAAGCAAAAGGAACAAAGAGGGGTTTCTCCACTGAGACTTTCCTGGTCAACAGATATTTGAGATTTCTGAGATGCTAGCCATTTCTTTCAGCTATCCAGTACATAGCCATGTCACAGATCTTGGAGGTACAAATCTTGGACACAAAACCACGATACTATTCTGGAGAGTGGCCAGAATTGAGAAAGAAAACAGGAAATTAGGAAGCTTGTAGGTGTTGCCCATCCATAAGGCAAGCCAGCGTCCACTCATGAATTGGGCAGGATGAATGCTGGGAAGCTTTCTACTAGACAGGACACATCCATTGATGCATTGTCTTTTCTAATGTCTACAACAATGGACTCAGTGGGATACACACACATAGAAACACTCGCCTTGTCAAAGGACTTAATAGAAATATTCCACTCCATACCAAACAAACCGCCTTTCCTACCTATTCTCAGAACATGAGACAAAACCACAAACTCACACCCACACCCAAAAAGGCACCTCCTTCCCCCTAGTAGGTCTGTGACTCCCTGGAGTGTCGTCTGACTGGTGGGCCATTCTATGTTCTTCCAAAATGACCTCTCCTGTCTCAGATCATGTCTGCTTGGCCAACTCTGTGAAGTTCTCAAGAGCCAGCGGTGAGACACTACCTGCTTTCTCAGGAAAAGCCCCTCTTCAGAGGTTTCCTGGCATTTGGCCATCCTCACATCTGTAGGTACCAAGAAAGACTGACTCTGTCCTTGGTAAATCCAAACATGTCAGACCACTGGGACTAGGACAGGGACTGTCTCTTGGTGCCTGGCTTCCTGGATTTCAAGTTCAGAGAGTTCCATCACCAAGGAAGTGAGGTGAGATCACTTCCTTCAGGATATGAATGATGTCACTGCCTTGGCAACCACTTTGTCCTAACAGTTGCTTCCAAAAGTATCATGAGGTGGAGGCTGTCCTGATTTTCATGGGACACTTTCTCTAGTTAGAATGTTATATCAACCATAAGCACCCGGGAACAGCTTCCACACAGGACTGGTTTGGTCCATGTTCTATACATTAAGAAGAGAGAGACTGATTCAGACACAACCCTCCATCCTGACCAGGATGATTGCCATGGAAGATGACTTTTGCTTTCTGAGGTACTTCATAGCTGCCTTCATATTCACCAGGGATTATTTCTGCATGAACATTTGAGTTTCTCAGCAGGTGAAGATCCCCTAGATTCCTGTAGTTTAATACCCACACTGTTATTGCTCTCCTGCAAAGTGAGTGTATGGTTACGGTTAATAATATGTTCGATTTGGGTTAGGAATCATTCTGCAGGAAGAATAATGAGATTGGGAACCTGCGATATTTATAAGAATATATACGTGAAATATATGTATGAAAACGGGAATCTAAGAAAGATTTGAAGCCCAGAAGGGCATTGGGCCCTTTATTTGGATACTTAGTGTTGAATTATGTTCTGTACAGTTGTCTCAGTTAAATCGAAATACAGTGACATAGGACCTTGTACCTTGGATGATTGAATGTAGAAGAGAACATCCAGTCAAAAAGGGATAGTAAGTAGGATTAGGAAGATAGTCAGTAGGTTTAGGAAGAAGAGTGAGTATATGATTTGGAATAAAAAGCTTCTTTAGCAATAGGGTTTCGTTTAGAGAGTGAATGGAAATGTCAGCACATGTGAAGAGTCAGTCACAATGATGAACTGGGGAAAATATGTAGGAAAGCAGGTGTCAATAGAGACATTACAAAATCAGGCAAAGTATAAAGTGAGTGATAGGATTAGACATTTTCAACAGGGTTGAGTTTGAATACATAATCATAGGAAAAAACAAATATCTCGTCACAAATGGGAATGACATTTGAGAGCATTAGGCAACCTGGACATGGATGTTATTAGTTATCCACGTTCACTTTCCTTTTAGGCTTTGGTACAATCATAAGTGTGACATTTTTATGGTTTTTTTTTTTTGTTCAGAATATTACTGTGATAAAATGTATATGTAGATCAGGTGGCATGAGTATTTCTTTCACCATTTCTGGGAGCAATATTTTGAAGACGTATACATTAGTATTAGGGGTACAAAGAGGTGTACCCTGTGTCTATTAATATAGAGATAATGCATGAATAGACCATACTATGAATAAATAACGTAACTGATTCCACTTTAAATAATGGATTGAATTGATATGTGAAAATATATAAGAAATCTTATATTGATATACAATCATTCATTCCAACCAGTTATATTTCTAATGGTAATATTAGGATTATGGTTTATGATGAATGGTGTTTGAGTTTTGCTTTACACGTGATGATGTTAAACAAAAATAATATGTTTGGAAAGAAGTCTCATGAAAAGACCAGTCAAGAAACATGGAGGAATACATGTGTTCTGAATCAGGAAATGATTGATGGTGAAACAAATGCCTATAAATTTTCTAATTTGTGACTGAAATATATATCCCATCATGTGCATGAACTGAAGACATAGTAACGTACAAGTGTTGAATAAAAATGAAAGTCAAAATACACATCATGTCCCCTAGGAATCTACTTGCATTCATTTTAAACTGGCTAAGTAACTGTAGAAATATTAGGGTTTGTATGCACCATTCACTGAATTTAGTTTTCAGTACTAGGAAAAAATATGTATTTCAGGTGGATGATTATTTCTGAAAATAATCTTGTTGAAAGTTGATTATAAATCCACAGATATGAATATGAATGTATTTAGGGGCGTGCATAATAAGACACATATATTTCATATTTTGAAAAATCTAAAGAGTATATATATATATATATATATATATATATATATACACACACACACACGCAAATGCACAGATATTAAAAAGTAGCAATACAGGAGATCCATTATGAAGGCAGGCATGGAGAATTCAAGTCTCTGATCTCTTCAGCTGCGCGGGCATAGGGAGTCGTAAACTGTCTAAATGCTGTTTGCTCAGAATCACTAGGCAATATTGACCTGTTGTGAATCTGGGGCGAACAGTCTGGGCCCCTCAGAACACACACAAAGCCCGGATTGGCTGCATTCAAGCTTAGATTCATCTGGTTTTTGTGACTCAGCACTAACATTCCCGCTGAAATAATTGGTCGGGCTTTCGGAATTGACAGAGTTAAAAGCCAACTGAGCCTTCATAGGCAGTGGCCACAGGATTGAAATGGGGCTTGGGAGAGATAGTCAGGACCCAGCTGTTGCATTGGTCACCCAGCAAAGGGAACGAACGGTCACCATTTTAATGGTATACCACCATGGCAGCGAACTGACGTCACAGTCGGAGGAGATAACTTCATTGAAACCAGTGCGACAAGTATGTTATCCCATTGCCATCTCTCTCAACACCGCAGGGAAACCTCAAGGGCCCTTCCCACCTCTGCCGTAATGGCCCCTCCCAGCTCTCAAAGGAGCGCAATACCCAGACCTAGGGAATCAGGATTGGCTCGGGACTCGAGGTGTGTAATTGCCGGCTACCGCTCCCACCAGTGCTGACAATTGAGGTCTCTTACACCACCTACCGGGGCCATGGCTCCCGAAGGGCAAGCAAATTCGCTGGGGTTTCTCAGCCCCAAGCTCTACAAACTTAGGGTCTGAGGGAGGCAATTAAGGAGAGTGTGCCCAGCCGTTCATGGAAACAGGGCTACCAGGATCAGAGGCCTGGCTTGTAACCAGTATTGTGGTGAGCGTCACAGGTGAGTGGGGCCTGGCTTGAGGAAGCACAAGAGAAGGCCCTAGGCACTCAGGGTTGGAGACCCGCCCAGTCTGGGAGGAAGAGCTGCTGCACAGTGATTGGTTCCCACTTATTGAGAAGAGAAGCTTGGCCCAGTGCGCACAGCTCCACCTACTGGAAGAGAAGTTAATTGAACTCTAGGACTGCATGTATTATTACTATTTTTTTATTTGTATTTTTTTCTTTTTCTTTCATTTTCATTTTTGTTGTTGTTGTTCATTAACTTTTTTAAATGTTTTTATTTTTTTAATTTCTTTTATTTTATTATTATTATTATTAATATTATTATTTTAAATTTTAATTTTCAATTTTTTAATCATCATTATTACTTAAAATTTTCTTTCTTTATTTTCTATTTTTTTTGTCTTTTCATTTCATTTCAATTTTTTTATTCCCCCTTACTTGAATTCTACCTGCCTACTCTCATTCTCTTTAGTGACTTCTCCCTTCCCTTCTAATATCTTTCCTCTCAAGCATCAAATAAATTTATAAGAGTAAGCAGTAACTCAGTAGTCAAACAGAACGAGAAGTAACATGAGAAGCATAAAAAAGCAAGGAAGAAAAGGAGTACGAACAATGAAGGACAGCCTAAATATTCAAGAGCACCTAGAGTCATCAGAAAAATGGTCATATAAAGAACTCAAGGAATACCTTAGACAGATGGAATGGAACCTTAAAGAGGATACGAGACAGCAAAAACAAACAGTGATAGAACGCATTGAAAATAAATTACATAAACAGATAAAATAAGAAATTAAGCATCTTTATCAGGAGATAGAGATTATTAGAAAAATCAAACAATAATTCTAGAAATCAAGGAAATGATAAACCAAATTAAAAATTCAATTGAGAGTATCACTAACAGTGTAGAGCAAGTAGAAGACAGAATGAAGACAAAATATATCATCTTGAAAAAAGTCTAGCCAACAAAGAAATGCTGTAAAAAATTATGAGAAAACATTCAAGAGATATGGAATAACATAAAAAAAAAAACTAATGAGTCATATGGATAGAGGAAGGTACAGAGATTCAAACCAAGGGAATGAGAAATCTGCTGAATGAAATATTACAGAAAACTTTCCAGAAATAAAAATGGAAAGGGATAAACAAATTGTAGATGCTTACAGGACATCGAGCACACAAAATCACAGTAGACCAATGCCAAGAAACATTGTTATGAAGATATCCAATATACAGAACAAAGAGAAAATATTAAAAGCTACCAGAGAAAGGAGGCAGATTAGAATCATTACAATCAGGGGTAAACCAAAAAGGTTAACAATGGATTTTTCATCATAGATGCTGGAAGTGAGAAGATCCTGGAACAACGTACTTCAAACACTGAAAGACAATGGATGCCAACCAAGAATTATGTATCCAGCAAAATTAAGCTTAAGGTAAGACAACGAGATAAAAATATTTCATGATAAACAAAACCTAAAAGAATTTGCAGCCAGATAACCAGCATTGCAAAGCATCTTGAGCAAAACACTACACGAGGAAGAAATGAAAATCAACAACGAAAACCATGAGTGAGAAGTGCCTCAGTAATGACAGAGGGCGGGGGAAAAGCTAATCATGGAGAAACAAACTAATTTAAAAAAAAGATATAAGCAAACATGGGTGGCAGTACAAACCATATATCATTAGTAACTCTAAAAGTAAATGGCTTAAACTCTCGAATAAAGTGACATAGGCTTGTAACTTGAAATAAAAAAAAAATCCAACAATATATTGCCTCCAGGGGACACATCTGAATGGAAAAGACATACACAGGCTGAAGGTGAAAGATTGGGAAAATTTATACCATGCACACGGTCCTCGTAAGCAAGCAGGGGTGGCCATCCTCCTATCGAATAAAATCGACCTCAAGACTAATTTAATCAAAAGGGATAAAGAAGGACATTATATACTGCTAAAATGAACCATTCACCGACAAGACATAACAATTATCAATATTCACGCAGCAAATAATGGTGCTGCGATGTTCATAAAACAAATTCTCCTCAAGTTAAAGAATCAAATAGACCACAATACAATAATTATGGGTGACTTCAACTCACCTCTCTCACCATTGGACAGATCCTCCAAACAAAAGTTGAAAAAAGAAACTATAGAACTCAATCTCGCAATCAATACCCTAGACTTAACTGACATATATAGAATATATCAACCATCATCAA
This sequence comes from Callospermophilus lateralis, assembly GCF_048772815.1. Classification (NCBI taxonomy): domain Eukaryota; kingdom Metazoa; phylum Chordata; class Mammalia; order Rodentia; family Sciuridae; genus Callospermophilus; species Callospermophilus lateralis. The sequence goes on from NW_027518090.1 coordinate 404,980, forward strand.
GTGGATATACTTTTTTCTCAGCAGCACATGGATCCTTCTCAAAAATAGACGATATGTTATGCCATAGGGCAACCCTCAGTAAATATAAAGGGGTGGAGATAATACCATGAATTTTTTGTGATCATAATGGAATGAAACTGGAAACCAATGATAAAAGAAGGAAGAAAAAATCATACATCACATCCAAAATGAAGAATATGTTACTGAATGATCAATGGGTTACAGAAGACATAAAGGAGGAAATCAAAAAATTCTTAGAGATAAATGAAAATACAGACACAACATATCAGATTCTATGGGGTACAATGAAAAGAAGTTTTAAGGGGTAAATTCATCGCCTAGAGGTCATTCCTCAAAATAGAAAAGAAAAACAAATAAATGAGCTCACACTTCATCTCAAAGCCTTAGAAAAGGAAGAGCAAAACAACAGCAAATGTAGCAGAAGGCAAGAAATAATTAAAATCATAGCGAAATTGAAACAAAAGAAACTATTGAAAAAATTAACAAAACTAAAAGGGGTTCTTCAAAAAGATAAATAAGATAGACAGACCCTTAGCCATGCTAACGAAGAGAAGAAGAGAGAGAAATCAAATTACTAACATACGGGATGAAAAAGGCAATATTACAACAGATGCTACATAAATACAGAAGAAAATTAGAAATTATTTTGAAAACCTGTATTCCAATAAAATAGAAAATAGTGAAGACATCAATAAATTTCTTAAGTCATATGATTTGCCCAGACTGAGTCAGGAGGAAACACACAATTTAAACAGACCAATATCAATGGATGAAGTAGAAGAAGCAATCAAAAGACTACCAACCAAGAAAAGCCCAGGACCGGATGGGTATACAGCAGAGTTTTACAAAACCTTTAAAGAAGAATTAATACCAATACTTCTCAAGTTATTCAGGAAATAGAAAAACTGGGAGCTCTGCCGAATTCATTCTATGAGGCCAACATCACCCTGATTCTGAAACCAGACAAAGACACCTCAAAGAAAGAAAACTACAGACCAATATCTCTGATGAACCTAGATGCAAAAATCCTCATTAAAATTCTGGCGAATTGGATAGAAAGGCACATCAAAAAAATCGTGCACCATGATCAACTTGGATTCATCCCTGGGATGCAAGGAGGGTTCAATATATGGAAATCAATAAATGTTATTCACAACATCAATAGACTTAAAGATAAGAACCATATGATCATCTCGATAGACGCAGCAAAACCATTCAACAAAGTAGAGCATTTCTTTATGTTCAAAACATTTTAAAAACTAGGGATAACAGGAACTTACCTCGACATTGTAAAAGCTATCTATGTTAATCCTCAGGCTAGCATCATTCTGAATGGAGAAAAATTGAAGGCATTCCCTCTAAAATCTGGAACAAGACAGGGATGTCCTCTATCACCACTTCTATTCAATATAGTTCTCGAAAAACTGGCCAGAGCAATTAGAGAGATGAAAGACATTAAAGGCATAAAAATAGGAAAAGGAGAACTTAAATTATCACTATTTGTACATGACATGATTCTATACATAGAAGACCCAAAAGGGTCTACAGAAAAAACTACTAGAACTCATAAATGAATGCAGCAATGTGGCAGGATACAAAATCAACATGAATAAATCAAAGGCATTTCTGTATATCAGCGACAAAACTTCTGAAACAAAAATGAGTCAAAACACTGCATTCCCAATTTCCTCAAATAATTAAATACTTGGGAATCAACCTAACAAAAGAGGTGAAAGATTTATATAATGCAAACTACAGAACCCTAAAAAGAGAAATAGAATAAGATCTTAGAAGATGGAAAAATATACCCTGTTCATGGATAGGCAGAACTAACATCATCAAAATTGCTATATTACCAAAAGTTCTCTATAGGTTTAATACAATGCCAATCAAAATCCCAAAGGATTTTTTTTTGTAGAAATAGATAAAGCAATCATGAAATTCAAATGGAAAAATAAAAGACCCAGAATAGCAAAAGCAATTCTAAGCAGGAAGTGTGAATCAGGCAGTATAGTGATACCAGATTTCAAACTATATTACAGAGCATTCATAACAAAAACAGCATGGTACTGGTACCAAAACAGGCGGGTGGACCAATGGTACAGAATGGAGGACACAGAGACTAATCCAAAAATCTACAACTGTCTTATATTTGATAAAGGAGCTAATGGCCTGCAATGGAGGAAGGATAGCATCTTCATCAAATAGAGTTGGGTAAACTGGAAATCCATATGCAACAAAATGAAACTGAATCCCCTCCTCTCGCCATGCACAAAAGTTAACTCAATGTGGATCAAGGAGCTAGATTCAAATCAGAGTCTCTGCGTCTGATAGAATAAAAAGTTGGCTCCTATCTACATATTGTGTGGTCAGGCTCCAAATTCCTTAATAGGACACCCATAGAATAAGAGTTAATAATAAGAATCAACAAATGGGACTTACTTAAACTGATTTTTTTTTCTTAAAGAGAGAAACAATAAGAGAGGTAAATATGGAGCCTACATCATGGGAACAAATTTTTAGTCCTCACCCTTCACATGGAGCCCTAATATCCAGAGTATACAAAGTATACAAAGAACTCAGAAAATTAGACAATAAGATAACCAATAACCCAATGGGCCAAGGACCTGAACAGAAACTTCTCAGAGGAGGACATAGAATCAATTAACAAGTACATGAAAAAATGCTCTCCATTTCTAGCAGTAAGAGAAATGCAAATAAAAACCACCCTAAAATACCATCTCAATCCAGTGAGATTGGCAGCCATAATGAAGTCAAACAACAACAAGTGCTGGCGAGGATGTGGGGAAAAGGGTACTCTTGTACATTGCTGGTGGGACTGAAAACTGGTGCGGCCAATTTGGAAAGCAGTATGGAGATTCCTGGGAAATCTGGGAATGGAAGCACCATTTGATCCAGCTATTGCCCTTCTCGGACTATTCCCTGAAGACCTTAAAAGAGCGTACTATAGGGATACTGCCACATCGATTTTCATAGCAGCACAATTCACAATTGCTACACTGTGGAACCAACCCAGATGCCCTTCAATAGATGAATGGATAAAAAAATGTGACTTTTATATACTATGGAGAATTACGCAGCACTAAAAAATGACCAAATCTTGGAATTTGCAGGGAAATGCATGGCACTGAGCAGATTAGGTTAGTGAAGCTAGCCAATCCCTAAAAAACAAATGCCAAATGTCTTGTTTGATATAATGAGAGCACCTAAGAACAGAACAGGGAGGAAGATCATGAAGAAAAGATTAACATTAAGCAGAAACATGAGGTGGGAGGGAAAGGGAGAGAAGAGGGAAATTGCATGGTAATGGAGAGAGACACTTATTGTTACACAAAATTACATATAAGAGGTTGTGGGAAAATAAACAAGGAGAGAAATGATTTAGAGTAGGTATGGTAGAGAGAGAAGATGGGAAGATAGGGGAGTGGGGATAGTAGAGTATAGGAAAGGTAGCAGAATACAACAGTAACTAATAGGGCATTATGTAAAAATATGGATGTGTAACTAATGTGATTCTGCAATCTGTATTTGGAGTAAAAATGGGAGTTCATAACCCACTTGAATCTAATGTATGAAATATGATATGTCAAGAGCTTTGTAATGTTTTGAGCAACCAATAAAAGAAAAAAAAAGTAGCAATATATATGCCAATAGAAATTCATCATGAAATGTATATAATCCACAGATCGAAAAATATTCATTTTACTGAACATGGATTCATGTATAATGTTTTTCAACTAGGAAGCTCACCCATAGGTTGAATTTTCAGTTCCACCAGCGTTTAGGAGGAGTGATCTCTTCTCTCAATTTGCATCTACCAATTCAGCCACCTCACAAGTGTATACGAGTGATATCAGGTAGAATTCTATATGTGCATATAAACATACATGTGCTGAATAGGCTACAGAGAAAGGGAGATAGGGATTCACATATTTGCTAATTTTAAAAACACATGTAGAACTATTTCAACAAAAAATTGACTAGACTTATAACTCCTACATTATATAATGCAAAAGGCAATTCCAACTATACACCATGCGTCCTTTGAACTGCTTGTGTTTCTTCTCTTTTTGGCTTATTTTTCACCATCATATTAGGATTATTAGAGACTAGTAGGGTATGGGTTATAGTGTCAGAGATTCAGTATTTCAAATGGAAATTGAAAAATGAATCCAATGTGTATGTAAATATGTGCTACACAAAAATCTTCCCACTCACATCCAGAACAATGCCTTGACATTACCTACGCCCCAAGTAAAACACAATTAGAGTAGAAAAGTGTGAAAATCTATGAATACAAATATGGAATGGAATATGCTCGGGAGTTCACAACCTTGGAGGTGGTAGAGGAGTTTCCAAAAGTAAAGGACAGGGTAAACACTCCACAAACAAGGAACTCTGCTGGCCTAAGAATTCTTGGGAAACGGCTTCTGAGGTTGGGCACTTGAAATATATGTTGTTGTCATGAGCTTTAGCTTACTTTGTAGTGAGACCATCAAAGCTGGGTCTGCATCTATGTGACCGAAAGACATGGTTTCTTATATTCCAATGAACATGAGGCAGCAGTGCTCAATTCTCTCTTTGTAGCTAAACTGTGTCCATTGGAAGCTAAGTGTCTTCCGGTGGGGACTGCGAAGACATTTGGTCATCCTCCACTTTTCGTGGTATTTCTTGCTTCTGCACTGGGAATTTGGTATTTGCTTCACAAAACACAAAAAGTTCATCTGGGATACAGTGCTGGAGGGAGTTCTGTCACGTGTGGTGGGTCAGGGTCTGCAGGAGAATGCACCAACCAGGCTTCTATCCCACATAGCTTGCACCAATAACCATAGCAACCTGATTCTGAATATTGCCCTGAAAACTCTCCATTTAACAAGATGCCTTTACATATAAGGGTCTGATGTCTGCACTATATCAGTCACAAAAAATTTGGAAGCCAATGGCAGATTCACATGGCCCCAACATGATGTTTTATCACACACCTGCCCACCACTGCTCTAGCCCCCCTACTCAGCAGGCTCCAAATTACTGGCTTCTCTTGTTCTACACCATTTTAATGAAACCCAGTCAAAAACAAGGCACTGTCTGGTATACACATGATCAGCAACAGGACATCAAAAGTTTCTGCAGTGCCACCTGGTCATGGGAATTTCAAAAATTTCATGGTATTTATCTAGCAATTTTTCAAGGGTGAAGTTAGAGGCACTGTGGGTTTCAATTCATTCAGGAACCATTAAGAGTTGAGAAAGTTCATTTCAATGAAAGCTCTGGAGAACTCTCACAGTCAATGCTTCTCAAACAGTTGCCAAAAGGTCTCCTAAAGCCAGGCCAATTGACATCTACAATGTGAGGTCCATGTGTGTTTTGACTCTCAAATATGGCTGCTAAGTCTTTCAGAATAAAATCATGTGATATCCTGGCTGAGATTCTCAGGCCTCTGTGGAAACCACCCTGGGCCTAGATCTCAGTCTCCAAGAGTGAGTCTCATGCGTGGCCTCCTAAAATCCCAACACAATTCATGGCAATACTTCTCTGAGGTCAGTTTCAGAACTCAGTCTCTAAGGGGAATCACACCAGAGTTCAAGCCCAGGTGGCCTCATCATCCCTTCCATCTGCCAAAAAATGACCACAATTAAAATCAAAACACTACCACAGGGCCATCATCTTCTTCCATGTAGACACTCATCATAACCTCTAGCTGGAGGTTTCTATGAGCCCAAGGTAGTGTCCGAATAAGCTCACTTGCCCCTCATTTGCCTAAAATCATGATGGCCTGGACACTCTTCCTGTGAACCAGGAATGATCAAATATTCCTGCTGTTAAAGTGTTCCACTTCTCTAATTTGAGGCCTACTGGCTGTAGGGTATAGATTCTTTATGTGATTTGGAGTCATGAGAAAACCCAAGCAAATATGGGCTAGCCTCTGCAGGGATTTCAAGAACTCATTTGACCCAAAGGATCCCTATTCTCACTTGATGGAGGTCAGGAACCTAAAACAAGAGGGCAAAAATATTCACCCACAATGACTGCTCTTTTGGCCATTTTAGTTTTGGAAACACATGGGATCTTTCTTTAGATCCATCAGGTGCTGAGAATCTAAGCCACAACCTCATACAAGGACAAGAGGCTGATTCAGACACATCCCAATCCAAATCAATTAAGCAAAGAGCCACTGGTGATGTCCATACATTTCCATATGAAAACAGTTTTCTTCAGGCTACACAAAGGGGTGGCCTGAGGCAAAGACCTTCCTGACATTCAGGGTAATAGAAATAGAAGTAAGCAAATGGCCCAAAGAAGGGTTTCTCCACTGAGACTTTACTGGTCACACTGAAATCTGAGTTTTCTTAGATGCTCCCATTCCCTTCAGCTATCCAGTACATGGCCATGTCACAGAACCTTGTGGTGTTACATATTTGGGAAACAAAACCATGAGTCTATTCTGGAGAGTGGCCAGAATTCACGAAGAAAACAGGAACTTTAGAAGATAATAGATGTTGCCCATCCATAAGGCAAGCTGCAGTCCATTCATTAATTGGGCAGTATGAATGCGGGGAAGCTTTCAACTAGAGACAACACATCCATTGATGCATTCTCTTTTCTAATGTCTACAACCACGGATACAGTGGGATACACAGACTTAGAAACACTCACCATGTCAAACGACTTACTAGAAACAGTCCACTCCAAACCAAACAAACCACATTTCCTACCTATTCTCAGAACATGAGAAAAAACCACAAACTCACACCTACAACGGCAAAGGCACTTCCTTCCCCCAAATAGGTCTGTGACTATCCGGAATGTCTTCTGACTGGTGGGCCATATTATGTTCCCCCAAAATGGCCTGTCCTGTTTCAGATCTGGTCTCCTTGGCCAACTCTGTGAAGTTGTCAGGAGCCAACGGTGAGCCACTACCTGCTTACTCAGGAAAGGCCCCTCTTCAGAGCTCTGCTGGCATTTGGCCATCCTCACATCAGTGGGTACCAAGAAAGACTGACTATGTCTTTGGGAAAAGCAAACAAGTTAGCCCACTGGAACTGGGAGTGGGACTGGCTCTGCGTGCCTTCCTTTCTGGATCCCAGGTTCAGAGAATTCCATCACCAAGGAAGTGAAGTGAGGTCACTTCTTTCAGGAACAGAATATGCTCACTGCCTTGGTAACCACTTTGTGCTAACAGTTGCTTCCAGGGTTCCCATGAGATGGAGGCTGCCCCAACATCCTGTGACACATTCAGAAGTTAGAATGGTATATCAACCATAGGCACCAGGGAACAGCTATCCACAGAGGCCTGGTTCAGTCCATCTTCTCTTTATTAAGAAGAGAGAGGCTGATTCAGACCATCAATTAATCCTGACCAGGTTGTTTGCCATGGAAGATGACTATTGCTCTCTCAGGTCCTACATAGCTGCCTATATCTTCTGCAAGGATCATTTCTCCATGGATCTTTGATGTTCTCAGCAGGTGGAAGATCATCTACATTCCTATATTGTAAGACCCACACTGTCCCTGCTCTTAAGTAAGTTATACTGAGGGAACAGTGTATGGTTAGGGTTAATAACTTGTTCAATTTGGGTTACAAATAATTCTGCGGGATGAATAATGGTATTGGCAAAATGCGATGTTTACAAGAGTATATATGTGAAACATAAGTATGAAAGCAGAAATCTAGGTAAGATTTGAAGCCCAGAAGGGCATTGGGGACTTGAGTGGGATACTTAGCTTTGAGTAATGTGCAGCACAGATGTCTCAGATAAATCAATATACACTGGCATCGTACCTTGTACCTTGGATATTGAATGTTGAAGAGAACATCCAGTCAAAAACCGATAGTCGGCAGGATTAGGAAGGTAGTTGGTAGGTTTAGAAAAAAGAGTGAGTATAGGATTTGGACCAAAAGTTCTTTAGCAATAGAATTTAGTGTAGAGAGTGTATGTAAATGTAAGCACATGTGAAGAGTCAGTCACAATGATGAACTGGGGAAAAATATAGGAAATCAGATATCAATAGAGACATTAGGAAATCAAGCAAAGTATAAATTGTGTGATAGGGTTAGACATTTTCAACAGGTTTGAAGTTGAATATATAATCTTAGGAAGAAACAAATATGTAGTCAAAAATAGAATTGATATTTGAGAGCATTAGGCAACCTGGACATGGATGTTTTTAGTAATCCATGCTCACTTTCCATTTACGCTTTGGTACAATTGTAAGTGTGACCTATGCTTTTTGTGTCCAGAATATTTCTGTAATAAAATGTGTATGTAGATCAGGTGACAATTGTATTTCTTCCACCAATTCTGGGAACAATATTTTGAAGACTTACAAATTAGTATGGGGGTACAAATAGGTGTACCCTGTTTCTATGAATATAGACATAATGCATGAATAGACCATACTGTGAATAAATAATATAACTGGATCCACTTTAAATAATGAATTGAATAAATATCTGAAAATTTATAAGAAATTTTATATTGATATGCAATCATTCATTCCAACCAGTTATATATCTAACGATCATCTTAGGGTTACGGTTTATCATGAAGGGTGTGTGAGTTTTGGTTCAAAATTGATTATGGAAATAGAAAATAATATATTTGGAAAAAAGTATCATGAATAGACCAGTCAAGAGACATAGAGGAATACATGTGTTCTGGAGCAGGAAGTGATTGAAAGTGAAACAAATGCCTATAAATTTGCTAACTAGTGAATAAAATATATATACTATGATGTGCATAAACTGATGAAATAGTAATGTACCAGTGTGGAATAAAAATTAACGTCAAAATACACATCATGTCCCATAGGAACCTACATGCATTAATGTTAAACTGGGTCAGTTAATGTACACATATTAGGATTTGTATGCACCTTTTACTGAAGTTAGTTTTCAGTACTAGGAAACAAATATGTATTTCGGGTGGATGAATATTTCTAAGAATAATCTTGTGAAAAGTTGATTATTAATCCACATACATGAACATGAATGAATTTAGGGAGTGTATATAAGACACATATATTTCATATTTTTAAAAATATGGAGAGTATATATATATATATATATATATATATATATATATATATATATATATATATATATATACACACACACACACACACAAACACAGACATTAAAAAGTAGCAATATATATGCCAATCAAAATTCATCATGAAATATATATCATAAAGATGCAAAAACATTCATTTTAGTGAACATGGGTTTATGTATAATGTTGTTCCACTGGGAAGCTCACCCATAGGTTGAATTTTCAGTTCCAACAGCGTTTAGGAGGAGTGATCACTTCTCACAGTTTGTATCTGCTAAGTCATATATCTTACAAGGATGTACGTGTGATACCTTGTAGGATTCTATTTGTGCATATAAAAATACATGTGCTGAATAGGCTCCAGAGAATGGGAGACCGTAATTCACATATTTGTTAACTTTAAAACACATTGAGAACTATTTCAATTAAATATTGAATAGATTTATAACACCTACCCTTTATCATGCAAAAGGCAAGTCCAACTCTGAACTGCAAGTATTTATGTACTGTTTGGGTTACTTTCCTCCATCATATTAGGATTAGTAGTCAGAGTCTAGTAGAATATGGGTTAGTGTCAGGGATTCAGAATTTCAAATGGAAAAAAGGAAAATTAATCTTCCAACTCTCATCCAGAACAATGCCTTGTCATTACCTTCGCCCCAAGGAAGACACAATTAGAGTAGAAGAGTTACAAAATCTGTGATTACATTTCTGGAATCGAAAATTCTCAGGAGTGCACAAACTTGGAGGTGGTATAGGAGTTTCCAAAAGTAAGGACAGGGTACACACTCCACAAACATGAAGCTCTGCTTGCCTAAAACTTTTTGAGAAACTGCCAGTGAAGTTGGGCACTGAAATATAGGTTGTTGTCAGGAGTTAAGCTTCCTTTGTAGTGAGACCCTCAAAGCTGGGTCTTCATCTATGTGACCTGGAGGACATCGTTTCCTATTTTCCAATGAACACGAGGCAGCAGTGCTCAATTCTCTCTTTGTAGGTAAACTGTGTCTCCCTGTGTGGACTGTGAAACAATTTGGTCATCCTCCACTTTTCGTGGTGTTTCTTGCTGCTGCACTTGGAGTTTGGTTCATGCTTCACAAAATACAAGGAGTTCAACTGGGAAACAGTGCTTGAGGTATTTCTGTCACGTGTGGTGGGTCAGGGTCTGCAAGAAAATTCACCAACCAGGCTTCTATCTCTCAAAGATTGCCCCCTTGTCCATAGCAACCTGATTCTGAACATTGCCCTGAAACTATGCCATATAACAAGATGCCTTTACATATAAGGGTCTGATGTCTGCACTCTGTCAGTTACAAGCCATTTGGAAGCCAATGGCAGATCCAAATGGCCCCACCATGATATTTTATCACACACCTGTCCACCACTGCTCTAGGCCCACTACTCAGCAGGCTCCAAAATACTGGCATCTCTGTTCTAAACAATTTTCATGAAACCCTGTCAATCAAGGCACTGTCTGGTACACTCATGGTAAGCAACAGGACATCGAAAGTTTCTGCAGTTCCACCTGGTCATGGAAAATTCAAAAATTTCGTGGTATTTATCTAGCCATTTTTCAAGGATGACTTTGGATGCACAATTATTCAGGAACCATTAAATGTTGAGAAAGTTCATTTCAAAGAAAATTCTAGAGAACTCTCACAGGCAAGGCTTTCCAAAGAGTGGACAAAAGGTCACTTGAAGCCAGGACCATTGAGATCTACAATGTGAGGTCCTATGTCTTTTGACTCTCAACTATGGCTGCCAAGTCTTTCAGAATAAAATCATGTGATATCCAGGCTGAGATTCCCAGTTCTTTGTGGAAAGCCACCCTGGTCCTAGATCTCAGGTTCCAAGGGCGACTCTCATGTGTGGCCTCCTAAAATCCCAACACAATTTATGGCAATTCTTCTCTGAGATCAGTTTCAGATCTCAGTCTCTAAGTGGAAACACACCAGAGTTCAAGCCCAGTTGACCCAGTCATCTCTTCCACCCGCCACACCAATGACCAGAATTAAAACCAAAACACTCCCACATGGCCCTCATTTTCTTCCATATAGACACTCATCATAACCTTGGCTGGAAGTTTTTATGAGGCAGACAGCCCAAGACAAAGTCAAAATAAGTTCCCTTGCCCTTCATTTGTCTAAAGTCAGTGTTTCCTGGACAACGTTCCTGTGAACCAGGACTGATCAAAGAGGTCTGCCATTAATACTGTTCTGCTTTTCCAATTTGAGGCATACAGACTGTCGGGTATAGTTTCTTTATGTGATTTGCAGTCATGAGAAAACCCAAGCACCTATGGGCTAGCCTCTGCATGGCTTGAAGAACTCAGTTGACCCAAAGATCCCTGTTATCACTTGATGGAGATCAGGAACCTTACAGAGGAAGGCAAGAGACTTCATCACAATGACTTCTCTTTTGGCCATTTTGGATTTGGATGCACACATGGGATCTTTCTTTAGATCCATCAGGTGCTGAGAATCTAAGCGATAATCTCACACTGCACTAAGAGGCTGATTCAGACATATCCCTTTGCAAAGCAATTAAGCCAGGAGCCACAGGTGATGCCCATTTATTTCCATTTGAAAACTGTATTTTTCAGGCTTTGGAAATGTGTGGCTTTAGGCAAAGTCCTTCCTTTCATTCAGGGCAACAGAACAATAGGTAAGCAAAATACCAAAGCAGATTTTCTCCACTGAGACTTTCCTGGTGACACTGATATCTGAGTTTTCTGAGATATTCACCATTCTCTTCAGCTATCCAGTACATGGCCATGTCCCAGATTGTGGAGGAGATACATATCTTGAACACAAAACCATGAGCCTATGGGAGAGTGACCAGATTCAGGAAGATATCAGGAATGTAGGAAGGTAATAGGTGTTGCCCATCCATAAGGTAACCTGCAGTCCATTCATAAATTGGACAGGATGAATTCTGCGAAGAATTCTACTAGACAGGACACATCTATTGATGCATTCTCTTTTCTATTGTCTACAACCACAAATACAGTGGGATACCCAGACATAGAAACACTCACCTTCTCAAAGGACTTACTAGAAACAGTCCACTCCAAACCAAACAAACCGACTTTCCTACATTTTCTCAAAACTTGAGACAAAAATCACAAACACACAAACACACACACACACACCCACAAAGGCACCTTCTTTCCCCAAATAGGTCTGTGACTATCCGGAGCATCCTCTGACTGGTGGGCCATACTATGTTTCCCCGAAATGGGCTGTCCTATGTCAGATCTGGTCTTCTTGGCCAAAACTGTGAAGTTATCAGGAGCCAGCGGTGAGCCACTGCCTGTTTTCTCAGGTAAAGCCCCTATTCAGAGCTTTCCTGGCATTTGTCCATCTTCAATTTAGTAGTTGCCAAGAAAGACTTACTCTATCCTTCTTAAATCCAAAAATTTGAGACCACTGGGACTTAGACTGGGACTGCTTCAGGGTGCCTGGCTTCCTGGATTCCAAGTTCAGAGTGTTCCATCAACAAGAAACTGACATGGGTCACTTCGTCTAGAACTGAATGAGGTCACTGCCTTGGCAACCACTTTGTCCTAACAGTTGCTTCCAAGGATTCATGAGATGGATCCTGCCCCTACTTCCTATGACACTTTCACAAGTTAGAATGGAATATCAACCATAGGCACCCGGGAACAGCTCTCCACACAAGCCTGGTTTGGTCCATCTTCTCTACATTAACAAGAGAGAGACTGCTTCAGACACACCCCTTCATCCTGACCTGTTTGTTTTTTTTTGTCATGAAAGATGACTTTCGCACTCTCAGGTCCATCATAGCTGCCTACATCTTCTTTAGGGATCATTTCTGCATGGACCTTTGAAGTTCTCCGGAAGTTGAAGATCTCCTACATTCCTGTATTGTAAGACCAACTCTGTCCCTGCTCTTCTGTAAAGTTAGATTGAGGGAACAGTGTTTGGTTACAGTTAATAACATGTTTGATTTGGGTTAGGATCATTCTGCTGGATGAATAATGGTATTGGGAACCTGCAATATTTATAAGATTATATAGGTGAAATATATGAATGAAAACAGAAATCTCGGTAACATTTGAAGCCCAGAAGGGCATTGGGTCCTTGATTGGGATACTTAGCTTTTAATTATGTTCTGCACAGATGTCTCAGATAAATCTATACACAATGGCATAAGATCTGATACCTTGGATGATTGAATGTTGAGGAGAACAACCATTCAAAGAGGGAGAGTCGGTAGGATTAGGAAGATAGTTGGTAGGATTATAAAAAAGTGTGAGTATAGTATTTGGACAAATAGTTCTTTAGCAATAGGTTTTCAGGTAGACAGAAAATGTAAATGTCAGCATATGTGAAGAGTCAGTCACAGTGATGAACTGGGGAAAATATGTAGGAAAGCAGATATCAATAGAGACATTAGGAAATCAGGCAAAGTATAAAGTGAGTGATAGCAAAAGACATTTTCAACAGGCTTGAGATTGAATATATAATCTTAGGAAGTAACAAATATGTAGTCACCAATAGGATTGACATTTGAGAGCATTAGGCAACCTGGACATGGGTTATTTTCATAATCCATACTCACATTCCATTTAGGCTTTGGTACAATCGTAAGTGTGACTTTGCATTTTGTGGCCAGAATATTACTGTGATAAAACGTATATGTAGATCAGGTGACATGAGTATTTCTTGCACCATTTCTTGGAGCAACATTTTGAAGGGGTATAAATTAGTATTGGGGGTACATATAGGTGTACCATGTATGTATGAATATAGAGATAATGCATGAATAGACCATACTGCGAATAAATAATATAACTTGTTCCAACTTTAAATAATGGATTGAATTGATATCTGAAAATACACAGGAATCATATATTGATATACATACATTCATTCCAACCAGTAATACATCTAATGGTAATATTACGGTTGTGGTTTATCACCAAGAGTGTGTGAATTTTGCTTCAAATTTGATTATGGAAATCGAAAATAATGTGTTTGGAAAAAAATCTCATGAAATGACCACTCAAAAACAAGGAGGAATACATATGTTCTGAAGCAGGAAGTGATTGAATATGTTACAAATTTCTTTAAATTTGTGAACTTGTGGATGAAATGTATATTCTATAATGTATAAAAACTGCAGAAATAGTAATGTACCAGTGTTTAATAAAAATGAACGTCAAAATACACATCATGTTCCATAGGAATCTACTTGCATTGATGTTAAAGTGGGTCAGCTACTGTAAAAATATAAGGATTTGTTTGCACCATTCATTGAAGTAACTTTTTAGTACTAGAAAACAAATATGTATTTCAGGTGGATGAATATTTTTAAAATAATCTTATGAAAAGTTTAATATAAAACCACATACATGAACAAGAATGAATTTAGGGAGTGTATAATAGGACACATATATTTTATATTTTGAAAAATCTAGAGAGTATATATATATATATATATATATATATATATATATATATATACACACACACACACACAAAACACACACAGAGACATTAAATAGTAGCAATATATATGCCAATTAAAATTCATTGTGAAATATATATCATCCACAGATCCAAAATATTAATTTTACTGAACATGGATTTATGTATAATGTTTTTCAACTAAGAAGCTCACTCATAGTCTGAATTTTCAGTTCCAAAAGCATTAATGAGGAGTGATCTCTTCTCACACTTTGTATCTGCCAAGTTAGCCACCTCTCAAGAATATACGTGTGATACCAGGTAGGATTCTATATGTGCATATAAAAATACATGTGCTGAATAGGCTACAGAAAAATGGAGACAGGAATTCACATATGTGTTAACTTTAAAAACACATGCAGAACTATTTCAACAAAAAATTGACAAGATTTATAACTCCTACCCTATGTCATGCAAAAGGCAAACCAACTATCCACCATGCCTCCTCTGAAGTGCTAGTATTTCTATTCTGTTTGGGTTACTTTTCTCCATCATATTAGAATTAGTAGTCAGAGTCTAGTAGGGTATGGGTTAGTGTCAAAGATTCAGCATTTCGAATGGAAAATTGAACAATGAATCCAATGTGTATGTAAATATGTGCTACACAAAATTATTCCCACTCTCAACCAGAACAATGCCTTGACAATTCCTTCACCCCAAGTAAGACACAATTAGAGGAGAAGATTTAGAAAATCTGTGAATAAATTTGTGGAATGCAATATGCTCAGGAGCTCACAACCTTTGAAGTGGTAGAGTAGTTTCCAAAAGTATGGGACAGGGTAAAAACTCCACAAACATGGAGGTCTGCTGGCCTAGAGATTTCTAGAGAAACTGCCTGTGAGTTTGGGCACTTGAAAAATATGTTGTTGTCAGGAGCTTTAGCTTCATTTCTAGGGAGACCATAAAAGCTTGGTCTGGATCTATGAGACCTGGAGGACATGGTTTCTTATTTCCCAATGTACATGAGGCAGCAGTGCTGAATTCTCTTTTTAGGTAAACTGTGGCCACTGGGGAATAAATGTGTGCCAGTGTGCACTGTGAAGCCATATGGTCATCTTCCATTTTCGTGGTGTTTCTTCCTGCTGCACTGGGTGTTTGGTATTTGCTTCATGAAATACAAAGAGTTCAACTGGGTCACAGTGCAAGAGGAAGTTCTGTCATGTATGGTTGGTCAGGTTTTGCAGGAGGATCCAAGAACTAGGATCCTATCCTACATATCTTGCCCCCTTGACCATAGCACCCTGATTCTGAACAATGTCCTGAAACCTCTCCAAATAACAACTTGCCTTTACATGGAAGGTTCTGCTGGCTGCACCATGTCAGTCACAAGGCATTTGAAACCAATGGAAGATACATATGGCCCCACCACAGATGTTTTATCACATACCTGCCCACCACTGCTCTAACCTACTACTCAACAGAGTCCAACTTACTGGCATCTCTGTTCTACACCATTTACATGAAACCCAGTCAATCAAGGCACTGTCTGGTATATTCATGATCAGCAACAGGACATCAAAAGGTTTTCCAGTGCCACCTGGTGATGGGAAATTCAAAAATTTCATGGTATTTATCTAGCCATTTTTCAAGGATGAAGTTGGAGGCACTGTGAGTTTCAATTCTTTCAGGAACCATTAAATGGTTAGGAAGCTCATTTCAATGAAATCTCTAGAGAACACTCACAGGTAAGGCTTCCCAAAGAGTGGCCAAAAGATCATATGATGTTATGCCCATTTAGGTCTACAATGTGAGGTCCATATGAGTTTTGACTCTCAACTATGGGTGCCAAGTCTTTCAGAATAAAATTTGTGGTATCCTGGCTGAGAGGCTCAGTGCTCTGTGGAAAGCCACCCTGGGCCTAGAACTCAGTTTCCAAGGGCAACGCTCATGCCTGGCTTCCTAAAATCTCAACACTATTTATGGCAATACTTCTCTGAGGTCAGTTGAAGAACTCAGACTCTAAGGGAATCACACCAGAGTTCAAGAACATGTGGACCAAGTCATCTCTTCCAACCGCCACCCAAATGACCACAATTTAAACCAAAACACTCCAACGTGGCGCTCATCTTCTTCCATATAGACACTCACAATAACCTATGGCTGGAGTTTTCCATGAGGGGCACACCCCAAGACCGTGTCCAAAATAAGCTCTCTTACACCTAATTTGCCTAAATTCAGGGTGGCCTGGACACCCTTCTTGTGAACCAGGAGAGATTAAGTAGGCCTCCCGTTAATACTGCTCCGCTTCTTCAATTTGAGGCCAAATGACTGTGGGGTTTGGATTCTTTATGTGAATTGGAGTCTTGAGAAAACCCAAGCAAATATGGGCTAGCCTCTGCAGGGCTTTGAAGAACTCATTTGACCCAAAGGATCCCTAATCTGACTTGATGGAGGTCAGGAAAGTTACAGAGGAAGGCGAGAGACTTCATCCACAAGGACTGCTCTTTTGGCCATTTTGTTTTTGGATGTAAACATGGGATCTTTCTTTAGATCCATCAGGAGCTGAGAATCTAAGTCACAGCCTCACACAGGGTAAATAGGCTGATTCAGACACATCCTTTCCAAAGCAATTAAGCAAAGAGCCACAGGTAATGCCCATTCATTTCCATTTGAAAACTGTTTTCTTCAGGCTTCAAAAAGTGGTGGACAGAAGAATAGGTAAACAAAAGGCCCCAAGCAGGGTTTCTCCACTGAGACTTTCCTGGTCACACTGATATCTGAGTTTTCTGAGATGCTCACCATTCCCTTCAGTACATGGTCATGTCACAGAGCTTCGAGGTTGTACATATCTTAAACAGAAAACCATGAACCTATTCTGGAGAGTGGCCAGAATTCAGGAATAAAACAGGAACTAAGGAAGATAGCAGGTGTTGCACATCAATAAGGCAAGCTGCAGTCCATTCATAAATAGGGCAAGATGAATGCTGTGAAGCTTTCTACTAGACAGGACATATTCATTGATGCATTCTCTTTTCTAATGTCTACAACCACGGACACAGTGGGATACACAGACATAGAAATTCTCGCCTTGTCAAACGACTTACAAGAAACAGTTCACTCCAAACAAAACAAACTGCCTTTCATACCTATTCTCAGAACATGAGACAAAACCACAAACCCACACCCACACAACAAAGGCAGCTCCTTTCCCCAAGTAGGTCTGTGACTATCCGGAGTGTCCTCTGACTGGTGGGCCTTACTATGTTCCCTGGAAATAGCCTGTTCTGTCTCAGATCTGGTCTTTTTGGCCAACTCTGTGAAGTTGTCAGGAGCCAGCGGTGAGCCACTGCGTGCTTTCTCAGGAAAGGCCCCTCTTCATAGCTTTCCTTGCATTTGGCCATCCTTACATCAGTAGGTCCCAAGAAAGACTGAGTCTGTCCTTGGTAAATCAAAATAAGTTTGACCACTGGGACTGGGACTGGGACTGGCTCTGGGTGCCTGGCTTCCTGGATTCCAAGTTCAGAGAGTTCCATCACCAAGGAAGTTAGGTGTGGTCACTTCCTTTTGGAACTGAATGAGGTCACTGCCTTGGCAACAACTTTGTCTTAACAGTTGCTTCCAAGGTCACCATGAGAAGGATGCTGCTCCTACTTCCTGTGACACTTTCACAGGTCAGAGTGGTATGTCAACCATAGGCATGCAGGAGCAGCTCTCAACACATGCCTGCTTTGGTACACCTTCTCTACATTAAGAAGAGAGTGGCTGATTCAGACACATCCCTTCATCCTGAGCAGGTTGTTTGCCATGGAAGACTTTTGCTCTCTCAGGTCCTTCGTACTTGCCTACATCTTCTCCAGGGATCATTTCTGCGTGGACCTTTGAGGTTTTCAGCTGGTGGAAGATCCTCTATAATTCTGTATTTTAATACCAATTCTGTCCCTGCTCTTCTGTAAAATTAGATTGAGAGAACAGTGTATGGTTAGGATTAATAACAGGTTCGATTTGGTTTAGAAAGGAAACTACACGGTTGAGCAAACAGGGTCCTAACGTTAGCAATAATATGAGGATTTTTAATGGACCGGCCATGGCAGATAAAAGCGTAGTTAATCAGGTCACTATGTGAACCAAGACTCAAAGCTCCCTTTTGGGGCCTCTGTCTCTCTTTGACGCTCTTCAAGTCGTTTTCTTAATTTACTCATAGATTCTTTTACAACTCCAGTATTGTCGGCATAAAAACAACATTCTTCCCTCAATGCAAGCAAAAAGGCACCTTTCTCTCATAAAGAGGAGGTCCAACACTCGCCTGCTTTGTAAAACAACTTCAGAAAGAGAGAGGTTAAAATTCCTGTAAAGCTGTGATGTCGGTTTTTAATGTCTTTAAACTTTGGCATATTTCTGCTTCTAATTGTGTCTTTGTTGTGTCTCATGGACTAGCCCACCCCTTCAGCAACTATTATTTCTAATAGGATGGCTAAAGTGAGGGATACAGGTTCCCAGTGGAACCGGGTTGTATGCCCCCCTAGTTGATCTTTAAATGAACCTAAGTCATGATAGAGAACTCTGGAAAACATCTGCATCATTACATAATTAATCACATATATTGACCATTTTATGAAAACATAAATAATGTTAAAGTGTATAGAATTATACTGTTGTAGGGACGGACAAGGAAAGGGACCTAAGATAGCACCAAACACAGGAAAACAGTCTTATTTGGTTGCATCCGGATTTAGAGGGCATTGCTTCTGTTGTAATCAATTAATCCCCTGAAGCCCAAGTTTCGGTAGTTTTAGAATTTGTACCCAACATGTAAGGGAAGTGGCTCAGAAGTTCACAGTCTGTAGAAATTCACAGAAATCAGTTTTTGTTTTTGTTTTTGTTCCTCTGTTCTGGGCAAGTTAACTTTTCAAAGACACCTTGGAAAGGGAGAGCTTTTTTGTCTCTTTTTTTCTCCCTGCCAGCTGTCACCATGAAGCCCAATTGGTAACTTTTTTATCTTAGAAATCTAGCCATCTCTGTGAATCCCCAGCTCAAGGCCAGAGGCCTTGTTCACATATTTTGTGAAAATCTAGTAAGGCGGTGTCAAGCTTAGGGGTGGTGATTTTTTCAGCGAGTGGCCAAGTAGAACAGGGCAACACGAAAAGTGGAAGTTCATCTACATTGAACTCTTTCAGAGGGACTCTTTTGCTGAAAGACCTAATGTAAGCCTCGGTGAAGACTTCTGGAGAAGGTTATTTAAGACATATCTATGGACCTGGTACAGAGGGGGAAGACGGGGAAGGCGAGGCTGAGAGCAGCTCCGTGGATCTGAGAATGAGGAAGATGAGATGTAAAAGAATAATGGAAAAGGGGTTTGGGATTTTCCTAGAACAAAACTTGAGCAGTAGAACAGGTAGAGCAGAGGTGAAGATGGGAGTGAGTATTCCAAAAAGCCTGTGAGGGACTTTAAATTCTTAGTAACCTGTTTTCAGTGATGACAAAGCAACTTTAAAGGCTATTTTTATTACATCTTGGATAGGGGTCTGAGGGCTCTTCTCAGCTGGTTTGAGCTTTGGTTTAGCTTCTTAGAGAACTTGGTGGGACCTAGTGCAGGCACAGACAGAAAAAGAGAGGAGTGAGTGAGTGGAGGGGTACCTCGGTACCTGCTACCTCAGCAAGGGGGCAATGGTCTGAGAACTGGCGGAGGTTTGGGTTTTTGATGTAGTAATTGGAGGGAAGAAATCAGGTTGCTGAGGTGGGAGTGACAGCAGAGAGTCTAGAGCAGAAGGCTGAGGGTGAGGAACTATTGGAGAAGCATAGTACAGGATGTGAGTGAAGGAGGGAAAAGGATTCCACATAGGGGAATTTTCCCCTTTTGAGCACTTGCCGAAGTTAAAAATGTCACGCAGAATTTGAGGATCTAGAGAACCCTCTGGGGGCCATAGTTTTTGGTTGTCTAATTGGTTATATGGCCAATGCTGTGTACTGAATTTGATGAGGAGTTTGGGTTCCACCAGGCAGCCCCGGTATGCTCACATCCCCATGAATTACACAAGAAGTTGGCTTTCACCCCACACAGCCATGGCTGTTTGTGGCTTTGATAGTCCGCCGGGCATATATAGTAATCTAGGCTAACCAACCTTAATCTGGCTCGCGTTTCCGTGCATCCATAATGTTTGTTTCAATTATCTATGGTATGGAAGGGATTTAATGGAACTTTAGTGGGATCCTCTTCATTGGGGTTATCTCAATAGGAAAGACCTATACCAAGCTGAAAAATGTCTGGGTGGAGAGATAGCCACCAGGTCCCTAAGGGGGCTGTATGCGAGATAGACCATACTTCTTGTCTAGTAGGATTTCAGATCAGCCTTCACTGCTGAACAGGCTGATGAGGGTTAGGAGTACTGGTGGCCAAGGGGAGAGTCTATAGTCTTGTCCACATAGCGAATACGCAATTTGAAATGGTTACCAGTTTTTTCCAGTTTCCAACCAGAGTCTGGATACAGCGAAGGCTTGAGATGAGAGGCATGGATCCAAAAAGTGATTCTGTCTACTTTTATGCCTGTAGGTGTTATAAGTAGCACCTGGTATGTTCCTTTCCAGCGGGGTTCTAGGGATAACACCTGATGTTGTCTTATGTTGACGAAGTCTCTTACTTGATATTGATGTGGAATCCCCTCGTCCCCAGGTTGGTAGGCAGTGGCCAGCTGTTTCCACAGTTATCACTGAGTTCTTTCAATGGCTTTAAGTCTGTCAAGCAAGGGGTGTGGAAGGGATTGTTAGGCCTTAGAGTTGGGGATTAGGTCCCTTACTGGATGATGGGCATCATAGAGAATTTCATAGGGGGTGAGGTTACACAAAGAAACTGAGGGAGTATTTCTCGCATGAAACAGTGCATAAGGCAGGAGCATAGTCCAATCTTTTATGCCGGTCTCTAAGCTTAATTTTGTTAAGGTCTGTTTAATGGTTCTATTTATTTTTTCTACCTCTCCTGAGCTCTGGGGTACATAAGCATAATGTAACTTACAATTAATCCACACCTGACTTACCTGGGCCATGAACACAAGTCCATTATTAGACCCTATTATCTTAGACAGACCGTATCTTGGAAAAATATCTTCCAGGATCTTCTTGAGAACCATTTGCGTCGTTTTTTTTTTTTTTTCTCTGTGTGTGTGTGTGTGTGTGTGTGTGTGTGTGTGTGTGTGTAAGGCTTCAATCCATCCTGAGAATGTATCCACAAAGACTAGGAGATTTTTAAGTTCATACCTTGCTGGCTTAATTTCAGTAATGTCCACTTCCCAGAATTGTCCTGGTCTGGTTCCTCGTAGGTGCTTTCGTCTAAGGAACTTGGAAGGGTAAACATTAAACAATTGACTGACCCGACAGGCTTTTGTTACCAGTTCAATTATTTCCTTTCGCTGTGAGTCAGTTAGTGGAAAACTCTGTTCTTAATCCTACAGGAATGCCTGCAGTTTCTTTGAACCAAGGTGAGTGAGTTGGTGTACATTTTTAACGTAGTGTAGGGCTTTCTGTAATTGCAGGCTGAGCTCAGTAATGTTGAGGCGTTCAAAGTCAGTGTCCTTAGATGTTATCTAAAACTTCCTGGAACTTAGGGGTCCATTGGAATTGGGCATCTCCCTTTAACAGCGGGTATAAAGGAGCAGATAAGGACTCAAACCCATTTATCCATAACCTGCAAAACCCAGCAATCCCAAGAAACTCTTAGTTGTCTGCTGTAAGATGGGGTTGGTATCTGCTCAATGGTTTGTAATCTGGGCTCAGTGAGCCATCGTTTACCGCCCCTAAGGAAATAGTCGAGGAAGATTACTTCTTGCTGGCAAATTGGGCAATTTTGGCCAAAGCTCTATACCCGAGTTGAGCAAGCTCGGATAATAGTGCTTGGGTCCCAGTTCACAGTTTTCCTTGGTGTTGGATGCCAGTAGCAGGTGATCCACATATTGAAGCTGGGTGAATTCGGGGTGTGTAGTTCAGAAATTGTTGAGATCTCTGTGAAGGGCTTCATCAAAGAGAGTGGGGGAGTTTTTGAACCCCTCTGCGAGTCTAGTCCAAGTTAGTTGACTAGACTTTCCGGTTTCTGGGTCTACCCACCCAAAAGCAAACAGCAACTGACTATCTTTATGCAGAGGCAAGCAAAAGAAAGCTTGTTTTAAGTCCAGAACAGTATACCATTTCTGCTCAGGGTTCAGAGTGCAAAGCAGATTGAACAGATTAGGTACCGTGGGGTAAATGTCCTGCACTCTGTTGTTGATCTCTCTTAGGTCTTTAACAGGGTGATAGTCCCTGGTTCCTGGCTTTTTCTTCTAATAGCAGGGGAGTGTTCCAGGCCAATTGACAGGGCCTTAGGACCCCTAAGGCCAGATATTTCTGAATATAGGGCCTTATCCCATCTTTAGCTTTTTATGCTTAGAAGATATTATTTGACATTGATTGGGGAGGCTGAGGTTTTTAACTCCACTGTTATTGGAGGTTGTTTCACGGCCAGGCCTAACACAGCAGTTTTTGCCCAGGCATCTCGGTAATCTGTTATCCATTTCTGGGGTAGCTTGCCTGTTTGATCAGTCTTGGGGGGTGTGAAGAGTGGACGTTCATCTTCTACTAATATAGTTAAAGCCGTGACTATAGGAGTTTTTACTGAAGGATTTAGAAATTTCATTTGTGGGCCTTCAGGGTTAAAAGTTATTTTGGCCCAGAGCTTGGTGAGCAGATCTCTGCCCATCAATGGGTGTGGGCATTCTGGGATTACTAGGAAGGAGTGATGGATTTTTCCTTTCCCCAGGTCCATGGTCCTCTTAGTAGTCTAAGCCCGATATTTACTGCCATTAGCCCTTTGAACTACAGACCTTTTATTTGATAGACGGCCCAATGGGGCCTTAAGGGCTGAGTATACTGCTCCTGTATTCACTTCAAAGTTTACTGGGGTCCCCTACACTTCAAATCTTACCCTGAGCTAGGGGAAAGAATCTGAGCCCCAACTTTCTTAGTCATCCCCCAGAGTCAGAATGGCTGGCTGGCATGTCTGTCTCTTTATAGGGCACTCTTTGGCCCAGTGTCCTTTTTTTTTACAGTAGGCACATTGATCTGAGGCCAGGGGTGGCCTGTGGCACGGGCCCAGGTATCGCTTCCTGTCACCTTATGTCTTAATTTCTGGCCTCTTTCTTGTTGTGACCAGGATCTTAGTCAATGCCTTAGTCTTTCTTTTGCTTCTCTCATCCTCCCTCTGCTCCCTTTCTTTTTCCCTGTTTCTCTCTTATAGTATACTTTTTCGGCTTCTCTGACTAAATCTCTCTTTTAACTTTTTTTTTTTTAATATCCATGGCAGCTTCACCAATTAAGGCCATCGTGACAGATGCCTTTTGATCTGCTGCCTGAGGATCGAAAGGAGTATATCTCTTATATGCCTCCATAATTCTCTCTAGAAACATAGAGGAAGATCCATCAGGCCTTTAAATAATTTCTCTTACCATGGCCAAATTAGTTGGTCACCTAGCGGCCCCTTGGATACCCACAATTAGAGCCTGGCAATAATTGGACAGATGCTCCCTATCTTCAAAGGTGTTGGGGTCCCAGTTGGGTTGGTTAAAGGGGAAGGCAGCTTTTATTATGTTGGGAAGTTGTGTTGGTCGCCCATCAGGTCCGAGGATATTTTTTTCTAGCTTCCAGGAGGTTTTTCTCTCATTCCTCTGTCATGAAGAGAGTCCCTAGGAGTTGTTGGCAGTCATTCCAAGTAGGCAGGTGTGAAAACGTTGGCGAGTTCTCTGAGTTTTTTTAGCCGGGCCAGCTTCCTCCAGGGAAGGAGGCGCTGTGTGTGTCATGGGACAGTCATCTGGAGGGCGCTGGGCCATTCTGGCTTCCTCGAATGGTGGAGAGGCTGAGTCAGCAGCAGGGGAATTACTTACAGGGTTTTGGGGGTTGGGGGACAAGGGCAGAGGATAAGGACGAGTAGAGTCTTGAGACTCAGGGAGAACAGAGGGTGGAGGTTGAGGAACAGAGAGTTTGAGAGATAGAATCATAGGGGAAGGAGTAGGAGTGGGTGCAGGGACAAGGAAAGGCTTCACCCATGGAGGAGGAGATTTGCAGAGGTCCTGACAAGTTAAGATATATGGCTATTGATCTGGATGTCTATGTGGCCCCGGCTGAAAGACAATATCTCAGACTTTTCAAATTAGTGCGAAGTAGAAACATCCTTCTAGAGGCCATCCGACTACAAAGGTGGGTTATTCTGAGACACAGAATCTGCCAGGTCTGGTGTTTTAATGAAAAAGAAAGATTCTGAGCCCTTAAGCAGACTTTGGTCCAGTGATTAAGGGTCAGGGACAGAGGCATTGAAGTGCTCTGTCCCATAATGAAATATACACAGACAGTGAAAGCAACAACACATGACACAGACAAGATAAGACAATAAAGACAGGCAATGGACGTCCAATACTGAGACCAGGACTGAGCAGCCGGCAAAACCTGATGGGCTGGCAATTCCGAATCTGAAAGAAAATATCACTGAGTCGAGGAGACTATGCTTCCTCAATTTCCCGAGTCCATCCCCCAGGGACATGGCCTGTGGCTCTGTGACATGTGTGTCAGCCACCGTGGGAGAGAGCTCACGCTCTTTACCAATAGCCATTTTGTCAAACCCTAACCTGAATCCTGAAACCAGAAAGAGGGGCCTTATTTACCCCCAGAGCATCCCGTTGGGGGTCTTTCATCTGCAGCTGCCGGATCTCGCTGGGGCCACCAGAAGTAAAGGTCGGGTGAGCATCGATGAAAGAGACCACCAAGAGACTGTCTAATGCAACAGCAAAGGGTTTATTGGGAGTCCGGCATGCAAGGGCTCAGAGCTCGCTTGAATAGAGCAGAGAGCCCTGAGAACAGCTTAAGAAGTGCTTATATATTTTCCTTGGAGAGGGCAGGGAGGGAAGTTTATTGATGGGTAAGGGCGAGTGGGCGGTTTGCGTGCAAATGGTTGATGGAGTACATTCTGCAGTTTGGCAGTTGGGGGCAGCACATTCTGGGAACAAGAAGAGCAAACAGTTCTCAAGATTTCAACAGTGTTTTATTAAGCATACAGAAAAACAGGAAGTGACAAGTACCTATTTTATTAACCTTTCAATATAAGTATGAAAACAGAAATCTAGGTTAGATTTGAAGCCCAGAAGTTCATTTGGCCCTTGATTGGTATACTTAGCTTTGAATTACGTTCCGTAGAGATGTCCCAGAAATATGGATATACAATGACACAGAACCTTGTACCTTCTCAGAGGTCAGTTCCAAAACACAGTCTCTAAGGGGAATCACACCAAAGTTCAAGACAAGATGGACTCAATTATCTCTACCAACCACCACACAAATGACCACAATTAAAACCAAAACACTCCCAAATGGCACTCATCTTCTTCCAAATAGACACTCATCATAACTTCTGGCAGGAGGATTCCATGAGAGGCGCAGCACAAGACAGTGTCCCAAATAATCTCCCTTTCCCCTCATTTGCCAAAAGTCAGAGTGGCCTGGACACCCTTCCTGTGAACCAGGAGTGATCAAATATGCCTGCCATTAATACAGCTCTGTTCTTCAATTTGAGGCCTACTGACGGTGGGGTTTAGATTCTTTATTTGAATTGGATTCATAAGAAAACCCAAGAACGTATGGGCTAGCATCTGCAAGGCTTTGAAGAACTCAATTGACCCAATGGATTCCTTTTCTCACTTGATTGAGG
Organism: Callospermophilus lateralis; assembly: GCF_048772815.1. Lineage (NCBI taxonomy): Eukaryota > Metazoa > Chordata > Mammalia > Rodentia > Sciuridae > Callospermophilus > Callospermophilus lateralis. The sequence continues at coordinate 431,214 of NW_027518090.1, forward strand.
TCAGGAACCTTACAGAGGAATGCGAGAGACTTCATCAACAATGACTGATTTTTTGGCCATTTTGATTTTGGATCCACACATGGGATCTTTCTTTAGATCTATCAGGTGCTGATAATCTAAGCCACAGGCTCACACAGAGCCAAGAGGCTGATTCAGACACATCCCTTTACAATGCATTTAAGCAAAGAGCCACAGGTGATGCCCATTCATTTCCGTTTGAAAACTGTTTTCTTCAGGCTTCACAAAAGCGTGGCCTGAGGCAAAGACCTTCCTGACATTCAGGGCAACAGAACAATAGGTAATCAAAAGGCCCTTCGCAGGGTTTCTCTACTGAGACTTTCTGGGTCACAGTGATATCTGACTTTTCTGAGATGCTTGCCATTCTCTTCAGCTATCCAGTACATGTCCATGTCACAGTGCTTGGAGGTGGTACATATCGTGGATGCAAATGCATGAACCTATTCTGGAGAGAGGCTAGATTTCAGGAAGAAAACAGGAACTTAGGAAAATAGCAGGTGTTGCCCATCGATAAGGCAAGCCCTAGTGTATTCATAAATTGGGCAGGATGAATGCTGGGAAGCTTTCTACTTGACAGGAAACATCCATTGATGCATTCTCTTTTCTAATGTCTACAAGCACGGACACAGTGGGATACACAGACATAGAAACACTCGCCTTGTGAAACAACTTACTAGAAACAGTTCACTCCAAACCAAACAAACCGACTTTCCTGCCTATTCTCAGAACATGAGACAAAACCACAAACACACATCCACACCCACAAAGGCACCTCCTTCCACAAGTATGTCTCTCACTCTCCAGAGTATCCTCTTACTGCTGGGCCATACTATGTTCCCCCGATATGGCGTTTCCTGTCTCAGATCTGGTCTCCTTGTCCAACTCTGTGAAGTGGTCAGGAGCCAGCTGTGAGCCACTACCTACTTTTTCAGGAAAGGCCCCTCTTCAGAGAACTCCTGGCATTTGGCCATCCTCACATCAGTAGGTACCAAGAAAGACTGACTCTGTCCTTGCTAAATCGAAGCAAGTGAGACACTGGGACTGGGACTGAGACTGACTCTGTGTGCCTGGCTTCCTGGATCCCAAGTTCAGAGAGTTCCATTACCAAGGGATTGAAGTGAGGTCACATCCTTCAGGAACTGAATGAGGTCACTGCCTTGGCAACCACTTTGTCCAAACAGTTGCTTTCAAGCGTACCATGAGAAGGAGGCTTACCCTATTTTCTGTGGCACTTTCACAAATTAGAATGGTATATCAACCATAGGCACCAAGGAACCGCTCTCCACACAGGCCTGATTTGGTCCATCTTCTTTATATTTGGAAGAGAGCCTTTAGTCCAGGGAGCACTGCAGTGAACCTCTGCACTAAAACTATTAGCAAGCACCTGATGGAGGACACCTCCATAGGTAAGTGGCTCCTTTATAACATCTGATATCTGGTTAAGGGAGATCTCTTCTGATGACAGAGATGTGGCACGGGGAGGCTCACATATACTTCTGTCCAGGACAGTAACGAGAATCTTTCTGTCCTCTGTTCTGTTCTGTAGGGAATTCCTCTGGAACTGTAAAGAGGTGCCGACGGGCACGCATGCGCTCCTACCCTGGAGCTTTAGCAAGATGTTGCACTCTTGCCCTGTTTCTGTGTTTAGGCGCTGGGTTTCTGTTTTTTTGTGTTCTGTGTTCTATTTTTTGGTTTTTTGTTTGTTTGTTTTTGTTCGTTTTGTTGTGTGATTTTGGTGGTAAAAACTTAAGTATATTGGACATGAAAATCAGAAATAAAGAGATTAAGCCTGACACCCCTTTGGACTGTGTTTTAAGGAACTGCAATGAACTTTATCCCCCATTGTAAAGCAGGATGATAGAAGCCCCTAGCTGGCTGCCTGGAGCACACCCATTGCAGAGGGCTATGCCTGCTGGGGACCTAAGAACTGAGTATCTCCCAGGTTAACAAGTGAAACTCCTTTAAAACCCCTTGTCCCTCCAGATAAAGAGAGTCACAACTTTGGCAGAGTCCCCTGTGTTTCTCCTTTGTTAGCCAAGCAATAAAACTCCTTTTTTCTTTTTCTCAAAACCCAGTCCTCATTATTAAATTTGTATTAATTGGCTTCAAGGTCAGGAACCAAACTTTAAGTTACAAATCTTGTACCCACCCTCCGCTCTGGAACTTTGTGAGAGCTATCTACTGAAATGTTAGGAGATAGAGCATGCTTGATGTGGAACTGAATCAGAGGAGCTAATCCTGTATGTAAAAGGGGAAACTGAGGGACTCCCAGCAGGTGCCAAAGCCCTGTTGATTCAGGGAATTACCTCCTTCCTTCCCTGCACTGTAAGGATTATGCCACCTCTGTCTTGTTAAAAAAAGAGAAAAAGAAAAAGGTGACACTAAATGCAGTAAAGTCACCATGGAGACACTTTATTTTACATTTCAGGTTGCCCTTCTGTGAAAACATCTGGTCCCCTTGTGGGGACATCTATGGTGCCACTGCTGTAGGAGATTTTTCTCTTATCTGCTCTGGTTTAAAGGGTTCTGTCTGACAGCCATAGTCTGGACCTCCTTTCTGTCTGTATTGTGTCTTAGTTTCTGGCCCTTTAAGGCATCTGCAATAATGTGTTGATATTATAAATTGTTTTTGGGGAATGATCTTAGCTGAATGTGTGTCTAAATGATGATGTTTTATTTTAACAATCTGGTAACTGAATGGGTTTTTGAAGCATTGCACAATCTTGGAGTAAAAAGTCGGGTTTAGGTAATTGTTTAGTTTATGATTTCAGATAATTCATGCCAGAGAACTTAAATACTTAGGATGGATAACTGAAGAACTCTACTTCCAAGTTGGCAAGAAACTTCCCAATCATACGGTCTTTTTTTTTTTTTCACCAATTTTGAATCGGGTAGCCTGGGAAAATGTCACTGTGTGTACCAGTGCATTAATTTGGAAATAAATAGTAAATCATAGTATGGTGTCTGTTGACAAAACAAGATGTAAAGATATAAAATTTTGTGAATTGTATCTTAAACTTGTATCATAATTTTCAACATCTGAACCTGAAAATTATGGTTAAAATGCCTTAGTCCTGAGATGTCTGTTCAGAATAGCAGTTTTTTTGCTGCTCCTTCCAGACCTCAGCCATGACTTATGTTGAAATGCAAATGAAAGAAGCCTGCAAGCTTTGTAGGAGAGTGATTTGAGGTCTAAGGGAAAAAAAGGTAAATTGTATGTTATTTACTAATTACTGGCAAGTCATTTTTTCTAGGACTCTTATTTTTTTTCTTAGATACTTTATGTTTTTTGACCTCATGATTTTGAGCATACAGACCTAGGTTAATGTTTTTCTGATCAGTTCTATCTTTGACCAACTGTGGACTTTTTGAAACATTGCAATAAAGATTTCAACTACGAAAAACTACAAGGCCTTGACTATTATTATGTGTGCACAAATTGTTATGTGTTGTATGTCTATATATACATATGTCCGTATGTCATATATATGATACACAAATTAACATATATAAGGAGCGCTCATAAAAAAATAGCGCTCGTAAAAACAAATTTTAAAAAAGTGGATCCAAAGATCTTTAATTCACCTGATTTAAATGTTTCAATTTAAATTGGATAAAGAGATAAAAACAAATGTCTTTAAATTTAAGCTCACAAAGTTTTCTAGGTGTTCAAACATGTAACAAAATATTAACATCTACAAAATGTCTAATATGCCTTGGCTCTAGTACCTTTCCTTCAACATAAAAATGGTTTACACTGTTCAATATGTTTCTCTAACTTTTTGATAAATAAGTAAAGTAAATTTGATATGGGATTACTCATTCATGAGTACTTTTGTTAGATATCTGATTGATTTACTAAGATCTGTATTTTTTTTAGTAAACTCTGTATAAGATTGTAAAAATCAGTCATGTGTTAATGAGACAAAAATTTCTTAAAACATAAGTTTACCCATAACATTGAGTTTATTAAGATTTATGTTTTCTAGAGCAAGCAACCATAAAAATTAAACAACTGATTAAATAAAAACTGTTATTTTAGAGCACTGTACTGCCATTTCTTTAAAAGCCAAACTTGATTAATGTAGAAACATAAATGTAATTGTTATGCTATTAATGTTTTCATATCTTACAGGTATGCAAGTCTGTAAGGTAGAAACGTTTAAAGAGTATTATATCAAGCTGGTGCTCTGAAGTTGTGTGGTAAAAAAATATATTGTGGATTTATTTACCTGTTATCAATAAGATATATAAATTTTTATGTTACTTTTTACATTGGGGAACAATTTAAATGTATTTTTAAGTTAATTAGAGCCTAATCTTTGTAAAGGTTAAAAACTTTCAGCCTTTCTTTAATTCATGTTTTAAATGTGATATCATATGGTGTTAGCTAATGTTCATGTGACCTCAAACAATTTATTTAAACATAGTCAAATGATATTTAAAAATAAAGATCAGCTTTAGAACTAAAATAGTTAAGATTTATAAAGAGCCCTGCCTTACCTGAGATAAGGCTGTGTGTCCCATCTTACTACATGTGAGAATGACTATGAAACCATTAGGTCAGATAATATTTCTTTAAAGTTATGTTAAAAAGGTTTTTTTATTGTCAATATTCCTAGGATCTCAAACAGGGGATATAATGTATAATTCAGCCAAAAAATTCAGGGAAGATATTACACAAACTAAGTATTTTTACTTTTGTTAATTTTAGTTTGAAATTTTCTTATAAGTGATCTAAAGATTCCCTGTTAGTGTTTTACAAATGTGTTGCTTTAAGAACACAACATGGGTTTATTCAAGATAATAAGTCATCAACTACAATACAGACAGAATAATACAGATCCCAATTAATAAAAAGGTAATTATAAAGTTATAGACATTAAAGCCCAGTACTCTTAATGTAAGGCTGTTAAATTTATTTGCTGGATTTTTAAGATTAGGATTTAAAATGAATGTTAAATGAAAAGGGCCAAGAAAACCAATATTTGGCTCTTGCCCTCTGAGTCAGTCTGAATCCAGGGAACAGGGGACTTCTCTAAAGAGCTTTGCAACTCTGAGCCACATAACCTCCTGATCAGGGAGATTAATGAGACCACTGGAGAACAGAAAGCCAATCAGTGCATTTGTTACAAAGAGGAGAGTCATCATAGAAAGGAGACATCCATGATGCTTCTGAGGGAAGCCAAATGGTCAAGCAAGACCTGGACCCACCTAGCGCAAATGGCACTAGCAGAACTGAGAATCTCTTTTCAAGTTTCCCCAGAATTGATTCCCACAAAAGCTCAGCTGACTGTTAACAACAGATAGAAACAAAAGTCAGTTTGACTGCTTCATCTTAAACACTTAGCAAAGACAGTTAAGACCAAAATACAGCCACTCCTGGGCATTTTAAATAATAATAATAATAATAATAATAAAATTTTAAGGTATGCACTTTATCTTATCCTCCCAAAATAAGTAAGACTGGAGGCTACAAAGAAGGATTCTCACACAGGAATGCCTAATACTTATAAAAAGAGACTATCAAGAAGAGCTGCCACAGGCAGAAGTTTTCAGTTTAAGACCTACAGATATTCCTAACCTACACAGGTAGGCTTGGTGTTTTCTAGTACGATTATCCAGCCCTGAGTAACAGAATTAAAGGTTTCTCTATTAGACGCAGAGGTCATACTAGTAAAAGAATTTTTACAAGATCAGATGACATTAAATTATTAAACTGTGTCTTATTGAGAGGGCCAACTGTAACACTTAAAGTTAAATATTAAGTTGACAGTCCTGATAATTGGGGATATTAAAGACTGGTGAGGGAATTTCTATACAGTGACATGTTCCAGCTGCTGCAACATTTATTCAGTACTCATGGTTTTTGTTTCACTCATAGAAGAATCTATTCACAGATGACTTTACAACCTGTTCTTCCCCAACCTGACTTCAAACCGAACTGACTTCTAAAGGGCAACTCATGTCTCTCAACTGACTTCTAATAGGCAACTCATGTCCCTCACGAGGAGTCCACTCACGTCACCCTGTCTCAGGACAGAAGAAGAAAAAATTAGTGATGCCACTCTTTTTAAAACAATGGAGAGAAAGATAAATAGACTATCAATATAAATAATTAATTAAGTCAGGTAAAATCAGGGAGATCGGTTTTGGGTGAGTTGTAAAAATTTGGAGACTCTTATCTGAGGCATTAAAATTTCCTCAGTGTTCTTCCCATAATCTATCAAAGATTTGAAAGGGACACAGAGAAAAGGGGGAAATTGTAGACCCAACCTGATCTTTTATTAAAATTGGGAGCCATCATGCCACAAAGCCATGAAAAGATAATTTTGGCTTTACCATAAATTACTTCAAATTCTGAACCTGCGTGGAATGCCTGCCCACGCCTTGAACTCACGCATGCCCAGCTCTCTGACCAGATAGCAGCCCTCTCTGAAACTTTAGTGACACATCATAAATATTTGCCTTCTCTGGCCAGACAACAACCCTCTCTGAGGCTCTAATGGTCCTCATGAATTCTGATGTAGGGACAGCAAAAAAATTGTAAACTACCTTTAATGTGATGTTTATCAGAGTTCTGTTATCTGTAACCCCCCTTTTGTGTAACTTTCTGGGCTATAAAACTGGGCTGTAGGAAAGCTGGGGATGCTGTCTTGTTCCCACCATTTTGGGAGGGAGAGGCAGCACGGCCGGTGGAAATAATAAGCTTAATTTTATTTGATTTTAATTTGAGTCAGTGGTCTTTTCTAGCATCCTGGTCTAACAGGTAAACACTCCAAAGACGTGGAGCTCTGCCGGCCTAAAGACTTCTTGAGAAACTTCCTCTGAGGTTGGGCACTTGAAATATATGTTGTTGTAAGGAGATTTAGCTTCCTTTCTAGTGACACCATAAAAGCTGGGTCTGCATCTACGTGACCTGGAGGACATGGTTTTTTGTATTCTAATGAACATGAGGCAGCAGTGCTGAATTTTGTATTTATAGGTAAACTGTGGCCACTTGGTGCTCAGTGTCTCCCCGTGTGAACTGTGAAGCCATTTGGTCATCCTCCACTTTTCGTGGTGTTTCTTGCTGCTGCACTGGGAGTTTGGTATTTGCTTCATGAAATACAACGAGTTCAACTGGGACCCAGTATTGGAGGGAGTTCTGTCACTTGTGGTGACAGAGAATGCACCAACCAGGCTTCTATCTCACAAAGCTTGCCCATTTGTCCATAGAAATCTGACTCTGAACTTTGCCCAGAACCCTCTCCATGTAACAAGAAGGGTCTGCTGGCTGCACCATATCAGTCACAAGCCATTTTGAAGGCAATGGAAAATCCTCCTGGCCACACCACAGATGTATTATCACACACCTGCCCACCACTGCAATAGGCCCACTACTCAGCAGGGTCCAACTTACTGGCATCTTTGTTCTACACCATTTTCATGAAACCCCGTCAATCATGGCATTCTCTTGTACACTCATGATCAGGAAAAAGACATCCAAAGGTTCTCCAGTGCCACCTGGTTAAGGGAATTTCAAAAATTTTATTGTATTTATTTAGCCATTTTTCATGGATGAAGTTGGAGGCATTGTGGGTTTCAGTTCATTCAGGAACCATTAAATGGTGAGGAAACTCATTTCAATGAAATCTCTGGAGAAATCTCACAGGCAAGTCATCCCATAGAGTGGTCAAAAGGTCACATGAAGCCAGGCCCATTGAGGTCTTCAATGTGACGTCCATGGGTGTTCTGACTGTCAACTATGGCTGCCACATCTTTCAGAATAAAATCATGTGATATCTTAGCTGAGATTCCAAGGCTCTGTGGAAAGTCACCCTTCTTTTTTGATCTCAGTTTCCAAGGGGAAATCCAATGTGTGGCCTCCTAAAATCTGAACACAGTTCATGGCAATATTTCTCTGAGATCAGTTCCAGAACTCAGACTCTAAGGGGAATCACACCAGAGTTCAAGCCCAGGTAGACCCTGTCATCACTTCCAAGCACTACACAAATGACCACAATTAAAACCAAAACACTCCCACAAGGCCCTCATCTTCTTCCATATAGACACTCATCATAACCTGTGGCTGGAGGTTTCCATGAGGGGCTCAGCCCAAGACAGTGTACAAAATAAACTCCCTTGCCCATAATTTGCCTAAAGTCAGGGTTGCCTGGATACCCTTCCTGAGAACCAGGAGTGATCAAATAAGCCTGCCATAAATACTGCTCTGCTTCTCCAATTTGAGGCCTACTGACTCTCGGGTATAGACTCTTTATGTGAATTGGAATCATGAAAAAACCCAAGCACATATGGGCTATCATCTGCAGTGTTTTGAGAACTCATTTGACACAAAGGATCCCTATTTTCACTTGATGGAGGTTAGGAAGGTTACAGAGGAAGGCGAGAGACTTCGTCCACAATGACTGCTTTTTTGGCCATTTTGGTTTTGGAAGCACACGTGGGAACTTTCTTTAGATCCATCAGGTGCTGAGAATCTATGCAACAGCCTCACACATGGCCAAGAGTCTGATGCAGACACATTCCTTTCCAAAGCAATTAAGCAAAGAGCAACAGATGATGCCCATTAATTCCCCTTGAAAACCGTTTCCTTCAGGCTTCACAAAGGAGTGGCCTGAGGCAAAGACCTTTCTGACATTCAGGGCAACAGAACAATAGATAAGCAAATGGCCCATTGCAGGGTTTCTGGAATGATATCTGAGTTTTCTGAGATGATCCCATTCCCTTCAGCTATCCAGTACATGGCCATGTCACAGAGCTTGGAGGTGGTACATATCGTGGACACAAAACCCTGAACCTATTCTGGAGAGTGGCCAGAATTCAAGAAGACATACAGGAACTTAGGAAGATAGTAGTTGTTGCCCATCCATTAGGAAAGCCACAGTCCATTCATAAATTGGGCAGGATGAATGCTGTGAAGTTTTCTACTAGACAGGACACATCCATTGATGCATTCTCTTTTCTAATGTCTACAACCACGGACACAGTGGGATAAACAGACATAGAAACACTCGCATTGTCAAAAGACTTACTAGAAACAGTCCACTCCAAATCAAACAAACCGACTTTCCTATATATTCTAAGATCATGAGACAAAACCACAAACTCACACGCACACCCACAAAGTCAACTCCTTCCCCCAAGTAGGTCTGTGACTATCCGGAGTGTCCTCTGACTGATGGGACATACTACGTTTCCCCGAAATGGGCTGTCCTATGTCACATCTGGTCTCCTTGGCCAACACTGTGAAGTTGTCAGGTGCCAGTAGTGAGACACTACCTGCTTTCTCAGGAAAGGCCCCTCTTCAGAGCTCTCCTGGAATTTGGCTATCCTCACATCAGTAGTTACACAGAAAGACCGATTCTGTCCTTGGTAAATCCAAACATGTGTGGCCACTGGGACTGGGACTGGGAATGACTCTGGGTACTTGGCTTCCTGGATCCCAAGTTCAGAGAGTTCCATCACCAAGAAAGTTATATAGGTCACTTCCTTCAGGAACTGAATGAGGTCACTGCCTTGGCAACATCTTTGTCCTAACAGTTGCTTCCAAGTGTCCCAATAGATGGAGGCTGCCCCTACTTCCTGTGACACTTTCACAAGTAAGAATGGTATATCAAACATAGGCACCCGTAAACAGCTCTCCACACAAGCCTGGTTTGGTCCATCTTCTCTACATTAAGAAGAGAGAGACTGCTTCAGACACACCCCTTCATCCTGACCTGTTTTTTTTTTTTTTTTTTTTTTTTTTGTCATGAAAGATGACTTTCGCTCTCTCAGGTCCTTCATAGCTTTCTATATCTTCCCCAGGGTTCACTTCTGCATGGACCTTTGAGGTTCTCAGCAGGTGGAAGATCTCTTACATTTCTATATAAGAACAACTTTGTCCTTGCTTTTCTGTAAAGTTAGGTTGAGGAAACAAAGTATGGTTAGGATTAATAACATGATTGATTTGGGTTAGGAATCATTCTGCTGCATGAATAATGGTATTGGGAACCTGCAATATTTATAAGGATATATAGAGGTGAAATATATGTATGAAAACACAAATCTAGGTAAGATTTGAAGCCCAAAAGGGCATTGGATCCTTGATTGGGATACTTTACTCTGAATTATGTTGTGCACATGTGTCTCAGATAAATCTATACATAATGGCATAGGACCTTGTACCTTGGATAATTGAATGTTGAAGAGAACATCCAGTCAAAAAAGGATAGTTGGTAGGATTAGGAAGATACTTGATAGGATTAGAAAAAAGAGTCAGTATAGGATTTGGACAAAAACTTCCTTAGCAATAGGGTTTCAGGTAGACAGAAAATGTAAATGTCAGCACATTTGAAGAGTCAGTCACAATGATGAACTGGGGAAAATATGTAGGAAAGCAGATATCATTAGAGACATTAGGAAATCAGGCAAATTATGAAGTGATTGATAGGATTAGACATTTTCAACAGGCTTGAGGTTGAATACATAATCTTAGGAAGAAACAAATATGTAGTCACCAATAGGATTGACATTTGAGAGCATTAGGCAACATGGACATGGGTGATTTTCATAATCCATACTCACATTCCATTTAGGCTTTGGTACAATTGTAAGTGTGACTTTGCATTTTGTGGCCAGAATATTACTGTGATAAAATGTATATGTAGATCAGGTGACATGAGTCTTTCTTGCACCATTTCTGGGAGCAATATTTAGAAGAGATATAAATTAGTATTGGGGGCACAAATAGGTGTACCATGTGTGAATATATAATATAACAGATTCCAACTTTAGAAATTGGAATAAATTGATATCTGAAAATACACAGGAAATGTCATATTGACATACATACATTCATTCCAACCAGTTATACATCTAATGGTAATATTAGGGTTGTGGTTTATCATAAAGTGTGTGTGAGTTTTGCTTCAAAATTGATTATGGAAATCGAAAATAATGTGTTTGGAAAGAAGTCTCAATAAATAACCAGTCAAAAGCAAGGAGGAATACATGTGTACTGAAGCAGGAAGTGATTGAATGTGTTTCAAATGTCTTTAAATTTGTGAACTTGTGGATGAAATGTATATACTATGATGTACAAAAACTGAAGAAATAGTAATGTACCAGTGTTAAATAAAAATGAACGTCAAAATACACATCATGCCCCTTCGGAATCTACTTGCATTGATGTTAAATTGGGTCAGTTACAGTAGAAATATAAGGATTTGTTTGCACCATTCAGTGAAGTGAGTTTTCAGTACTAGAAAACAAATATGTATTTCAGGTGGATGAATATTTCTGAAAATAATCGTATGAAAATTTGATTATAAAACCACATACATGAGCATGAGTGAATTATTTAGGGAGTGTATAATAGGACACATATATTTTATATTTGGAAAAATCTAGAGAATATATATATATATATATATCTCACAGAGAAACATTAGAAAGTAGCAATATATATGCCAATCAAAATTCATCGTGAAATATATATCATCCACCGATCCAAAAATATTAATTTTACTGAACATGGATTTATGTATAATGTTGTTCAACTAAAAATCTCACTCATAGTTTGAATTTTCAGTTCCAAAAGCGTTTAGGAGGGGTGATCTCTTCTCATACTTTGTTTCTGCCAAGTTAGCCACCTCACAAAAATGTACGTGTGATACCAGGTATGATTTTATATGTGCATATAAAAATACATGTGCTGAATTGGCTACAGAAAAAAGGAGACAGAAATTCACATATGTGTTAACTTTAAAAACACATGGAGTACTATTTCAACAAACAATTGACAAGATTTATAACTCCTACACTATATCATGCAAAAGGCAAGACCAACTATACACCATGCCTCCTCTGAACTGCTTGTATTAATATTATGTTTGGGTTATTTGTCTCCATTATATTAGGATTAGTAGTCAGAGTCTATTAGGGTATGGGTTACTGACAGGGATTCAGTATTTCGAATGGAAAATTGGAAAATGAATCCAATGTGTATGTAAATATGTGCTACACAAAAATCTTCCCACTCTCATCCAGAACAATACCTTGACAACACCTTCACCCCATGTAAGACACAATTAGAGGAGAAGAGTTAGAAAATCCATGAATACATATCTGGAATGGAATGCGATCAGAAGTTCACAACCTTGGAAGTGTTAGAGGAGTTTCCAAAAGTAAGGGACAGGGTAAACACTTCAAAAACATGGAGGTCTGTTGTCCTAGAGACTTCTTGAGATACTGCCTGTGAGGTTGGGCACTTGAAATATATGCTGTTGTCACGTGCTTTAGCTTCCTTTCTAGTGAAATCATCAACCTGGGTCTGCATCTATGTGACCTGGAGGACATGGTTTCTTATTTTCCATCCGTGGGTGGGCCCCTTGCTTAAGAGCTCTGGCTACTGGAAAAATTTTACACAAAGAAGCCTCTAATCTGACTTTTGGGGCCCCTTGAACTATCTACTCCCCACATCACTTGAAAGATCTTTTACCTTAAAAGGGTCTTCAAACCCTCCCCACATCCAGAGTTCTGTCGCTCCTCACTTCCTTTCTGGAAAACCCTAATATTATTTTCCTCCCCTGCTCTGCACTGAACCCTGCCTCACTGCTCCCAATAACTCCCATGTCTCACACACCAACTCAAAATTGCTTGGAAAACTTAGATGATTTCCTCCCCTGTCATTCTTCCATTTATGAGAGACCACTCACCAAGCCTGACCTTATCTGGTTTACTGACAGCAGTTCCTTTAGGCAGAATGGAACTCATTACTCTGGATACGCTGTATTTTCAGCCACTGAGATTATAGAGGCCAAAGTTTTGCCTTCAGGAACTACAGACCAGCAGGCTGATTTTATAGCATCCACTCGTGCCTGCCTTCTAGCACAAGGCAAATCCCTCACCCTCTAAAATGATTCAAATTATGTCTTCCATATCTTATTATCCCATGCTGCAATTTGAAAGAAGCGAGGCCTACTTACCACCAAAGGTAATGCGATCACTAATTCAGCTCTTATAACCAATCTGATAGAGGCCTCCCACTTACCCACCCAGTTGGGAGATGTCCATTGTAGGTCCCATCAGAAGGACGGCTCTCTTATCACTGAGGGCAATGCCAAAGCTGACCAGGTGGCACGAATGGCTGCTACCACTTCCAATCATGGCCCCCATGGTGAACATATAATGGCCACTTTAGACAGCTCATCTGAAGCCCCTACTTCTTCCAGTAAGAACAAGCATCTTTTCAAGTTCCTTCATACTCTATTCCTTTCCAATTCTCAGTCTTTGACCCTCTTTTTACAGAGTTTCTTCTTCCTCACTCCCTCTGACAAGCCATGCTACAGAATATAGCCTCTAATTGTCAGATCTGTCAGCGGACCAACCCTCATACTCCTTTAAGGCCCAAACGTTTCCCTTCCCAACAAGCCCGGGGACACATTCCCTCTGCTGACTGGCAGGTAGACTTCACCAACATGCCCACAGTATGGCACACTAAATACCTCCTTGTCTTTGTGGACACTTTCTCTGGTTTGGTTGAGGCATTTCCCACTTCCAATAAAAAGGCTTCCACTTTAGCTTCAATCTTACTGACAGACATCATCCCCAGGTTTGGTATGCCCACTTCCCTACAATATGACAATGGCCCTGAGTTTACTTCTAGGATCACACAAAAGGTCTCTCAAGCCCTCTCCTTCAAGTGGCATTTCAACTGTCCATATTTCCCCCAGGCTTCAGGGAATGTGGAAAGGGTAAATCGTACTCTAAAGGAAGTCCTTACCAAATTGACAATGGAATTAAACATAGACTGGGTCAAACTCCTTCCCTTGGCTTTGCTTCGAATCAGAGCTCTCCCTAAGAAACCATCTTTACTGTCTCCTTTTGAGATAATGTATGAAAGACATCTTATAACCCCTGCGTTGGTCATTTCACAAGGACCTCTCACCCGAGATTTGTCTTTGCCTCTCTTGCTTCATCTCCGCTCGGAACTCTGGAAATATCAGGACTGGCTTCTTCCGGACCCAGTCTCCTCTCCAAAAACTCCTCCCTTAACACCTGTTAGTCTAGTCAATTATAATACCCCAGAGGAGAAAGGGACTCTTGCCCCAAAATGGGAAGGCCCCATCCTGTCATTCTCTGTACCCCCACCGCCGCCAAACTCTCCTTACCAGACAACCGTCTCACTCCCTGGAATTACATGTCTAGGTTGAAGCCACATCACCAGGAGGCCCCACATGCTGACGACAGGGCCACCCCAGAGGAACTCCAAGAATCACCTCCTGAACCTCCCCTTTACTCCTGCTCTCCACACCCATCTCACCCATTTAAGTTGCGGCTCACACGGTTTTCCTTGCAGCCCAATTCCTCTTAAAGAAGGCACAATGAGCTCTCCCAACACCCTAGTCTTCTCTAACTGCTTGTTTTTTGTGCTCTGCTTATTTTCTGTGCTCTGTCAGGACTGGTCTTTACCCTCCTCACCTACCATGCATTTATTCACTCTTCGGGAACGATACTCAGAACATGGCATGCAGACGGTCCGCGGAGTGGATGCAACTACTTGCTTCATCCACAACTGCACCTCTATTTCCCTAAAATTGTCACCTTCAAGGACCTTCATCCCTGGTAGCTGGAACTGGCCTTTCATTTGCTTCCTTTTTGATCAAACAAAAGATTATTGTCATTGGTGGCCTGAGATATATAATGGGTGCCCCTATTGGTCATGCAGGTTCCATGATGAACGTGGTAGCTATTCTTACCACTCACTCGGTTACCCTGAAGGGTGGACTTCTAGTTACATACAGTGGCATAAAGGCTCTTCATCCAATAACAATGGATGGTATACTTTAGATAAACCTGACCCCAAGGCCAAACGTTGGGGCTATGTTGAGTTTGCTGTCTATGCTCAGACAACCTCAGTCAGACCCACAGGGTGGATGACTATTGGCCGCACCCTGATTACGCCACCTAAGGCAACCATCCAGGTAGTCGAACACATTAAGGACTCAGAATCAAAACTTCGAGATCGTATCCATAGCTCATCCAAAGAGGATTCAGAGCCTTCAACCCCCTCAGGTCCCTCTCCCACATGGCTCAATTTGCTACACCAAACGTTTTGATTATTAAACTCCACCCGTCTTTCTTTGCCTACTTCTCAGTGCTTTCTCTGTGCTTCACTTAGTCGTCCACTTCTAGCAGCAGTCCCATTAGCGGCAGAAAATATTCCAGCAAAACCCTACAATTTCTCTAAAAAGGACAAACCCTACATGTGACACGTAACCCACTGTGGGAAAGTTATTCCACCAATACTTTATTTCCTTTCATCTGTTTCCACCTGCCAATAATGAATCCTTTACCCGTTTGTTCCTTGAGCTACAACACCCCATAGAGCCCTGTGTTTAGGCAACCTGAACATTTCCTCTGGTGTAATGGGTCTTTAAGTACCTCAACGATCAATGTCTCTGGCACCTGTTTCTTGGTTACTGTAGTTCCTCAGCTATCTTTGTATACTCCCACCGAATTCCGACAGTTGGCCCTACCTTCCCGCACCCGTAAGGTAGTCTTTCTGCCGGTTCTGGTAGGCCTCATTTTATCAACCTCAGTGACGAGTCTCGGACTCTCTGGTGGAGCTATAGGTCATGCTCTATGGGCATCCAATGACCTTCAACAAAAACTGCAGGAAACACTCAATACCATGGCTGAGTCTCTGGGTTCCTTGCAGCGGCAGGTTACATCATTGGCACAAGTGGCTTTACAGAACCAAAGGGCAATTGATCTTCTCACTGCAGAAAAAGGGGTTACATGCCTATTCCTCAGAGAGGAATTTTGCTATTATGTTAATGAATCTGGGCTAATAAAAAAAAATGTTGTTAAATTGCAGGAATTATCGACCGAATTTCTCAAACATACCTCCTCCAATCCCATCATAGGGTTCTTCCAATCCTATCTTGCCATGTACTTACTACATATCTTGGGGCCCCTTATTGGGATGCTCCTTTTTGTGCTCTCTTGCCCTGCAAAATGAAGTGCCTTCAAACCCAACTGCAAAAAATTCCTAATCAAACTTTCAACCAGCTTTTGCTTAGGCACTACCAGCCTCTGATGACCGATGAACCCCCAACATCTCCAAGAGAACAGTAACTCAGTGATGAAGCTCACTACCAGGCATGATGGAATGCAATGGGTATCAGACAGCGGGAGACAACGAGCTCTGAGAACCTCTTAATCTGCCATCCTGGATTCATGAGTCTTTACCACCTTCTAAGATTTCTCATGGCCCTTGGCCTCTTCTATGTCAGTCCCCCAACATGGAACTTCTGCCAAAAAATGACATTTCCTTTAATTTTTATCTTCATTCTGTTTTTATTTGCTCTGATCTTCTTCAGGTGCTGGTGACGCCATGTCCAGGCAACGCTTCCAGTATTTCCTAGAGTCTCTGTTACAGGACCAGTGGCTGATACCAACAATCTCTTCCATCCAGGACTAGTTCCATGCCATCGACAACTTTGGCTTCAGGGAACATTCATTGACTTCACCCCTACGAAAGTAGCTGTCTATAGCCACTGGGTTTTATTTCTGGCTGCCATGATAATCCCAAACCTGCTCCATGAGCATTCCTCCACTTCTCTTTCTAGGCCCCACACCACCCCCACACAGCAGGAAGCAGCCGGATCTGACAAATGACGCCCCACTTCCTAAGAAAACAAAAAGGGTGGAATGTTGGGAAAAGAATAAATGGCAGCCATACCCCAGAGAAAAACCTCAACATGGCGCCTAAGGACTTCTTCTTCCTACCTTCTTCATTTCTGCAGTGGCGCAAAAAGTTCCCACCCTTGTGAACTCTCACGTCAGCGCCAATTTCAAATCTCACTTGTGGGGAACCTTAGCCCCAATGAGAACTAATTCCTGGGCTCTGGAGCTGATATCTGAAAGAACTTGCCAATAAACGGGTTGCTGCCATTTATCTAAGCCCTACCATCTCCCCCTTAGTTCTATATAAGCACACAGCTTTGAGCAATAAAATTGGAATTCTCCCGGTGAAGTGTCATTGCGTGGGGAATTATTTCACTCATGATCAGCAACAGGATATCCAAAGGTTCTCCAGTGCCACCTGGTCATGGGAATTTCAGAAATTTGATGGTATTTATTTAGCCATTTTTGAAGGATGAAGTTGGAGTCACTGTACGTTTCAATTAATGCAGGAACCATTATGTGGTGAGGAAGCTCATTTAAATTAAAACTCTGGAGAAATCTCACAGGCAAGGCTTCCCAAAGAGTGGCCAAAAGGTCACATGAAGCCAGGATCATTGAGGTCTACAATATGAGTTCCATATGTGTTTAGATTCTCAACTATGGCTGCCAAGTCTTTCAGAATAAAATCATGTGATATCCTGGCTGAGATTCTCACTGCACTGTGGAAAGACACCCTGGCACTCGATCTCAGTTTTCAAGGCAGGCTTCTCATGCGTGGCCTCCTAAAATCCCAACACATTTCATGGCAATACTTCTTTGAGGTAAATTCCAGAACTCAGTCTCTAAGAGGAATCATGCCAGAGTTCAAGCCCAGGTGGATCCAGTTATCTCTTCCAACCGCCAAACAAATGACCACAATTAAAACCAAACACTCCCACATGGCTCTCATCTTCTTCCATATAGACACTTATCATAACCTCTGGCTGGAGTTTTTCATGAGGGGTGCAGCCCAAGACAGTGTCAAAAATAAGCTCCCTTGCCCCTCATTTGCCTAAAGTCAAGGTGGCCTGGACACCCATCCGGTGAACCAGGAATGATCAGATAGGCTAGCTGTTAATACTGCTCTGCATCTCCAATTTGAGGCCTACTGACTGTCAGGTATAGATTCTTTATATGATTTGGAGCCATGAGAAAACCCAAAAACCTATGGGCTAGCCTCTGCAGGGCTGTGCATAACTCATTTGACCCAAAGGATCCGTATTCTCACTTGATGGTGGTCAGGAACCTTACAAATGAATGCGAGAGACTTCATTCACAATAATTGCTCTTTTGGCCATTTTGGTTTTGGATGCACACATGGGATCTCTCTTTATATCCATCAGGTGCTGAGAATCTAAGCCACAACCTCACACAGGGCCAAGAGGCTGATTTAGACACATCCCTTTCCAAAGCAATTAAGCAAAGAGCCACAGGTGGTGCCCATTCATTTTCATTTGAAAACTGTTTTCTTCAGGCTTCACAAAGGGGTGGCCTGAGGCAAAGACCTTCCTGACATTCAGGGAAACAGAACAATTGATAAGCAAAAGGCCGAAAGCATGGTTTCTCAACTGAGACTTTCTTGGTCACACTTACATCTGTGTTTTCTGAGATGCTCGCCATTCCCTTCAGCTATCCAGGACATGGCAATGTCACAGAGCTTGGAGGTGGTACATATTTTGGACACAAAACCATGAGAATATTCTGGAGAGTGGTGAGAATTCTGGAAGAAACATGAACTTAGGAAGGTAGCAGGTGTTGCCCATGGATAAGGCAAGCTGCAGTCCATTCATAAATTGGGCAGGATGAATGCCGGGAATCTTTCTACTATACAGGACATATCAATTGTTGCATTCTATTTTCTAATGTCTACAACCACGGACACAGTGGGATACACAGACATAGAAACACTTGCCTTGTCCAACGACTTACTAGAAGAAGACCACTCCAAATCAAACAAACCGTCTTTCCTACCTATTCTCAGATCATGAGACAAAACCACAAAATCACACCCACACCCACAAAGACACCTCCTTCCCCCATGTAACTCTGTGACTATCCGGAGTTTTCTCTGAGTGGTGGGCCATACTATGTTCCCCCAAAATGGCCTGTCCTATCTCAGATCTGGTCTCCTTGGCCAACTCTGTGAAGTTGTCAGGAGCCTGCGGTGAACCACTACCTACTTTCTCAGGAAAGGCCCCTATGCAGAGCTCTCCTGGTATTTGGCCATCCTCACATCTGTAGGTACCAAGAAAGACTGACACTCTCCTTGGTAAATTCAAACAAGTGAGCCTACTGGGTCTGGGACTGGACTGGCTCCGGGTGCCTGGCTTCCTGGATCCCAAGTTAAGAGAGTTCCATCACCAAGGAAGTGAGGTAGATCACTTCTTCAGGAACTGAATGAGGTCATTGCCTTGACAACCACTTTGTCCTAACAGTTGCTTTCAAGAGTCCCATGAGATGGAGGCTGCCCCTACTTCCTGTGACACTTTCACAAGTTAGAATGGTATATAAACCATGGGCACCCGGGAACAGCTCTCCACCTAGCACTGTTTTGGTCCATCTTCTCTACATTAAGAAGAGAGAGGCTGATTCATACACATCCCTTCATGCTGACAAGGTTGTTTGCCATAGAAGATGACTTTTCTCTCTCAGGTCTTTCGTAGCTGCCTACATCTTCTCAAGGGATCATTTCTGCATGGACCTTTGATGTTCTCAACAGCTGGAACATGCCCTACATTCCTGTATTTTAAGAGCAACCCTGTCCCTGCTGTTCTGTAAAGTTCGATTGAGAGAACAATGTATGGTTTTGGGTTAGTAACATGTTCAATTTGGGGTTAGGAATCCTTCTGCATGACGAATAATGGTATTGGGAAACTATGATATTTACAAGAATATATAGGTGAAATATAAGTATAAAAACAGAAATCTATGGAAGATATGAAGTCCAGAAGGGCATTGGGCCCTTAATTGGTACACTTAGCTTTGAATTATTTAAGGGAAATTGCTTGGAAATGAAAGGAGACCCTCAGATAAATCTATATACAATGGCATAGGAGCTTGTACCTTGGATGATTGAATGTCGAAGAGAACATCCACTCAAAAAGGGATAGTCGGTAGGATTAGGAAGATAGTCAGTAGGTTTACAAAGAACAGTGAGAATAGGATTTAGACCAAAAGTTCTTAAGCAATAGGGTTTCAGGTAGACAGTGAATGTAAATGTCAGCACAAGTGAAGAGTCAGTCACAATGATGAACAGGGGAAAATATGTAGGAAAATAGATATAAATAGAGACATTACTAAATCAGGCAAAGTATAAAGTGAGTGATAGGATTAGACATTTTCAACAGGCTTGAGGTTGAATATATAATCTTAGGAAGAAACAAAAATGTAGTCACCAATAAGATTGACATTTGAGAGCATTAGGCCACCTGGACATGGAAGGTTTTAGTAATCCATGCTCACTTTCCATTTAGGCTTTGGTACAAACTTAAGGGTGACCTTTGATTTTTTTGTACAGAATACTACTGTGATAAAATGTATATATAGATCAGGTGACATGAGTATTTCTTCCACCATTTTTTGAGGAATATTTTGAAAACGTATAAATTAGTATTGAGGGTAAAAATAGGTGTACCCTGTGTCTATGAATATAGAGATAATGCATGAATAGATCATACAGTTAAGAAATAATATAACTGGTTCCCCTTTAAATAATGTATTGAATTGATATCTGAAAATATATAAGAAATCATATATTTTTTTAATTAATTTTTATTGTAGGTTGTTCAAAACATTACATAGTTCTTGATATATCATATTTCACACTTTGATTCAAGTGGGATATGAGCTCCCATTTTTACCCCATATACAGATTGCAGAATCACATCAGTTGCAGAACCATTGATTTACATATTGCCATTCTGGTGTCTGTTGTATTCTGCTGCCTTTTCTATCCTCTACTATCCCCCCTCCCCCCTCCCCTCCCCTCTTCTCTCTCTACCCCCTCTACTGTAGTTCATTTCTCCCCCTTATATTTTCCTCCTTTACCCTCACATCCTCTTGTATGTAATTTTGTATACCCCTAAGGGTCTCCTTCCATTTACATGAAATTTCCCTTCTCTCTCCCGTTCCCTCCCACCTCTCATCCCTCTTTAATGTTAATCTTCTTCTCATGCTCTTCGTCCCTACTCTGTTCTTAGTTACTCTCCTTATATCAAAGAAGACATTTGGCATTTGTTTTTAAGGGATTGGCTAGCTTCACTTAGCATAATCTGCTCTAATGCCATCCATTTCCCTCCAAATTCTATGATTTTGTCATTTCTTAATGCAGAGTAATACTCCATTGTGTATAAATGCCACATTTTTTTTATCCATTTGTCTATTGAAGGGCATCTAGGTTGGTTCCACAGTCTTGCTATTGTGAATTGTGCTGCTATGAACATGGATGTAGCAGTGTCCCTATAGTGTGCTCTTTTAAGGTCTTTAGGGAATAGACCGAGTAGGGGAATAGCTGGATCAAATGGTGGTTCCATTCCGAGCTTTCCAAGAAATCTCCATACTGCTTTCCAAATTGGCCGCACCAATTTGCAGTCCCACCAGCAATGTACAAGAGTACCCTTTTCCCCACATCCTCGCCAGCACTTGATGCTGTTTGACTTCCTAATGGCTGCCAATCTTACTGGAGTGAGATGGTATCTTAGGGTGGTTTTGATTTGCATTTCTCTGACTGCTAGAGATGGTGAGCATTTTTTCATATACTTGTTGATTGATTGTATGTCCTCCTCTGAGAAATTTCTGTTCAGGTCCTAGGCCCATTTGTTGATTGGGTTATTCGTTATCTCATTGTCTAATTTTTTTAGTTCTTTGTATATTCTGGATATTATGGCTCTTTCTGAAGTGTGAGGAGTAAAGATTTGTTCCCAGGATGTAGGCTCCCTATTTACCTCTCTTATTGTTTCTTTTGCTGAGAAAAAACTTTTTAGTTTGAGTAAGTCCCATTTGTTGATTCTAGTTATTAACTGTTGTGCTATGGGTGTCCTATTGAGGAATTTGGAGCCCGACCCCACATATGTAGATCATAGCCAACTTTTTCTTCTATCAAATGCCATGTCTCTGATTTGATATCAAGTTCCTTGATCCACTTTGAGTTAATTTTGTGCATGGCGAGAGAAAGGGATTCAGTTACATTTTGTTGCAAATGGATTTCCAGTTTTCCCAACACCATTTGTTGAAGATGCTATCCTTCTTCCATTGCATGCTTTTAGCCCCTTTATCGAATATAAGATAGTTGTAGTTTTGTGGATTGGCTTCTGTGTCCTCTATTCTGTACCATTGGTCCACCCGCCGGTTTTGTTACCAGTACCATGGTGTTTTTGTTACTATTGCTCTGTAGTATAGTTTGAAGTCTGGTATAGCTATCCCGCCTGATTCACACTTCCTGCTTAGCATTGTTTTTGCTATTCTGGGTCTATTATTTTTCCATATGAATTTCAGGATTGCTTTCTCTATTTCTACAAGAAATGCCGTTGGGATTTTGATTGGCATTGGATTAAACCTATAGAGAACTTTTGGTATTATCGCCATTTTGATGTTGTTACTTCTACCTATCCATGAACAGGGTATATTTTTCCATCTTCTAAGATCTTCTTCTATTTCTTTCTTTAGGGTTCTGTAGTTTTCATTGTATAAGTCTTTCACCTCTTTTGTTAGGTTGATTCCCAAGTATTTTACTTTTATTGAGGATATTGTGAATGGGGTGGTTGTCCTCATTTCCATTTCAGAGGATTTGTCGCTGATATACAGGAATGCCTTTGATTTATGCGTGTTGATTTTATAGCCTGCCACTTTGCTGAATTCATTTATTAGCTCTAATAGTTTCTTTGTAGACCCTTTTGGGTCTGCTAGGTATCGAATCATGTCATCTGCAAATAGTGATAATTTGAGTTCTTCTTTTCTATTTTTATGCCTTTATTTTTTTTCGTCTGTCTAATTGCTCTGGCCAGTGATTCGAGAACTATGTTGAACAGAAGTGGTGAGAGAGGGCATCCCTGTCTTGTTCCAGATTTTAGAGGGAATGCCTTCAGTTTTTCTCCATTCAGAATGATGCTAGCCTGAGGCTTAGCATAGATTGCTTTTACAATATTGAGGTATGTTCCTGTTATCCCTAGTTTTTCTAGAGTTTTGAATATAAAGGGATGCTCTACTTTGTCGAATGCTTTTTCCACATCTATCGAGATGATCATATGGTTCTTATTTTTAAGCCTATTGATGTGGTGAATAACATTTATTGATTTCCGTATATTGAACCAACCTTGCATCCCAGGGATAAATCCTACCAGATCATGTTGCACAATTTTTTTGATATGTTTTTGTATCCGGTTCGCCAGAAGTTTATTGAGGATTTTTGCATCTAGGTTCATTAGAGATATTGGTCTGTAGTTTTCTTTCTTTGAAGTGTCTTTGTCTGATTTAGGAATCAGGGTGTTGTTGGCCTCATAGAATAAATTTGGAAGTTCTCCCTCTTTTTCTATTTTCTGAAATAGCTTGAAAAGTATTGGTATTAGTTCCTCTTTAAAGGTTTTGTAAAACTCTGCTGTATACCCATCCGGTCCTGGGCTTTTCTTAGTTGGTAGTCTTTTGATGGTATCTTCTATTTCCTCAATTGATATTGGTCTGTTAAGGTTGTCAATATCCTCCTGACTCAATCTGGGCAAATCATATAACTTAAGAAATTTATCGATGCCTTCACTATCTTCTATTTTGTTGGAGTATAAGGATTCAAAATAATTTCTGATAATCTTCTGTATTTCTGAAGTGTCTGTTGTGATATTGCCTTTTTCATCCCGTATGCTGGTAATATGAGTTCTCTCTCTTCTTCTCTTCGTTAGCGTGGCTAAGGGTCTGTCGATTTTTTTTATTTTTTCAAAGAACCAACTTTTAGTTTTGTCAATTTTTTCTATTGTTTCTTTCGTTTCGATTTCATTAATTTCAGCTCTGATTTTAATTATTTCTTGTCTTCTACTTCTTTTGCTGTTGTTTTTCTCTTCTTTTTCTAGGATTTTGAGTTGAAGTATTAGATCATTTATTTGTTGGTTTTTTCTTTTTTTAAGGAATGAACTCCAAGCAATAAATTTTCCTCTTAGAACTGCTTTCAATGTGTCCCATAGATTAAAATATGTTGTGTCTGTGTTTTCATTTATCTTTAAGAATTTTTTAATTTCCTCCTTGATGTCTTCTATAACCCATTGATCATTCAGTAACCTATTGTTCATTCTCCAAGTGATGCATGATTTTTCCTTATTTCTTTTATCGTTAATTTTCAATTTCATTCCATTATGATCAGTTAAGATGCATAGTATTATCTCTACTCCTTTATATTGTCTAAGAGTTGCCCTGTGACATAATATATGATCTATTTTTGAGAAGGATCCATGTGCTGCTGAGAAAAAAGTGTAACTGCTTGATGTTGGGTGGTATATTCTATATATGTCAATTAAGTCTAGGTTATTAATTGTGTTATTGAGCTCTATAGTTTCCTTATTCAACTTTTGTTTGGAAGATCTGTCCAGTGGTGAGAGAGGTGTGTTGAAGTCTCCCATGATTATTGTATGGTGGTCTATTAGACTCTTGAACTTGAGAAGTGTTTGTTTGATGAACATAGCTGCACCATTGTTTGGGGCATATATATTTATGATTGTTATGTCTTGTTGGTGTATGGTTCCCTTGAGAAGTATGTAGTGTCCATCTTCATCCCTTTTGATTAACTTTGGCTTGAAATCTATTTTATTTGATATGAATATGGACACTCCTGCTTGTTTCCGAAGTCCATATGAGTGATATGATTTTTCCCAACCTTTCACCTTCAGTCTAAGTATGTCTTTTCCTATCAAATGCGTCTCCTGAAGGCAGCATATTGTTGGGTCTTGTTTTGTGATCCATTCTACTAGCCTGTGTCTCTTAATTGGTGAGTTTAAGCCATTAACATTTAGGGTTATTATTGAGATATGGGTGTTCTTCCAGCCATATTGGTTTATTTATGTTACTAAACATGGTTTGTTTTCCTCTTTGATTATTCCCCCCCTTCACTGGACTACCTCCCGCTGTTGGTTTTCATTGACATTTTCCATTTCCTCTTCCTGTAATATTTTGCCGAGGATGTTTTGAAGAGATGGTTTTCTAGCTGCAAATTCTTTTAACTTTTGTTTATCATGAAAGGTTTTAATTTCATCTTCCATCCTGAAGCTTAATTTCACGGGATACACAATTCTTGGTTGTAACCCATTTTCTTTTAGTGTATGAAATATGTTATTCCAGGATCTTCTAGCTTTCAGAGTCTGTGTTAAAAGATCAGCTGTTATCCTGATTGGTTTACCCCTAAATGTAATCTGCTTCCTTTCTCTTGTAGCTTTTAAAATTCTCTCCTTATTCTGTATGTTGGGCATCTTCATTATAATGTGTCTAGGTGTGGATCTCTTATGATTTTGCACATTCGGCGTCCTGTAGGCTTCTAGGATTTGGGATTCTGTCTCATTCTTCAAGTCTGGGAAGTTTTCTCGTATTATTTCGTTGAATAGATTGCTCATTCCTTTGGTTTGGACCTCAATACCTTCCTGTATCCCAATGACTCTTAAGTTTGGTCTCTTTATGTTATCCCATATTTCTTGAATGTTCTGCTCATGGTTTCTTAACAGCTTTGCTGAGCTGTCTATGTTCTTCTCCAGTTGAAATACTTTGTCTTCATTGTCTGATGTTCTATCTTCTAAGTGTTCTACTCTGCTGGTAGTATTCTCAATTGAGTTTTTATGTTGGTTTATTGTTTCCTGAATTTCCAGGATTTCTGTTTGTTTGTTTTTTATAACCTCTATCTCCCTGAATAATTGATCTTTTGCTTCTTGGATTTGTTTATGTAATTCATTGTCGAAGTGGTCGAAGTGGTCTTTCATTGTCTGATTTTGCTATCTAATGTCTTCCTTGAGACTCCAGATCATCTGAAGCATGTATATCCTGAATTCTTTATCTGACATTCCATCTGCTGCAGATATTACCTCTTCTAAAGTTGAATTGACCTGCATTGCTTGTGGTCCTTTTTTTCCTTGTCTTTTCATACTGATCGCGTTTCTTTCTGCTTGGTGAAACTGTTGTGTTATTGATTTTTCCCCCTATATATTTATATTGCTTTTGTATAGCTGCATCGTCTCCCTTGCAGGCTTTGGCGGTGGTTCTGCCCCTCCTTCAATTGAGGCAATGTGCCTACCACGCCGGGAGGCCGCTGTGCCTCTACTTTCGATGGGCCTGTTCTTTCGGTGGTCACAGGTCCGCCTACCTTGCAGGAGTGAGCAGCGGTTTTGCCCCTCTGCTGGCCACTAGGCCTGTTCTGTCTGTCGGTTGCAGGTATGTCTACCTAAAAGGCGCTGGTGGCGGCTCTGCCCCTCCCCCAACCGGGGTGATGTATCTGGCAGGCCACTGGGCCTGTTTTGTCGGTGGTCACGGTTCCGCCTACATTGCACGTGCGTGGAGCAGCTGTGTCCCTCTGAGAGTTGCTGAGCCTGACCTGCCGGTGGATGGCAAGTCTGCCTACCTTGCAGGCGCAGGGGTGGCTCTGTCGCTCCGCGGGTCACTGGGCCTGATCTGCTGGTGAGTTGCAGGTCTGCCTAACTTGCAGGCGCCCGGCGGCTCTGCCCCTCCCCCAACTGGGGCGGGGCGATGTGTCTGGCCGGCCGCTGGGCCTGTTCCGTTGGTGGTCATGTTTCAGCCTACCTAGCAGGCACGTGGGGCAGCTGTGTCCCTCCGCAGTTTTT
The DNA here is from genome assembly GCF_048772815.1 of Callospermophilus lateralis. Lineage (NCBI taxonomy): Eukaryota > Metazoa > Chordata > Mammalia > Rodentia > Sciuridae > Callospermophilus > Callospermophilus lateralis. The sequence continues at coordinate 457,745 of NW_027518090.1, forward strand.
TGGGCCTGACCTGTCGGTGGGTCGCAGGTCTGCCTACCTTGTAGGCTCGGGGGTGGCTCTGCCGCTCTGTGGATTGCTGTGCCTGTTCTGCTGGTGGGTCGCGGGTCCGCCTACCTTGCAGGCACCCGGCGCCTCTGCCCCTCCCCCAACCGGAGCTATGTGTCTGGCGGTCCACTGGGCCTCTTTTGTCGGTGGTCACGGTTCCGCTTACCCTGCACGCGCGTGGAGCAGCTGGGTCTCTCTGAGAGTTGCTGGGCCTGACCTGTCGGTGGGTGGCAAGTGCGCCTACCTTGCAGGCCCGGGGGTGTCTCTGCCACTCCGCGGGTTGCTGGGCCTGATATGCTGGTGAGATGCAGGTCTGCCTAACTTGCAGGCTCCCGGCGGCTCTGCCCCTCCCCCAACCGGGGTGGGGCAATGTGTCTGGCCGGCCTCTGAGCCTGTTCTGTTGGTGGTCAGCGTTCTGCCTACCTAGCAGGCTCGTGGGGCAGCTGTGCCCCTCCGCAGTTTCTTGGGCCTGACCTGCCGGTGGGTGGCAAGTGCGCCTATCTTGCAGGCCCGGGGGTGGCTCTGCCGCTCCACAGTTGCTGGGCCTGATCTGCTGGTGAGTCGCAGGTCTGCCTACCTTGCAGGCGCCCGGCTGCTCTGCCCCTCCCCCAACCGGGGCGGGGCGATGTATCTGGCCAGCCTCTGGGCCTGTTCTGTCGGTGGTCAGGGTTCTGCCTACCTAGCAGGCTCGTGGGGCAGCTGTGCCCCTCCGCAGTTTGTTGGGCCTGACCTGCCGGTGGGTGGCAAGTGTGCCTACCTTGCAGGCCCGGGGGTGGCTCTGCCGCTCCGCGGTTGCTGGGCCTGATCTGCTGGTGATTCGCAGGTATGCCTAACTTGCAGGCGCCCGGCGGCTCTGCCCCTCCCCCAACCTGGGCGGGGCGATGTGTCTGGCCGGCCGCTGGGCCTGTTCTGTTGGTGGTCACGGTTCAGCCTACCTAGCAGGCACGTGGGGCAGCTGTGCCCCTCCGCAGTTTTTTGGGCATGACCTGCCGGTAGGTCACAGGTCTGCCTACCTTGTAGGCTCGGGGGGTGGCTATGCCGCTTTGTGGATTGCTGTGCATTTTCTGCTGGTGGGTCGCGGGTCCGCCTACCTTGCAGGCGCCCGGTGGCTCTGCCCCTCCCCCAACCGGAGGGATGTGTCTGGCGGTTCACTGGGCCTGTTTTGTCGGTGTTCACAGTTCCGCCTACCTTGCACACGCGTGGAGCAGCTGTTTCATTAGTGCCTGGGCACACTCTTCTTGTTGGCCTCCCTCAGGCCCTAAGTTTGTAGAGCTTGGGGCTGAGAAACCCCAGCCAATTTGCTTACCTTCTGGTAGCCACGCCCCCATATCTGGTGCAAGAGACCTCAGTTGTCAGCACTGGTGGGAGCGGTAGCCGTGAGTCCCACGCCGAGGCGAGTCGGTGCAAGAGACCTCAGTTGTCAGCACTGGTGGGAGCGGTAGCTGGGAGACCCGCGCCGCGCAGGTCGCTGGACCTGTGCCAGTGCTGCCTCCGGGTTTTCTTGACTACCACGCCGGCAGGTCGCTGGACCTGTTACGGGCCCGGGCGGCGGCTCTGTTCAGCCCCTCTGGCCTCCACAGTATTCAGCAGGACCCGGACCGAGAAACAGTTTCCGCGGGTTCTTTATCACCGGGCCAAAACAGTTCCGGGAGCCAGAATTCGGCCTCTCCGGACTTGGTGCATGCTCCGACAGGAGCAGGCTCCAAGAAGCAGTTTCAGCGGGTTCTATAGCCCTGGGCCAGAGCAGCTCCGGGAACCGGAACTCCGACACTCCGGGCTCGGTGCGTGTTCTGATAGGAGCAGGCTCCAAGAAGCAGTTTCCGCGGGTTATTTAGCACTAAGTCTGAGCAATTTGTCTGCGAGATGCAGACAACTGTCAGCCTGAAATTACCTGTTCTATAGCTGAAAGAGCTGCAATCAGTCGAAAACAAGGATGGTGACGTCAGCTCTCCAAGATGGTGACCGCTGGCTTCCTCCATGGTCTGACCGGTGTGGAGAACCAACCTGGACCGTTTCCTTTCCCTGTCTCCAACCCAGAATTCAGCTCCGAGCTCAGCAAATGCCTAGCTGGCAGGAGCCCACAGAATCAGCATTGCTGTATCTCTGCGCCACCAGCCTGTCATTTCCCAGCGCGCGCTGCAGACTCCAGCCATGGGGTGATCTGCCGAACAAGCAGCGCTCCATACAGACGGACAGATCACTCGCATTTGAGCCCCTGAAGCTGATCCTCGTGCGATGAAAATCCTTCCGCTAGGTTTTGGAGCACCCCAATTTTGCTGGAAATTCCTAACAAGATAGCTTTTAGCCGTTCTAACTCGTCATTTTCCCTCACAGTGACGCAGTACACGGAGTTACTGCACTCTCTTTGCGGCCATCTTGCCTCTCAAGAAATCATATATTGATATAGAATCATTCATAACAACTAGTTATACATCTAATTGTAATCCTAGGCTTATGGTTTATCATGAAGAGTGTGTGAGTTTTGCTTCAAAAGTGATTATGGAAATCAAAAATAATGTGTTTTGAAAGAAGTCTCATGAAAAGACCAGTTTGAAACATGGCGGAACACGTGTTTTCTGAAGCAGAAAGTGATTGAAAGTGAAATATATGCCTATAAATTTGTGAACTTGTGGATGAAATATATATCCTATAATGTGCATAAACTGAAGAAATAGTAATGTACCAGTGTTGAAATAAAAATGACCTTCAAAATACTTATCATGTCCCATAGGAATCTACTTGCATTGATGTGAAACTGGATCAGTTACTGTAGAAATATTAGGATTCATATGCACCATTCACTGAAGTTAGTTTTCAATACTAGGAAAAAAATACGTATATCAGGTGAATGAATATTTCTGAGAATAATCTTGTGAAAAGTTTTTTATAAATCCACATACATATTCATGAATGAATTTAGGGAGTGTATAATAAGACACATATATTAAATATTTTGAAATATCTGGAGAGAATATATATATATATATATATATATATATATATATATATATATAACCACACACAGATTTTAAAAATTAGCAATATATATGCCAATCAAATTACACCGTGAAATACATATCATCCACAGATCCAAAAATATTCATTTTACTGGATATGGATTTATGTATAACTTTTTTCAACTATAGGAAGCTCACCCATAGTTTGAATTTTCAGTTCAAACAGCGTTTAGGAGGAGTGATCTCTTCTCACACTTTGTATCTGCCAAGTTATGTAACTCACAAGAATGTACGTGTGATACCAGGTAGGATTCTAAATGTGCATATAAAAATACATGTGCTGAATAGAATACAGAGAAAGGGAGACAGGAATTCACATATTTGTTAACTGTAAAAGCACATGGAAAACAATTTCAACAAAAAATTTACTAGATTTATAACTCCTACCCTATATAATGCAAAAGGCAAGTCCAAGTATACAACGTGCCTCCTCTGAACTGCTTGTATTTCTATTCTGTTTCGGTTATTTTTCTCCATCATATTAGGATTAGTATTCAGAATCTAGTAGGGTATGTGTTAGTGTCAGGGATTCAGTATATCAAATGTAAAATAGAAAAATGAAACCAATGTGTATACAAATATGTGCTAAACAAAATCTTCCCACTCTCATCCAGAACAATTCCTTGACATTTCCTTCCCCCAAAGTAAGACACAATTAGAGGAGTAGAGTAATAAAATCTGTGAATAATATGCTCAGGAGTTTACAACCTTGGAAGTGGTAGAGGAGTTTTCCTAGTATGGGACAGGATAAAAACTCCATATATATGGAGCTCTGCTGGCCTAAATACTTCTTGAGAAACTGCCTCTGAGTTTGGGCACTTGAAATATATGTTTTTGTCAGGAGCTTTAGCTTCTTTCTAGTGAGACCATCAAAGCTGTGTCTGCATCTATGTGACCTGGAGGACATGATTTCTTATTTTCCAATGAACATGAGGCAGCAGTGCTGAATTCTCTCTTTGTAAGTAAACTGTGGCCACTGGGGGTTAAGGGTATTCCCATGTGGACTGGGAAGCGATTTGGTCATCCTCCACTTTTCGTGGTGTTTCTTGCTGCTGCACTGGGACTTTGGCATTTGCTTCATGAAATAAAAGAAGTTCAACTGGGACACAGTTCTGGAGGCAATTCTTTCATGTGTGGTTGGTCAGGGTCTGCAGGAGAATGCACCAACCAGGCTTCTATCCCACATAGCTTGGCCACATGTCTATAGCAACCTGATTCTGAACATTGCCCGGAAACATCTCCATATAACAAGAAGCCTTTACATGGAAGGGTCTGCTGGCTGCACCATGTCAGTCACAAGCCATTTGGAAGCCAATGGCAGATCCACATGGCCCCACCACAAATTTTTTATCACACATCTGCCTACCACTGCTCTAGGCCCACTACTCAGCAGGTTCCAACATACTGGCATCTCTGTTCTACACCATTTTCATGAAACCCACTCAATCAAGGAACTGTCTTGCATATTTACGATCAGCAACAGGACATCCAAAGTTTCTCCAGTGCCACCTGGTCATGGGAATTTCAAAAATTTCATGGTATTTATCTAGGCATTTTTCAAGGATGACGTTGCAGGCACTGTGGGTTTCAATTCATTCAGGAACCATTAAATGGTGAGGAAGCTCATTTCAATGAATGCTCTGTAGAACTCTCACAAGCAAGGCTTCCCAAAGAGTGGCCAAAATGTCACATGAAGCCAGGCCCATTGAGGTCTACAATGTGACGTCCATGGGTGTTGTGACTCTCAACTATGGCTGATAAGATTCAGAATTAAATCATGTGATATCCTGGCTGAGATACCCAGGGCTCTGTGGAAAGCCAACCTGGGCCTAGATCTCAGTTTCCAAGGGTGATTCTCATGGGTGGACTCCTAAAATCCCAACAAAATTCATGGCAATACTTCTCTGAATTCAGTCTCTAAGGGGAATCACACCAGAGTTCAAGCCCAGGTGGTCCAGGTCATGTCTTCATACTGGACACAAATGACCAAATTTAAAACCAAAACCCTCCCATATGGCCCTCATCTTCTTCCATATAGACACTAATCACAACCTCTGGCGGAAGGTTTCCATGAGTGGCGGAGTCCAAGAGAGTGTCCAAAATAACTCCCTTGCCCCTCATTGGCGTAAATTCAGGGTGGTCTGGACACCCTTCATGTGAAACAGGAGTGATCAAATATGCTAGACGTTAATACTTCTATGCTTCTCCAATTTGTGGAAAACTGAGTGTCAGGTATATATTTTTATGTGATTTGCAGTCATGAGAAATCACAAGCATCTCTGCAGGTCTTTGAAGAACCCATTTGACCCAAAGGATCCCTATTCTCACTTGATGGAGTTCAAGAACTTTAAAGAGGAAGGCGACAGACTTCATCCACAAGGACTGCTTTTTGGCCGTTTTGGTTTTGGATGCACACATGGGATCTCTCTTTACATCCACCAGGTGCTGAGAATCTAAGCCACAACCTCACACAGGGCCAAGAGGCTGATTCAGACACATCCCTTTCCAAAGCAATTAAGCAAAGAGCCACAGGTGATGCCCATTCATTTCCATTTGAAAACTGTTTTCTTTAGGCTTCACAAAGGGGTGGCCTGAGGCAAAGACCTTCCTGACATTCAGGGGAACAGAACAATAGGTTAGCAAATGGCCCAAAGCAGTGTTTCTCCACTGAGACTTTCCTGGTCACACTGATATCTGAATTTTCTGAGATGCTCACCATTCCCTTCAGCTATCCAGTACATGGCCATGTCACAGAGCTTAGAGGCGGTACTTATCTTGGTCACAAAATCATGAGCCTATTCTGGAGAGTGGCCAGAATTCAGGAAGAAAACAGGAACTTAGGAAGATAGCAGGTGTTACCCATCCATAAGGCAAGCCGCATTCCTTTCATACATTGGGCAGAAAGAATTCTGGTAAGCTTTCTACTAGCCTGGACACATCCTTTGATGCATTCTCTTTTCTAATGTCTACAACCATGGAAACAGTGGGATACACAGACTTAAAAACACTCGCCTTGTCAAATCACTTGTTAGAAATCGTCCACTCCAAACCAAACACACTGCCTTTCCTACCTATTCTCAAAACATGAGACAAAATCACAAACACACACTCACACCCACAAAGTCACCTCCTTTCCCAAAGTAGGTCTCTGACTATCGGGTGTGACCTCTGACTGGTGGGCCGTACTATGTTCCCATCAAATGGCCTGTTCTGTCTCAGATCTGGTTTCCTTGGCCAACTCTGTGAAGTTGTCAGGAGACAGCGGTGAGCCACTTCCTGCTTACTCAGGAAAGGCCACTCTTCAGAGCTTTCCTGGCATTTGGCCATCCTCACATCAGTAGATACCAAGAAAGACTGACTCTGTCCTTGGTAAATCAAAAGAAGGGAGACCACTGGGACTGGGCCTGGGACTAGATTTGTGTGCCTGGATGCCTGGATCCCAAGTTCAGAGAGTTCCATCACCAAGAATGTGAGGTGAGGTCACTTCCTTCAGGAACTGAATGAGGTCAATGCCTTGGCAAGCACATTGTCCTAACATTTGCTTCCAAAGGTCCCATGAAATGGAGGCTGTCCCTAATTTTTTTGACACTTTCACAAGTTAGAATGGTATATCAAATATTGGTAACCAGGAACAGCTCTCCACAGAGGCCTCGTTTTGTCCTTCTTCTCTACATAAAGAAGAGAGAGGCTGATTCAGACACATCCCTTCATGCTGACCAGGTTGTTTGCAATGAAAGATGACTTTTGCTCTCTCAGTTCCTTCATAGGTGCCTACAACTTCTCTAGGGATCATTTGCGCATAGACCTTTGAGTTTCTCAGCAGTTGGAAGATCCCCTACATTCCTGTATTTTAAGACCAACTCTGTCCTTGCTCTTCTCTAAAGTTAGATTGAAGGAACAGTGTATGGTTAGGGTTAATAACAGGTTTGATTTGGAATAGAAATCATTCTGCTGGATGAATAATGGTATTGGGAATCTGCGATATTTTCAAGAATATATAGGTAAAATATAGGAATCTGAAAACAGAAATCTAGGTAAGATTTGAAGCCCAGAAGGGCATTGGGCCCTTGATTGCGGTATTAAGCATAGGACCTTGTAACTTGGATGATTGATTTTCAAAGAGAACTTCCAGTCAAAATGGATAGTCAGGAGTATTAGGAAGATAGTCGGTATGTTTATAAAGGAGAGTGAGTATAGGATTTGGACCAAAAGTTCTTTAGCTATAGGGTTTCGGGTATTGAGTGAATGTAAATGTCAGCACATGTGAAGAATTAATCACAATGATGAACTGGGGAAAATATGTAGGAATGCAGATATCAATAGAGACTTTAGGAAATCTGGCAAAGTATAGTCGGTAGTGAAATGTTAATAAAATAGATTCTTGTCACTTCCTGTTTTTCTGTATGCTTAATAAAACACTGTTGAAATCTTGAGAAGTGTTTTCTAAACTTTTTCCCAGAATGTGTTGTCCCCAACAGCCAAACTTCAGAATGTACTCCCTCACCCAGTTGCACGCAAACTGCTCACCCGCCCAGGCCCATCAATAAACTTTCCTCCCTGCCCTCTTCAAGGAAAGTATATAAGCTCTGCTTAAGCTGTTCTCAGGGTTCTCTGCTCTATTCAAATGAGCTCTGAGCCCCAGCATGCTGGACCCCCAATAAACCCTTTGTTTTTGCATGAGAGAGTCTCTTAGTGGTCTCTTCCCCCAATGCTCTTCCGATCTTTATATATGGAGGTTCCACCGAAATCCAGCAGCGGTGAACGAGAGACCCCAATGGGCTACTCTCAGGGTAAGTAAGGCGCCTCTTTCTGGTTTCAGGTTTCAGGTTAGGGCTTGGCAAAATGGCTGTCGATGAAGTGTGTGAGCTCTCTTTGATGGTGGCTGGCAGACGTGTCACAGAGCCACAAGCCAAGTCCCTGGGGGAGGCCACAGAGGACTCGGGAATCGAGGAATAATAGTCCCCTTGACTCAGTGATACTTTGTTTCAGATTCGGTATTGCCAGCCCATCGGGTTTTGCCGCCTGCTCAGTCTTGGTCTCAGTGTTGGACGTCCATTGCCTGTCTTTATTGTTTTCTCTTGTCTGTGTCCTGTGTCGTTGCTTTTACTGTTTGTGTATCTTTCATTATGGGACAGATCACTTCAATGCCTCTGTCCCTGACCCTTGATCTATGGACCAAAGTCCGCTTAAGGGCTCAGAATGTTTCTTTTTCAGTAAAATGCTGGACCTGGCAGACTCTGTGTGCCTCAGAATGGCCCACCTTTGGATTCGGATGGCCCCTAGAAGGATCTTTCTACTTAACACTAATTTAAAAAGACAGAGATATTGTCTTACAGCCAGGGCCACATAGCCATACTGATAAACAGGAATATACCTTAACTTGGCAGGACCTCTGCAAATCTCCTCTTCCGTGGGTGAAGCCTTTCCTTGCTGTGTCCCCGTTCCTACTCCTTCCCCCACGATCTCTCAACCCCTCTGCTCCTCCTCCTCCTCCACCCTCTGTTCTCCCTGAGTCACAAGATTTGACTCTACTGGACTCTCCTCCCCTTCCTTATCTTCTACCCTTGTCCCACAACCCCCAACACCCTCTAAGTGATTCTCCAGCTGCTGACTCAGCCTCTCTGCAATTGGAGGACGCTAAGCCAGCCCAGGGCCCTCCAGATAACTCCCCTGCGTCACACACAGCCCCTCCTCCCCTGGAGGAAGCTGGACTTGCTAAAGGAACTCGCTGGTGGCAAATGATTGAAAACCCTGGAACTAACGTGTTGCTTCCCTCCATCCCTAAGGGCCAATGATTGACGATGGCCATGGGGAAAAAAATGGAAGCCTACCAGTATTGGCCTTCTCCTCTTCAGACCTATATAAATGGAAAAATAACAATCCCCCTTTTACCGAGGACCCAACCTGGCTCTCAGGTCTGGTGAAGTCATTGATGTTTTCACACCAACCTACTTGGGATGACTGCCAACAACTCCTAGGCACTCTCTTCATGACAGAGGAACAAAAGAGAATCCTCCTGGAGGCTAGAAAAAAGTATCCTCGGACCAAATGCGTGACCGACACAACTTCCCAACATATTCAAAGCCGGCTTTCTCTTGAAACGACCCAACTGGGACCCCAACACCTTTGAAGGTAGGGAGCATCTGTCCACTTATCGCCGGGCTCTAATAGTGGGTATCTTAGTGGCCGCTAGGTGACCAACTAATTTGGCCAAGGTAAGAGAGATTATTTAAGGGCCTGATGAATCTCCCTGTATGTTCCTAGAGATAATTATGTAGGCATATAAGAGACATACTCCTTTCGATCCTCAGGCAGAGGATCAAAAGGCATCTGTCACAATGGCCTTTATTGGGAAAGCTGCCCTGGATATTAAAAGAAAGTTACAATGCTTAGATGGATTACAAGATATGACTTTGAGGGATTTAGTCAGAGAACCCGAGAAGGTATACTTTAAGAGAGAGACTGAGGAAGAGAAGGGAGCTGAGTGAGGATAAAAGAAACAAAAGACAGACTAAGGCATTGACTAAGGTCCTGGTCACAACAACAAATAGGCCAGAAACTAAGAAACAGAGAGACAGGAAGGGATACCTGGGCACACACTAGAGGCCACCCCTGGCCTCAGATCAATGTGCCTACTCTAAAGAAAAAGGACACTGGGCCAAAGAGTGCCCTAGAAAGAGACAGCCATGCCAGCCAGATATTCTGACTCTGGAGGAATACTAAGAAAGTCCGGGCTCAGATCCTCTCCCTGACCTCAAGGTAACTTTTGAAATGGAGGGGAACACAATAAACTTTGAAGTAGATTCAGGGGCAATATACTCAGCCCATAAGGCCCATTGGGCCCTCTACCGAATAAAAGGTCTCTAATTCAAGAGTCTAACAGAAGTAAATATCGGGCTTTGACAACTAAGAGGACCATGGACCAGGGAAAAGGAAAAATCCATCACTCCTTCCTAGTAATCCCAGAATGCCTGGCCCCATTGATGGGCAGAGTTCTGCTCACCAAGCTCTGGGCCAAAATAACTTTTAACCCTGAAGGCCCCCAAGTGGAATTTTTTAATCCTTCAGTAACTACTCCTATAATCATGGCTCTAACTATGTCAGTAGCAAATGTTCATCAACTCACTCACCTTTGTTCAAAGAAACTGCATTCATTCGTGAAGGATCAAGAACACAGTTTTCCACTAACCTACTCACAGCAAAAGGAAATAACTGAATGGGTAACAAAAGCCTGTCAGGTCCATTAATTGGTTAAAGCTTACACTTCCAAGCTTCCTGCAGGAAAGCACCTATGAGGAACCAGACGAGGACAATTCTGGGAAGTGGACTTTACTGAAATTAAGCCAGTAAGGTATGGACTTAAATAACTCCTAGTCTTTGAACATACATTTTCAGGATGTATTGAAGCCTTCCCCACACACACAAAAAAAAGAAATAAAAAAGAAGAAAAAAGAAACATCGCAAATGGTTGTAAAGAAGATCCTGGAAGATATTTATTCTCCCCTTGACGACCAGTAGTCTTAACCCTCATCAGCCCCTTAAGCTGCGATGGCTGATCACAAATCCTACTGGACACGAAGTATGGCCGATCTCGAATACATCCCCCTTACGAACCTGGTGGCCATCTCTCCACCCAGTCATTTGTCAGCTGGCTATAGGTCTTTCCTATTGGGATATCCCTGATTAACAGGATCCCACTATAATTCCATTAAATCCCTTCCGTACCATAGATAATGGAAACAAACATTATAGATGTAGGGACACGTGAGCCAGATGAAGGTTGGCTAGCCTAGATTACTATGTTTGCCCGGCAGACTATCAAAGCCACAAACAGTCACGGCTGTGGGGGGGGAGAGCAGACTTCTATTGTAAGTCATGGGGATGTGAGCATACAGGGACTGTCAGATGGAACCCAAACTCCTCATCAAATTCTGTACACAGCATTGGCCATATTACGAATTAGATAACCAAAACCGATGGCCCCCAGAGGGGTCTCTAGATCCTCAAATTCTGTGTGACCTTTTTAACTTCTGCAAGTGCTCAAAAGTGTGAAAGGAGATTCCGCTATGTGGAGGCCTTCTCTCTCCTTTGCTCACATCCTGAACTATGCTTCTCCAATAGATGCTCACCCTCAGCCTTGTGCTCTAGACTCTCTACTGTCACTCCCACCTCAGCAACTTGATTTCTCCCCTCCAATATCTAGATCAAAAACCCAAATCTCGACTGGTTCTCAGACCATTGCTCCCTTGCTGAGGTTGCAGGTACTGAGGTACCACTCCATTCACTCACTCCTCTCCTCTCCTGTCAGTGCCCGCACCGGGTCCCACCCAGTCCTCTTACCACCTAATGCAAAGCTCAAACCCGCTGAGAAGAATCCTCAGATTCTAATACAAGATGTAATGAAAATGGCCTTTAATGTTGCTTTGTCATCACTAAAAACAGGTTACTAAGAATTTAAAGTCCCTCACAGGCTTTTTGGAATCTCACTCCCGTCTCCCCCTCTGTTCTATCTGTTCTACTGCTCAAGTTTTTGTTGCTATTAAGATCCCAAAGCCCTCTCCCAATATTCTTTTACATCTCTCCTTCCTCATTCTCAGATCCACAGAGCTGCTCTTATTTCTGCCTTCCAAATTGTCCCCCTCTATACCAGGCCCACAGAAAAGTCTTAACTGACCTTCTCCAGAAGTCTTCACCATGGCTGATTTAGGACTTTCAGCAAAAGAGTCCCTATAAAAGAGTTCACTGTAGATAAACTTCCTATTTTTGTGTTGCCCTGGTCTCCTTGGCAACTGGCTAAAAAATTAAGCACTCCTGATCTAGACACACCCTTACTAGTTTTTCACAAAATATTTGAAAAAAAGGCCTCTGGCCTTGAGCTGGGGCTTCACAGAGATGGCTACATTTCTAAGATAAAGAAGTTACAAACTGGGCTGTATGGAAACAGCTGGAAGGGGGAAAAAAAGAAAGGGAAGACACCCACACCCAGGTGTCCTTGAAAAGTTAACTTGCCCAAACTGAGGAAAAAAGAGAAACAAAAACTGCTTTTTGTGAACTTCTGCAGACTGTGAACTTCTGAGCCCCTTCCCTTACGTGTTGGGTACAAAATTCTGAAACTACGTAACTTGGGTTTCAGGGGATTAATTGATTACAACAGAAGCAATGCCCTCTGAATCTGGTTGAAACCAAAAAAGACTGTTTCCGTGTCTTTGGTGCTATCTTAGGTGCCTTGCCTTGTCCGTCCCTACAACAGTATAATTCTATATACTTAAACATTGTTTATGTTTTCATGAAATGGTCAACAGATGTGATTAATTGTGAAATGGTGCAGATGTTTCCCAGAGTGCTCTATCATGACGCAGGTTCATCTGAAGATCAAAGAGGGGGACATACAACCCGGTTCCGCTGGGAACATATGTCCCTCACCTTAGCCATTCTATTACGAATAGGAGTTGCTGCAGGGTTGGGCACAAGAACCACTGCTCTGGTCCATGGGACACAACAAGTGACCCAATTAGAAGCAGCAATAGATCAAAACTTAAAGATTTTAGAAACCTCCATCACAGCTTTGCAGGAATCTTTAACCTCTCTCTCTGAAGTTGTTTTACAGAAAAGGCGAGTGTTGGACCTCCTTTTCATGACAGAAGGGGGCCTTTGTGCTTCATTGAGGGAAGAATGTTGTTTTTATGTCGACAATACTGGAGTTGTAAAAAAATCTATGAGTAAATTAAAAAGATGCCTTGAAGAGCAACAACGAGAGAGAGAGGCACAAAAAGGGTAGTTTGTGTCTTTTTTTACACAGTCCCCCTGGTTAATTACGTTTTTATCAACCCTGGCTGGTCCAATAATAATCCTCATAGTATTACTAACTATAAAACCCTGTTTCCTCAATCATGTAATTTCTTTTCTCCAAGCTCAAATTGGACAAATTAAAATTATGGTAATACCCCACTAGCAGACATAGAATGTGACACCCCACAATGATCACTTTTATGATTAAAAGTAGCCAGAAAAAGAAGTAGGGAATGAAAGGTTAATAAAATATGTACTTGTCACTTCCTGTTTTTCTGTACGCTTAACAAAACACTGTTGAAATCCTGAGAACTCTTTGCTAATCTTGTTGCCAGAATGTGCTGTCCCCAATTGCCAAACTGCAGAATCTACTCCCTCACCCGGTTGAATAGAAACCTGAACTGTACTTGGATCATTGAATGTAGAAGAGAACATCCATTCAAAAAGTTATAGTCAGTTGGATTAGAAAGATAGTCGGTAAGTTTAGGAAGAAAAGTGAGTATAGGATTTGGAACAAAAGTTCTTTAGCAATAGGGTTTTGGTTAGAGAGTCAATGTAAATGTCAACACAGGTGAAGAGTCAGTCACAATGATGCACAGGGCAAAATATGTAGGAAAGCAGATATCAATAGAGACATTAGGAAATCAGGAAAAGAATAAAGTGAGTGATGGGATTAGATATTTTCAACAGGGTTGAGGATGAATATGTGAGCTTAGGATAAAACAAATATGAAGTCAACAATAGGATTGACATTTGATAGCATTAGCGTAGCCCAAGACAGTGTCCAAAATAAGCTCTGTTGCCCCTCATTTGCCTAAATTCCCAGTGGCCTGTACACCCTTCCTGTGTACCAGGAGTGATCAAATAGGCCTGCCCTTAATACTGCTCTGCTTCTCCAATTTGAGTCCTACTGAGTGTCGGGTACAGATTCTTTATGTGAATTGGAAAGATGAGAAAACTCAAGCACCTATTGGATAGCCTCTGAATAGATTTGAAGAACTCATTTGACCCAAAAGATCCCTATTCTCACTTGATGGAATTCAGGAACCTTACAGAGGAAGGCAAAATACTTCATCAACAATGACTGCTCTTTTTGCCATTTTGGATTTTATGCACCCATGGGATCTTTCTTTAGATCCATCAGGTGCTGAGAATCTAAGTCAAAGAATCACACTGGGCCAAGAGGCTGATTCACACACATCTCTTTCCAAATCAATTAAGGAAAGAGCCAAAGGTAAAGCATACTCATTTCCATTTGAAAAATCTTTCCTTCAGGATTCACAAAGGGTTGGCCTGAGACAAAGACCTTCCTGACTCTCAGGGCAACAGAACAATAGGTAAGCAAATGGCCCAAAGCAGGGATTCTCCACTGAGACTTTACTGGTCACACTGATATCTGAGTTTTCTGAGATGCTCGACATTCCATTCATCTATCCAGTACATGGCCATGTCACAGAGCTTGGAGGTAGTACATATCTTGGACACAAAACCATGAGCCTATTCTGGAGATTGGCCATAATTCAGGAAGAAAACAGCAACTTAGGAAGGTAGCAGGTATCGCCCATCAATAAGGCAAGCCACAGTCAATTCATAAATTGTGCTGGATGAATGCTGGGAAGCTTTCTATGAGACAGGACACATCCATTGATGCATTCTCTTTTCTAATGTCTACAAGCACGGACACAGTGGGATACACAGACATAGAAACACTTGCATTGTCAAACGACTTGCTAGAAACAGTTCACTCCAAACCAAACAAACTGCCTTTTCTACCTATTCTCAGAACATGAGACAAAACCACAAACCCACACCCGCAATGGCACCTCCTTCCCCCAAATAGGTCTGTGACTCTCCGGAGTGTGCTCTGACTGATGGGTCATACTATGATGCTCCGAAATGGCCTGACCTGTCTCAGATCTGATCTTCTTGGCCAACAATGTGAAGTTGTTAGAAGCCAGGAGTGAGCCACTATCTGCTTTCTCAGGAAGAGCCCCTCTTCCGAGCTTTCCTGGCATTTGGCCATCCTCACATCATTAGGTATCAAGAAATACTGACTCTGTCCTTTGTAAATCCAAAAAAGTGAGACCACTGGGACTAGGACTGGGACTGGCTCTGGGTGCCTGGCTTTCTGTATACCAAGTTCAGAGAGTTCCATCACCAAGGAAGTGAGATGAGATCACTTCCTTCAGGAACTGAATGAGATCACTGCCTTGGCAACCACTTTGTCATAACAATTGCTCCCAACGGTCCCATGAGATGAGGGCTGCCCCTACTTCCTGTGACACTTTCACAAGTTAAAATTGTATATCACCCGTAGGCAAAAGGGAACAGCTCTCCACACAGGCCGGGTTTGGTACATCTTCTCTACATTAAGAAGAGATAGGCTCATTCTGACGCAACCCTTAATCCTGACCAGGTTGTTTGCCATGGAAGATGATTTTTGCTCTCTCAGGTCTTACATAGCTGCCTACATCTTCTCCAGAGATCATTTCTGCATGGAGCTTTGAGGTTCTCAACAGATGGAAGATCCACTGCATTCCTGTATTGTAAGACCAACACTGTCCCTGCTCTTTAGTAAACATAGATGTGAATTGGAGTCATGAGAAAACCCACGAACCTATGGGATAGCCTCTGCAGGGCTTTAAAGAATTCACTTGACCCAAATGATCCCTATTCTCACTTAATGGAGGTCAGGAACCTTACAGATGAAGGCGAGAGACTCTATCCACCATGACAGTTCTTTTGTCCATTTTGGTTTTGGATGCACACATGGGATTTTTCTTTAGACCCATCATGTACTGTGAATCTAAGCCACAGCCTCACATAGGGCCAAGAGGCTGATTCAGACACATCCATTTCCAAAGCAATTAACCGAAGAGGCACAGGTAATGACCATTCAATTCCATTTGAAAACTATTTTCTTCAGGCTTCACAAAGTGTGGCCTAAGGCAAAGACCTTCCTGACATTCAGGGCAACAGAATAGGTAAGCAAAAGGCCCAAAGCAGGGTTTCTCCACTGAGACTTTCTTGGGCATACTGATATCTGAGTTTTCTGAGATACTCACCATTCCCATCAGCTATCCAGTACATGGCCATGTCACAGAGATGGAGGTGGTACATATCTTGGACACAAAATCATGAGCGTATTCTGGAGAGTGTCCAGAATTCAGGAAGAAAACAGGAATTTAGAAAGATGGCAGGAATTGCCCATCCATACGGCAAGCTGCAGTCCATTCATAAATTGCACAGGATGAATGCTTTGAAGCTTTCTCGTAGACAGGGCACATCCATTGATGCATTCTCTTTTCTACTGTCTACAATCACGGACACAGTATGATATATAGACACAGAAACACTCACGTTGTCAAAGGACTTACTAGAAACAGTTCACTCCAAAACAAACAAACCAGCTTTCCTAACTATTCTCAGAACATGAGACAAAACCACAAACTCACACTCACACCCAAAATGGTACCTCTTTCCCCAAAGTAGGTCTGTGTCTATCCGGAGTGTCCTCTGACTTGTGGGCCATACTATGTTCCCCAAAAATGGCGTGTCCTGTCTTCAATCTGGTCTCTTTAGCCAACTCTGTGAAGTTGTCAGGAGCCCGTGGTGAGAAACTACCTGCTTTCTCTGGAAAGGCCAGTCTTCATAGTTTCCAGGCATTTGACTGTCCTCACATCAGTAGGTACCAAGAAAGAGTGACTCTGTCTTGTTAAATCCAAACAAGTGAGCCCACTGGGACATGGAGTGGGTTTGACTCTGTGTGCCTGGTTTCCTGGATCCCAAGATCACAGACTTTCATCACCAATAATGTAAGGTGAGGTCACTTCCTTCAAGAACTGAATGAAGTCACTGCCTTGGAAACCACTTTGTTTTAACAGTTGCTTCCGAGGTTCTCAAAAGATGGAGTCTGCCTCTACTTGCTGTGACTCATTCATAAGTTAGAATGGTATATCAACCATAGGCACCGGGGAACAGCTCTCCACACAGCCATGGTTTGGTCCATCTTCTCTACATTAGGAAGAGAGAGGCTATTCAGACACATCCCTTCAACCTGACCAGGTTGTTTGCCATGGAAGATGACTTTTGCTCTCTCAAATCCTTCATACCTGCCTACACCTTCTCCAGGGATTATTTCTGCAGGGACTTTTGAGGTTCTCAGCTGGGGAATGATACCCTACCTTCCTGGATTTTAAGACCAACTCTGTCCCTGCTCTTCTGTAAAGTGAGATTGAGGGAACAGTGTATGGTTAGTGTTAATAGCATGTTCGATTTGGGTTGGGAGTCATTCTGCTGGATGAATTATGGTATTGGGAACCTGTGATATTTATAACAATATAAATGTGAAATATATGTATGAGAACAGAGATCTAGGAAAGATTTGAAGCCCAGAAAGGCATTGGGCCCTTGATTGGTATACTTAGATTGAATCATGTTCTGCACCGAGGTCTCAGATAAATCGATATACAATGGCATAGGACCCTATACCTCGGATGATTGAAAGTAGAAGAGAACATCCAGTCAAAAGGGATAGTCTGTAGGATTAGGAAGAGAGTAAGTAGGTTTAGGAAGAAGAGTGAGTCTCGGAGTTGGACCAAAAGTTCTTTAGCAATTGGTTTTCAGTTAGAGGGTGAATGTAAATGTCAGCACATGTGAAGAGACAGTCACAATGTTGAACTGGGAAAAATATGTAGGAAAGCAGATATCAATAGGGGCATTAGGAAATCAGGAAACATATAAAGTGAGTGATAGGATTAGATATTTTCAAAAGGCTTGAGGTTAAATATATAATCTTAGGAAGAAACAAATATGTAGTAACCAATAGGATTGACATTTGAGAGCAGTAGGCACCCTGGACATAGATGCTTTTAGTAATCCATGGTCACTTCCCATTTAGGCTTTGGTACAATCATATGTGTGACCTTTGCATTTTGTGTACAGAATACTACTGTGGTAAAATGTATATGTAGATCAGGTGACATGAGTATTTCTTGCACTATAAAGGGGAGTAATATTCTGGAAACTTATAAATTAGTACTGGGGATAAAAATAGGTGTACCTTGTGTTGATGATTATTGAGATGATGCATGAATAGACCATATTGTGAATAAAGTATGTAACTGGATCCAACATTAAATAATGGTTTGAGTTTGCATCTGAAAATATATTGGAAATCTTATATTGATATATATACCATCATTCCAACGAGTTATATATGCAATGGTATTATTAGGGTTATGGTTTATCGTGAAGAGTGAGTTTTGCTTCAAAAATGATTATGGAATCGAAAATAATGTGTTTAGAAAGAAGTCTAGTGAAAAGACCAGTAAAGAAACATGGAGGAATACATGTGTTCTGAAGTAGTAAGTAATTGAAAGTGAACCAAATGCCAAAAAAATTTGTTAAGTTGTGGATGAAAAAATACATCCTATGATGTCCATAAACTGAAGAAATAGTAATGTACCAGTGTTGAGTAAAAATGAACTTCAAATTACACATCATGTCCCATAGCAATCTACTTGCATTAATGTTAAACTGGGTCAGTTACTGTAGAAATATTAGGATTTTTAAGCACCATCCACTGAACTTAGTTTTCAGTAGTAGGAAACCAAAATATATTTCAGGTGTATGAATATTACTGAGAATAATCTTGTGAAAATTTGAATTTAAATGAACATAAATGAATATGAATGAAATTAGGGAGTGTATAATAAGACACATATTTTTCATATTTTTTTAAAATCTGGAGAATACACACACACACACACACGCACACACACACACACACACGCACACACACACACATTAATATTTAGCAATATATATGCCAATCGATATTCATCATGAAATATAATTCATTCACAAATCCAAAAATATTCATTTTACTGAACATGGATTTATGTATAGTGTTTTTCACTAGGAAGCTCACCCATAGGTGGAATTTTCAGTTCCATCATTATTTAGGGAAAGTCATCTCTTCTCACAATTTTTATATTCCAAAGCCAGTGTTCTTTCAAGAATGTACGTGTGATACCAGGTAGGATATTGTATATGCATAAAAAAATTACATGTGCTGAATAGGATACAGAGAAAGGGAGACAGGAATTTACATATGTGATAACTTTAAAAAATCATGGAGAAATATTAAAATGAAAAGTTTACTAAATTTAAAACACATACTCTTGATAAAGAGGAAGACAAATACAAATATACACCATGATTCCTATGAAAGGACTGTACTTCTATTCAGTTAGGTTTTTTTTTCTCCATGATATTAGGATTAGTAGTCAGAGTCTAGTAGGGTATGGGTTAGTGTCAGGGATTCAGTATTTCAAATGGAAAATAGGAAAATGAATCTAATGTGTATGCAAACATGTGATACACAAAAATCATCCCTCTCTTATCCAGAACAATGCCTTGACATAACCATCGCTAAAAGTAAGACACAATTAGAGGAGAGGAGTTAGAAAACCTGTGAATACATATGTGGAATAAAAAATGCTCAGGAGTTCACAACACTGGAGGTGGTAAAAGAGTTTACAAAAGTATGGGAGAGGGTAAACACTCCAGAAACATGGAGCTGTGCTGACCTAAAGACTTATTGAGAAACTTCCTCTGAGGTTAGGCACAAGAAATATATGTATGGCAATATGTAAATCAATGGTTCTGCAACTGATGTGATTCTGCAATCTGTATATGGAATAAAAATGGGAGCTCATATCCCACTTGAATCAAAGTGTGAAATATGATATATCAAGAAGTATGTAATGTTTTGAACAACCTACAATGAAAATTAATTAAAAAAAGAAAAAGAAATATATGTAATTGTCAGGAGATTTAGCTTCGTTTATAGTGACACCAAAAATCTGGGTCTGCATCTATGTAACCTGGAGGACATGGTTGTTTATTTTGTAATGAACATGAGGCAGCAGGTCTGAATTCTCCCTTTGTAGGTAAACTGTTGCCACTGGGAGCTAAGTGTCTTCCCGTGTGGTCTGTGAAGCCATTTGGTCATCCTCCACTTTTCAGGGTGTTTCTTACTGCTGCACTGGGAATTTGGTATTTGCTTCACGAAATACAATATGTTCAACTGGGACACAATGCTGGAGGGAGTTCTGTCATGTGTGGTTGGTCAGGGTCGGAAAGAGAATGTACGAACCAGGCTTCTATCCCACATAGCTTTCCCCTTGACTATAGCAACCTGATTCTGAACATTGCCCTGAAACCTCTACATATAACAAGATGCCTTTACATATAAAGGTCTGCTGCCTGCACCATGTCAGTCGCAAGTTTTGGAAGCCAATGGAAGATCCAGGTGGTCCTACCAAAAATATTTATTTACACACCTACAGTCCACTGCTCTACACCCACTACCCAGCAGGCTCCAACTTACTGGCATTTCTGTTCTACACCATTTTCACGAAACTCAGTCAATCAAGGCACTGTTTGTTATACTCATGATCAGCAGCAGGATATCTAAAGGTTATCCAGTGCCACCTGGTCATGGGGATTTCAAAAATTTCATGGTATTAATCTAGTCATTTTTCAAGGATGAAGTTGGAGGCACTGTGTGTTTCATTTAATTCAGGAACCATTAAATGGTGAGGAAGCTCATTTCAATGAAAGTTCTGGAGAACACTCACAGGCAAGCCTTCCCAAAGAGTGGCCAAAAGGACACATGAATCCAGGCCCATTGAGGTATACAATGTGAGGTCCATGTGTGTTTGGACTCTCAACTATGGCTACCAAGTCTTTAAGAATTAAATCATGTGATATCCTGGCTCAGAATCCCTGAGCTCTGTGGAAAGCCATCCTGGGCCTAGATCTCAGTTTCCAAAACCGATTCTCATGCGTAGTCTCCTAAAATCCCAACACTATTCATGGCAATACTTCTCTGAGGTCAGTTCCAGAACTCAGTCTCTAAGGGGAATCACACCAGAGTTCAAGCCCTGGTGGACCCAGTCATCTCTTCCAACTACCACACAAATTACCACAATTAAAACAAGAACCCTCCCATATGGCCCTCATCTTCTTTCATATAGACACTCATCATAATCTGGCTGGAGGTTTCCATGAGGGGCGCAGACCAAGACAGTGTCCCAAATAAGCTCCTTTGCCCCTCATTTGCCTAAAGTCAAGGTGGCCTGGACACCCATCCTGTGAACCAAAATTGATCAAATAGGCCTGCCATTAATACTGCTCCAATTTGAGGACTACTGTCTGTGGGGTTTAGATTCTTTATGTGAATTTTAGTCATGAGAAAACCCAAGCACAATGGGCTAGCCTCTGCAGGTTTTGTAGAACTCTTTTGACCCAAAGGATCCCATTCTCACTTGATGGAGGTCAGGAACCTTACAGAGGAAGTCGAGAGACTTCATCCCAATAATTGTTCTTTTGGCGAATTTTCTTTTGGATGCACACATGGTAACTTTCTTTAGATCCATCAGGTGCTGAGAATCTAAGCCACAGCCACACACAGGGCCAAGGGCCTGATTCAGACACATCCCTTTCCAAAGCAATTAAGGAAAGTGCCACAGGTATGCCCATTCATTTCCATTTGAAAACTGTTTTCTTCAGGCTTCACAAAGGGGTGGCCTGAGGCAAAGACCTTCCTGACATTCAGGGCAACAGAACAATAGGTAAGTAAAGGCCCAAAGCAGGATTTCTCCTCTGAGACTTTCCTGGTCACACTGATATCTGAGTTTTCTGAGATGCTCGCCATCACCTACAGCTATCCAGTACATGGCCATGTCACAGAGCTTGGAGGTGGTACATATCTTGGACACAAAACCATGGGCCTATTCTTGAGATTGGCCGGAATTCAGGACGAAAATAGAAACTTAGGAAGGTAGCAGGTGTTGCTCATCGATAAGGCAAGCTACAGTCCATTCAAAAACGGGGCAATATGAATGCTTAGAAGCTTTCTACTAGACACGACATATCCATTGATGAATTCTCTTTTCTAATGTCTACAACCACGGAAACAGTGGAATACACAGACATAGAAACACTCGCCCTGTGAAAAGACTTACTAGAAACAGTCCACTTCAAATGAAACAAACCGACTGTCCTACCTATTCTCAGAAAATGAGACAAAACCACAAACCCACAACCACACCCACAAAGGCACCTCCTTCCCCTAAGTAGGTCTGTGAATATCCAGAGTGTCCTCTGACTTGTGGGCCATAATATGTTCCCCCAAAATGGCCTTTCCTGTCTCAGATCTTGTCTCCTTGGCCAACTCTGTGAACTTCTTAGGAGCCAACGGTGAGCAACTACCTGCTTTCTCATGAAAAACCCTGCATCCGAGCTTTCCTGGCATTTGGCCTTCGTCACATCTGTAGGTACCAAAAAATACTGACCCTGCTCTTGGTAAATCCAAACAAGTGAGACCACTGGGACTGGGACTTGGATTGGCTCTGTGTGCCTGGCTTCCTGGATCCCACGTTCAGAGAGTTCCATCACCAAGAAAGTGAGGTGAGGTCACTTCCTTCCTGAACTGAATGAGGGCACTGTCTTGGCAGCCACTTTGTCCTAACTGTTGCTTCCAAGGGTCCCAAGAGATTGAGGCTGCCCCTACTTCCTGTGACATTTTCACAAGTTAGAATGGTATATCAACCAAAGGCACCCAGGAATAGATCTCCACACAGGCCTGGTTTGGTCCATGATCTCTACATTAAAAAAAATCTGATTCAGACACAACCTTTTATCCTGACCGGGTTATTTGCCATGGAAGATGACTTTTGGTCTCTCAGGTCCTTTATTGCTTCCTACATCTTCTCCAGGGATCATTTCTGCATGGACCTTTGAGGTTCTCAGCAGGTGGAAGTTTTTCTACATTTCTGTATTGTAATATCAACTCCTTCCCTGCTCTTCTGTAAAGTTAGATTGAGGGAACAGTGTCCAGTTATGGTTAAAAACATGATCGATTTGGGTTAGAAATCATTTTGCTGGATGAATGATCGTATTGAGAACTTGCTATGTGTAGAAGAATATATAGGTGAAATATATGTATGAAAAAAGAAATCTAAGTCTGATTTGAAGCCCAGAAGGGCATTGGGCCCTTGATAGGGATACGTGGTGTTGAATTACGTTCTGCAGAGTTGTCTCAGATAAATCGATATACAATGGCATAGCACCTTGTACGTTGCATGAATTAATGTAGAAGGAACATCAAGTCAAAAAGGCATAGTCGGTAGTGAAAGGTTAATAAAATTAATAAAATAGGTACTTGTCACTTCCTGTTTTTCTGTATGCTTAACAAAACACTTTTGAAATCTTGAGAAATGTTTGCTAATCTTGTTCTAGAATGTACTGTTCCCAACAGCCGAACTGCAGAATGTACTCCCTCACTCGGTGTCATGCAAACCGCCCACTCGCCCTTACCCATCACTAAACTTCCCTCTCTTCCCTCTCCAAGGAAAGTATATAAGCTCTGCTTAAGCTGTTCTCAGAGGTCTCTGCTCTATTTAATTTAGCTCTGAGCTCCAGCATGCTGGACCACAAATAAACCCTTTGCTGTTGCATTAGACAGTCTCTTGATAGTATCTTCCTCTGACACTCGCCTGACCTTTACATATTGAGGTTCCACCGAGTTCCACCAGTGGCGGAGGAGAGACCCCAACGGGCTCCTCTTGGAGCAAGTAAGGCGCCTCTTTCCGGTTTCAGGTTTCTTGTTAGGGCTTGGCAAAATTGCTGGCGATGAAGAGCCTGGGCTCTCTCCGACGGTGGCTGAGAGACGTGTCACAGAGACAAAGGGCACCTCTCTGGAGGACCCCGCAGAGAACTCGGGAAATCAAGGAACAATAGTCTTCTCGACTCAGTGATATTTTCTTTTAGATTCGTTGTTGCCATACCATTGGGTTTTGCCGGCTACTCATTCCTGGTCTCAGTGTTGGACGTTCATTGCCTGTCTTTATGGTCTTGTCTTATCTGTGTCGTGTGTCCTTGCTTTTACTGTTTGTGGAACTTTCATTATGGAACAGAGCATGTCAATGCCTCTGTCCCTGACCCTTGATCACTGGACCAAAGTCCGCTTAAGGGCTCAGAATCTTTCTTTTTTTAGTAAAACGCTGGACCTGGCAGAATCTCTGTGCCTCAGAATGGCCCATCTTTGGAGTCGTATGGCCCCTAGAAGGATCTTTCTACTTCCCACTAATTTAAAAAGTCAGAGGTATTGTCTTTCAGCCAGCGCCACATAGCCATCCGGATCAACAGCCATATATCTTAACTTGGCAGGACCTCTGCAAATCTCCTCCTCCATGGGTGAAGCCTTTCCTTGCCCCTACCTCTGCTCCTACTCCTTCCCCCATTATCTCTCAAACCCTCTCAACCTCCTCCTCCTCCACCCTCTGTTCTCCCTGAGTCACAGATTTGACTCTACTGGACTCTTCTCCCCCTCCTTATCCCCTGCCCTCGTCCCCTAACACACAACACACTCTAAGTGATTCCGCTGCTGCTGACTAAGCCTCTCTACCATTGGAGGAAGCTAAGCAGGTAATAGGATCTGACAATGGACCGATGTTCATGGCCCAGGTAAGTCAGGGGTTAGCCAGGAACCTGGGGATTAATTGGAAGTTAAATTGTGCTTATAGACCACAGAGTTCAAGACAAGTAGAAAGAATGAATAGAACC
The DNA here is from genome assembly GCF_048772815.1 of Callospermophilus lateralis. Lineage (NCBI taxonomy): Eukaryota > Metazoa > Chordata > Mammalia > Rodentia > Sciuridae > Callospermophilus > Callospermophilus lateralis. The sequence goes on from NW_027518090.1 coordinate 482,233, forward strand.
ATTAAAGAGACCTTAACGAAATTAAGCTTAGAGACCAGCATAGGATTGGACTATGCTCCTGCCTTATGCAATGTTTCATGCAAGAAAAAATCCCTTTGTTTCTTTGAGTAACCTTACCACGTGTGAAATTCTTTATGGTGGCCCTCCTCCAGTAGGGGACCTAAGCCCAACTGTAAGACCTAAAGATCCTTTCCACACCCCCTTGCTTGACAGACTTAAAGATCTTGAAAGAACTCAGTAATACCTGTGAAAACAACTGGCCACTGCCTACCCAACTGGGAACCAGGGGATTCCACATCCATATCAAGTAAGAGATTTCATCTATGTAAGATGATATCAGGTGTCATCCCTGGTACCCCGCTGAAAAGGACCATACCAGGTGCTATTATAACACCTACAGTGGTAAACGTAAACAGAATCACTTCCAGGATCCATGCCTCTCACCTCAAGCCTGCTCCCTGTACAGAATCTTTCTGGAAACTGAAAAAGACTGGTAACAGTTTCAAATTGTGTATTCGCAATGTGAATAAGGTTATATACTCTCCCCTTGGCTACAAGTAGTCCTAACCCTCATCAGCCCATTAAGCAGTGATGGCTGATCACAAATCCTACTGGAAAAGAAGTATGGTCTATCTCGCATACAGCCCCCTTAGGGACCTGGTGGCCATCTCTCCACCCAGACATTTGTTAGCTGGCTATAGGTATTTCCTATTGTGATATCACTGATGAAGAGGATCCCACTAAAATACCATTAAATCCCTTCTGTACCATAGATAATGGAAACAAACATTATGGATGTAGGGACACGCAAGCCAGATGCAGGTTGGCTAGTCTAGATTACTAAGTTTGCCTGGCAGACTATCAAAGCCACAAAGAGTAACGGCTGTGTGGGGGAAAAGCCGACTTTTTCTGTATGTCATGGGAATGTGTGCATACAGGGGCTGCCTGATGGAACCCCAATTCTTCATCAAATTCAGTACACAGCATTGGCCACATTACCAATTAGACAACCAAAAACTATGGCACCCAGAGGGGTCTCTAGATCCTCAAATTTTGCATGACCTTTTTGACTTCTGCAAGTGCTCAAAAGAGTGAAAGGAAATTCCCCTATGTGGAAGCCTATTCCCTCCTTCACTCACATCCTGAACTATGCTTCTCCAATAGATCATTATCCTCAGCCTTCTGCTCCAGACCCTCTGCTGTCACTCCCATCTCAGCAACTTGATTTCTCCCCTCCAATAACTAGATCAGAAACCCAAAGCTCCACCAGTTCTCTGACCATAGCCCCCTTGCTGAGGTAGCAGGTACATAGGTACCGCTCCACCGACTCATTCCTCTCATCTCCTGTCAGTGCCCTCACCGGGTCCCACCAGGTCCTCTTACCAGCTAACCCAATGCTCAAACGAGCTGAGGAGAGCCCTGAGACCCTTATCCAAAATGTAATATAATTGGCCTTTAAAGTTGCTTTGTCATCACTGAAAACAGGTTACTAAAATTTAAAGTCCCTCACAGGATTTTGGGATCCTCACTCCCGTCTTTCACTCTGCTCTACCTGATCTACTGCTCAAGTTTGCTGCTAGGAAATTCCCAATACCCTTTCGCATTATTCTTTTACATCTCTCTTTTCCCTCATTCTCAGATCCTCGGAGGTGCTCTCAGCCCCAACTTCCCCGTCTTTCCCCCTCTGTACCAGGTCCACAGAAAAGTCTTAAATGACCTTCTTCAGAAGTCTTCACCATGGCTGAGTTTTGAACTTTCAGTCAAAGAGTCCCAATAAAGACTTTAATGTAGATAAACATTCTCTTTTGTATTGCCCTGTTCTACTTGGCCACTGGCTAAAAATCTCAGTACTTCTAAGCTAGACAACCTCTAACTAGTTTTTCACAAAATATGTGAACAAGTCCTCTGGCCTTCAGCTGGGGCTTCACAGAGATGGCTACATTTCTAAGATAAAGAAATTACCAACCGGGCTCCATGGTAACAGCTGGCAGGGGGAAAATAAGAAAGGGAAGAAAAAGCTCTCCTCCTCCCAGGTGTCCTTGAAAAGTTAACTTGCCCAGAACAGAAGGAAAAACAGAAACAAATACTGCTTTTTTAAACTTCTGAAGACTGTGAACTTCTGAGCCCCATGCCTTATATGTTGGGTACAAATTTCTGAAACTACCTAAACTTGAGTTTCAGGGGATTAATTGATTACAATAGAAGCAATGCCCTCTGAATCCGGTTGCAACCAAATAGGACTGTTTCCCTCTCTTGAGTGCTATCTTAGGTGCCTTGCTTTGTCAGTGCCTACAACAGCATAATTCTATATACTTAAACATCGTTTATGTTTTCATGAAATGATCAAGATATGTGATAATTTGTGTAATGGTGCAGATGTTTCCCAGAGTGCTCTATCATGATGCAGGTTCATTTGAGGATCAAATAGGGGGGGCATACAACCGGTTCCACTGGGAACATATATCCCTCACTTTAGCCATCCTATTAGGAATAGGAGTTGCTGCACGGGTGGGCAGAGGAACCAGAGGCATTGTCCATGGGACACAAAAGATGACCCAATTAGAAGCAGCAATAGAGCAAAAGTAAGATATTAGAAACCTCCTTCAGGGCTTTGCATGAAACTTTAACCTCTCTCTCTGAAGTTGTTTTACAGAACAGTTGAGGGTTGGACCTCCTCTTCATTAGAGAAGGGGGCCTTTGTGCTGCATTGAGGGAAGAATGTTGTTTTTATGCTGACTATACTGGAGTTGTAATAAAATCTATGAGTAAATTTAAAAGACACCTTGAAGAGCATCAACAAGTGAGAGAGGCCCAAAAAGGGTGGCTTGAGTCTTGGTTCACACAGTCCCCCTGGTTAACTACGTTTTTATCAACCCTGGCCGGTCCAATAATAATCCTCATATTATTGCTAACTATAAAACCCTGTTTGCTCAACCGTGTAATGTCTTTTCTCCAGGCTCAAATTGGACGAGTTAAACTTATGGTAATACCCCACTAGCAGACATTGAATGTGACACCCTCCAATGATCATTTTTATGATTAAAATTAGCCAGAAGAAGAAGTGGGGAATGAAATATTAATAAAATAGGTACTTGTCACATCTTGTTTTTCTGTATGCTTAACAGAACACTGTTGAAATCTTGAGAAATGTTTGCAAATCTTGTTCCCAGAATGTTCTATCCCCAGCTGCCAAATTGCAGAATGTACTCCCTCTCCCAGTTGCATGCAAACCGCCCACTCGCCCTGACCCATCAATACAATTCCCTCCCTTCCCTCTCCAGGGAAAGTATATAAGCTCTACTTCAGCTATTCTCAGGGCTATCTGCTCTATTCAGGTGAGCTCTGAACCCCAGCCTGCTGGACACCCAATAAACCGTTTGATGTTGCATGAGATAGTCTGTTGGTAGTCTCCTCCTCTGAAGCTCGCACCACATTTACTTGGATGATTAAATGTAGAAGAGAACATCCAGTCAAAAAGGGATAGTCTGTAGCATTACGAAGATAGTCAATAAGTTTAGGAAGAAGGGTGAGTATAAGATTTGGAACAAAAGTTTCTTAGCAATAGGATTTCGATTAGAGAGTGAATGTAAATGTCAGCACAGGTGAAGAGTCAGTCACAATGATGAACTGGGGAAAATATGTAGGAAAGCATATATCAATATAGACATTACAAAATCAGGCAGAGTATAAAGTGAGTGATAGGATTAGACATTTTGAACAGGGTTGAGTTTAAATATATAATCTTAGGAAGAAACAAATATGTAGTCACAAATAGGATTGACATTTGAGAGCACTGGGCAAATTTCAGGTGGATGAATATTTCTGAGAATAATCTTGTGAATAGTTGATTATAAATCCACATACATGAACATGAATGAATTTAGGGAGTGAATATAAGACACATATATTTCATATTTTGAAAAATCTGGAGAGTGTATATATATATATATATATATATATATATATATATATATATATATACATATATATACATATACATAAAACACACACACAGACAAAAAAGTAGCAATATATATGTCAATCAAAATTCATTATAAAATATATACCATCCACAGATCTAAAAATATTCATTTTACTGAACATGGATTTATGTATAATGCTCTTCAACTAGCAAGCTCACCCATAGGTTGAATATTCAGTTCCAACAGGGTTTAGTAGGAGTGATCTCTTCTAACAATTTGTATCTGCCAAGTCAGCCACCTCACAAGAATGTACGTGTGGTACCAGATAGGAATCTATATGTGCATATAAGAATACAGAGAAAGGGAGACAGGAATTCACATATTTGTTAACCTTAAAAATACTAGGACAACTATTTCAACAAACAATTGACTAGATTTATAACTCCAACTCTGTATCATGCAAAAGGCAAGTCCATCTATACACCATGCCTACTCTGAACTGCTTGTATTTCTATTCTTTGTGGGTTATTTTTCTCCATCATATTAGGATTAGTAGTCAGAGTCTGGTAGGGTATGGGTTAGAGTCAGGTATTCAGTATTTTGAATTGAAAATAGGACACTGAATCCAATGTGTATGCAAATATATGCTACGGAAAAATCTTCCCACTCTCCTCCAGAACAATGCCTTGACATTACCTTCGCCCCAAGTAAGACACAATTAGAGGAGAAGAGTTAGAAAATCTGTGAATACATATCTAGAATGGAAAATGCTCCAGATTTCACATCTTTGGAGGTGGTAGAGGAGTTTCCAAAAGTAAGAGACAGGGTAAACACTCCACAAACATGGAGCTCTGCTGGCCAAAAGACTTTTTGAGAATCTGCCTCTGAGGTTGGGCACTTGAAATATATGTTGTTGTCAGGAGCTTTAGCTTTATTTGTAGTGAAACCATCAAAGCTGGATCTGCATCTATGTGACCTGGAGGAAATGGTTACTTATTTTAAAATAAAAATGAGGCAGCAGTGATGAATTCTCTTTTTGTAGGTAAACTTTGGCCACTGAGGGCTAAGGGTCTTCCCGTGTGGACTGTGAAACCAATGGTCATCCTCCAATTTTCGTGGTGTTTCTTGCTGCTGCACTGGGAGTTTGGTATTTGCTTCATGAAATACAATGAGTTCAAATGGGACACAGTGCTGAAGGGAGTTCTGTCAGGTGTGGTTGGCAGGGTCTCCAGGAGAATGCACCAACCAGGGTTCTATCTCAAGTAGCTTGCCCCCTTGACAATTACAACATGATACTGAACATTGCTCTGAAACCTCTCCATATAAAAATATGCCTTTACATATATGGGTGTGATGGTTGCACCATGTCAGTCACAGCCATTTGGAAGCCAATGGAAGATCCACATGGCCCCACCACAGATGTTTTATCACACATTTGCATAACACAGCTCTAGGCCCACTACTTACCAGGCCCCAACTTACTGGCATCTCTGTTCTACACCATTTTCATGAAACCCAGTCAATCAAGGCCCTGTCTGGTATACTCATGATCATCAACAGGACATCAAAGGTCCTCCAGTGCCAGCTGGTCATCGGAATTTGTAAAATTTCATGGTAATTATCTAGCATTTTTTCACAGATGCATTTGGAGGCAATGTTGGTTTCAATTCATTCAGGAACCATTAAATGGTGAGGAAGCTAATTTCAGGGAAATCTCTGGAGCACTCTCACAGGCAAGTCTACCCAAAGAGTGGCCAAAAAGTCACATGAAGCCAGGCCCATTGAGGTCTACAAAGCGAGGTCCAAGTGTGTTTTGAATCTCAATTATGCCTGCCAAGTCTTTCAGAATAAAATCATGTAATATCCTGGCTGTGATTCCCAGTGTTCTGTGGAAAGCCACTCTGGGCCTTGATCCCAGGTTCCCAATGGCAACTCTCATTCCTGGCCTCCTAAAATCCCCACACAATTCATGTCAATACTTCTCTGAGGTCAGTTCCAGAACTCAGTCTCTAAGGGGAATCACAGCAGAATTCATGCCCAGGTGGACCCAGTCATCTCTTCCAACTGCCACACAAATGACCACAATTATAACCAAAACACTCCTACATGGCCCTCATCTTCTACCATAAAGATACTCATCATAACATCTGGATGGAGGTTTTCATGAGAGGCACATCCCAAGACAGTGTCCAAAATAAGCTCCCTTGCCCCTCATTTGCTGAATGACAGGGTGGCTTGGACACCCTTCCTGTGAACCAGGAGTGATCAAATAGGCCTGCCCTTAATACTGCTTCGCTTCTCCAATTTGAGCCTCTCTGACTGTGGGGTCTAGATTCTTTTTGTGAATTGGAGTCATGAGAAAAGCCAAGCACCTCTGCAAAGATTTGAAGAACTCATTTCACCCAAAGGATCCCTATTCTGACATGATGGATTTCAGAAACCTAACAAAGGAAGGCAATATACTTCATGCACATTGATTGAACGTTTTTCCATTTTGGTTTAGATGCACATATGGGATCTTTCTTTACATCCATCAGGTGGTGAGAATCTAAGTCACAGCCTAAAACAGGGCAAAGGGCCTGAATCAGACACATCGTTTTCCAATGAAATTAAGCAAAGAGCCAGAGGTGAGGCACATTCATTTCCATTTGAAAACTGTTTTCTTCAGGCTTAACAAAGGGGTTGCATGAGACATAGACCTTTCTGATATTCAGGGCAACAGAACAATAGGTAAGCAAAAGGCCCAAAGCAGGGTATCTCCACTGAGACTTTCCTGGTCACACTGATATCTGAGTTTTCTGAGATGCGGGCCATTCCATTCAGGTATCCAGTACATGGCCATGTCAAAGAGCTTGGATTTGGTACGTATCTTGGACACATAACCATGAGCCTATTCTAGAGAGTGGCCAGAATTCAGGAAGAAAACAGGGACTTAGGAAGGTATTAGGTGTTGCCCGTGCATAAGGCAAGCCACACTCCATTCATAAATTGGGCAGGATGAATGCTGGGAAGCTTTATACTAGACATGACACATCCATTGCTGCATTCTCTTTTCTCATGTCTACTACCACAGGCACAGTGGGATACACAGACATGGAAACACTCACCTCGTCAAACGACTTACCAGAAACAGTTCACTCCAAAACAAACAAACCGCCATTCCTACCTATTTTCAGAACATGAGACAAACCACAAACCCACACCCACTCCCAAAAAGGCACCTCCTTCCCCAAGTAGCTGTGTGACTAACCAGAGTGTCCTCTGACTGGTGGCCATACTCTGTTCTTCTGAAATGGCCTGTCCTCTCTCAGATCTGTTTTCCTTGGCGAACTCTGTAAAGTTGTAAGGAAAAAATGGAGAGCTACTACGTGCTTTCTCAGGAAAGTTCCCTCTTCAGAGCTCTCCAGGCATTTGGTAATCCTCACTTCAGTAGGAACCAAGAATGACTGACTTTATCCTTGCTAAATCCAAACAAGTGAGCCCACTGGGACTGGGACTGAAACTGCCTCTGGGTGCCTGGCTCCTTGGATACAAAGTTCAGAGGGTTCCATCACCAAGGAAATGAGGTATGTCACATTCTTTGGAACTGAATGAGGTCACTGCCTTGGCAAAGGTATATCTTATGATGTGCAAAAACTGAAGAAATAATAATGTACCAGTGTCGAATACAAATGAATGACAAATTACATATCATGTCCCATAGGATTCTACTTGCATTGATGTTAGACTGCGTCAGTTACTGTAGAATAATTAGGATTTGTATGCACCATTCACTGAAGTTAGTTTTCAGTACTAGGAAACAAATATGTATTTCAGGTGGATGAATATTTCTGATTATAATCTTGTGAAAAGTGGATTATAAATCCACATACATGAACATGAATGAATTTAGAGAGTGTATATTAGACACATATATTTCATATTTTGAAAAATTTGGAGAGTATATCTATATCTATATCTACATCTATACACACACACACACACACACACACACACACAACACTCACAGACATTAAAAAGAACCAATATAAATGCCAATTGAAATTCATCAGTAAATATATATCATCCACAAATGCAAAAATATTTATTTTACTGAACATGAGTTAATATATAATGTTGTTCTACTAGGACGCTCTCCTATAGGTTGAATTTTCATTTCCAACAGCATTAAGGAGGAGTGAACACTTCTCACAATTTGTATCTGCCAAGACAGCCACCTCACAAATATGTACGTGTGATACCTGGTAGGATTCTATATATGCATATAAATATACATGTGTGAATAGGCTACAGAAAAGGGAAACAAGAATTCACATATTTGTTAAGTTTAAAAACACATGGAGAATATTTCAATTAAAATATGACTAAATTTATAACTCCTACCTTATATAATGCATATGTCAAGTCCAACTATACAACATGTCTCCTCTGAAATGCTTGTATTTCCATTGTGTTGGGTTAATTTTCTCCATTATATTAGGATGAATAGTCTGAGACTACTAGGTATGGGTTAGTGTCAGGGATAGAGTATTTCGAATGGAAAATTGGAAAATGAATCCAATGTGTATGTAAATATATGCTGCACAAATATCCTCCCGCTCTCATCCAGAACAATGCCTTGACATTACCTTCACCCCAAGTAAGACACAATTAGAGGAGAAGAGTTACAAAATCAGTGAATACATATCTGGAATGGAAAATGCTCAGGAGTTCACAACCTTGGAGGTGGTAGAGAAGTTTCCAAAACTAAGGGACAGGGTAAACACTCGACAAACATGGAGCTCTGCTGGCCTAAAAACTTTTTGAGAAACTGCCTCTGAGCTTCCACACTTGAAATATATGTTGTTTTCAGGAGATTTGGATTCCTCTGTAGTGAGACCATCAAAGCTGGGTCTGCATCTATGTGACCTGGAGGACATGGTTTCTTATTTTCCAATGAACAAGATGAAGCAGTGCTGAATCCTCTCTTTGTAGGTAAACTGAGGCCACTGGGGACTAAGTGTCTCCCCGTGTGGACTGTGATGCCATTTGGTCCTCCTCCAATTTGTGGTGTTTTTGCTGCTGCACTGTGAGTTTGGTATTTGTTTCATGAAATACTAGGAGCTAAACTGGGACACAGTGCTGGAGGAGGTTCTGTCACGTGTGGTGGGTCAGGGTCTGCAAGAGAATGCACCAACTAGGCTCCTATCTCTCACAGCTTGCCCCATTGCCCCCTTGTCCATATCAACCTGATTCTTAATTTTCCTCTAAAAACTCTCCATATAAAAAGATGCCTTTACATATAAGGGTCTGCTAGCTGCACCTTGTAAGTTATAAGCCATTTGGAATTCAATGGTAGATCCACATGGCCCTACCACGGATGTTTTATCAAACACCTCCCCACCACTGCTCTAGACCCACTACTCAGCAGGCTCCAACTTACTGGCATCTCTGTTCTACACCATTTTCATGAAACTCAGTAAATCAAGGCACTGTCTGGTATACTCATGATGAGCAACAGGACATCCAATATTTCTCCAGTGCCACCTGGTCATAGGAATTTCAAAAATTTCATGGTATTTATCTAGCCATTTTTCAAGCATGAAGTTGGAGGCACTGTGGGTTTCAGTTCATTCAGCAAACATTAAATGGTGAGGAAGCTCATTTCAATGAAATCTCTGGAGAACTTTCACAGGCACGGCTTCCCAAAGAGTGGACAAAAGGTCACATTAGGCCAGGCCCATTGAGGTCTACAATGTGAGGTCCATGTGTGTTTTGACTCTCAACTATGGCTGCCATTTCTTTAAGAATAAAATCATGTGATATCCTTGCTGAGATTCCCAGGCCTCTGTTAAAATCCACCCGGGGCCTAGGTCTCAGTTTCGAAGAGTGACTTTCATGCGTGGCCTCTTAAAATCCCAACAAATTTCATGGCAATGCTTCTCTGAGTTCAGTTCCAAAACCCAGTCTCTAAGGGGAATCACACCAGAGTTCAAGCCCACGTGGACCCAGTCATTTTTTCCAATGCAACACAAATGACCAAAATTAAAACCAAAACACTCCCATATGGCCTTCATCTTATTCCATATAGTCAATCATCTTAACCTCTGGCTTGAGGTTTCCATGAGGGGCGCAGCCCAAGACACTGTCCAAAATCAGCTCGTTTGCCCCTCATTTGCCTAAAGTCAGGGTAGCCTGGACACCGTTTCTGTGAACCAGGAGTGAACAAATAAGCCTGCCGTTAATACTTCTTTGTTTCTCCAATTTGAGGCCTACTGATTTTAGGTATCGATTCTTTAGGTGATTTAGAGTCATGCAAAACACAAGCACCTCTGCAGGGCTTTGAAGAACTCATTTGACCCAAAGAATCCCTATTGTCATTTGATGGAGTGCAGGAACCTAACAGAAGAAGGCAAGAGACTTCATCCACAATGAATGATATTTTTTGCCATTTTGGTTTTGGAAGCTCACATGGGATCATTCTTAAGATCCATCAGGTGCTGAGAATCTAAGTCACAGCCACACACAGGTCCAAGAGGATGATAAAGAGCCACAGGTGAGGCGCATTCATTTCCATTTGTAAACTGTTTTCTTCAGGCTTCACAAAGGTGTGGCCTGAGGCAAAGACCTTCCTGACATTCAGTGCAACACAACAATAAGTAAGCAAAAGGCCCAAAGCAGGGTTTCTGCACTGAGACTTTCCTGGTCACACTGATATCTGAGTTTTCTGAGATGCTCGCCATTCTCTTCAGCTATCCAGTACATGGCCATGTCACAGAGCTTGGAGGTGTTACATATTTTGGACACAAATCCATGAGCCTATTCTGGAGAGTGGCCAGAATTCAGGAAGAAAACAACAACTTAGAAAGATAGCAGGTGTTGCACATTGATAAGACAAGCTGCAGTCCATTCATATATTGGGCAGGATGAATTATGGGAAGATTTATACTAGACAGGACACATGCATTAATGCATTCTCTTTTCTAATGTCTACAACAACGGACACAGTGGGACACACAGAAAGAGAAACACTCGCCATGTCAAATGACTTACTAGAAACTGTCCACTCCAAACCAAACAAACCGCCTTTCCAATCTATTCTCAGAATATGAGACAAAACAACAAACCCACACCCACTCCCACAAAGGCACCTCCTTCCCCCAAGTACGTCTGTGACTATCCGGAGTGTCCTCTGACTGGTGGGCCATACTATGTTCCCCCGAAAGGCCTGTCTTCTCTCAGATCTTGTATCCTTGACCAACTCTGTGAAGATGTCATTAAAAAGTGGTTAGCCACTACCTGTTTTCTCAGGAAACGTCCTTCTTCAGAGCTCTCCTGGCATTTGGCCATCCTCACATCATTAGGTACCAAGAAAACTGACTCTGTCCTTGGTAAATCCAAACAAGTGAGCCCACTGGGACTGGGTCTGGGAGTGCCTCTGGGTGCCTGGCTTCTTGGATACCAAGTTCAGAGAGTTCCATCACCAAGGATATGAGGTATGTCACATTCTTTGGAACTGAATGAGGTCACTGCCTTGGCAACCACTTTGTCCTAACAGTTGCTTCCAAGGGTAACATAAGATGGAGGTTGCCAGAACTTCCTGTGACACTTTCATAAGGTAGAATGTATATCACCATTGGCACCCGGGAACAGCTCTCCACTCAGCCCAGGTTTGGTCCATCTTCTGTACAATAAGAAGAGAGAGAGGCAGATTCAGACACATCCCTTCATCCTGACCAGGTTGTTTGCCATGGAAGATGACTTTTGCTCTCTCAGGTGCTTCATACCTGCCTACAACTTCTCCAGGTATCATTTGTGCATGGACATTTGAGGTTCTCATCAGGTGGAAGGTCCCCAACTTTCCTGTATTGTAAGAACCACTCTGTCCCTGCTCTTCTGTAAAATGATTGAGGGAACAGTGTATACTTGGGGTTAAAAACAGGTTTGATTTGGGTTACGAGTGATTCTGTGTGATGAATAATGGTATTGGGAACCTGCAATATTTACAAGAATATAGAGGTGAAATATAAGTAGGAAAACAGAAATCTAGGTATGATTTGAAGCCCAGAAGGGTTTTGCCCTTGATTGGGATACTTAGCTTTGAATGATGTTCTGCAAAGATGCCTCAGATAATTCGATATACAATGGCATAGGACCTTGTACATTGGATGATTGAATTTAGAGAGAACATCCAGTCAAAAAGGGATATTCAATAGGATTAGGAAGATAGTCGGTAGGTTTAGGAAGAAGAGTGAGTATAGAATTTGGACCAAAAGTTCTTTAGCAATAGACTTTCGGTTGTTGAGTGAATGTAAATGTCAGCACATATGAAGAGTCAGTCACTATGTTGAACTGGGGAAAATATGTAGAAAAGCAGATATCAATAGAAACATTACGAAATCAGGCAAAGTATAAAGTGAGTGATAGAATTAGACATTTTCAACAGGGTTGAGTTTGAATATATAAATTAGGAAAAAAACAAATATGTAGTCACCAATAGGATTGACAATTGACAGCATTAGGCAACCTGGACATGGATGTTTTTAGAAATCCATGTTCACTTTCCATTTAGGCTTTGGTACAATCATAAGTGTGACCTTTCCATTTTTTGTCCAGAATATTACTGTGACAATGAGGTGACATGAGTATTTCTTTCACCATTTCTGGGAGCAATATATTGAAGATGTAAAATGAGAATCGGGGGTACAAAGAGGTGTACCCTGTTTCTAGGAACATAGAGAAAAAGCATGAATAGACCATACTGTGAATAAATAATATAACTTTTTTGAACTATAAATAATGAATTGAACTGATATCTGAAAAATTAAAGGAAATCGTATATTGATATACAATCATTCATTCCAACCAGGTATATATGTAATGGAAATATTAGTGTTTTGGTTTATCATGAAGGGTGTGTGAGTTTTGCTTCAAAATGATTATGGAAATTCAAAATAATGTGTTTGGAAAGAAGTCTCATGAAAGGACCAGTCAAGAAACCCTGACAATACATGTGTTCGGAAGCAAGAAGTGGTGAAAGTTGAAACAAATGCTTACTAATTTGTGAACTTGTGGATGAAATGTATATCCTGTGATGTGCAAAAACTGAAGAAACAATAATGTACCAGTGTCGAATACAAATGAATGACAAATTACATATCATGTCCCATAGGAGTCTACTTGCATTGATGTTAGACTGGGTCAGTTACTGTAGAATAATTAGGATTTGTATGCACCATTCACTGAAGTTAGTTTTCAGTACTAGGAAACAAATATGTATTTCAGGTGGATGAATATTTCTGATTATAATCTTGTGAAAAGTGGATTATAAATCCACATACATGAACATGAATGAATTTAGAGAGTGTATATTAGACACATATATTTCATATTTTGAAAAATTTGGAGAGTATATCTATATCTATATCTGTATATACACACACACACACACAACACTCACAGACATTAAAAAGTACCAATATAAATGCCAATCGAAATTCATCAGTAAATATGTATCATCCACAAATGCAAAAATATTTATTTAACTGAACATGAGTTAATGAATAATGTTGTTCTACTAGGACGCTCTCCTATAGGTTGAATTTTCATTTCCAACAGCATTTAGGAGGAGTGAACTCTTCTCACAATTTGTATCTGCCAAGACAGCCACCTCACAAAAATGTACGTGTGATACCTGGTAGGATTCTATATATGCATATAAATATACATGTGTGAATAGGCTACAGAAAAGGGAAACAAGAATTCACATATTTGTTAAGTTTAAAACACATGGAGAATATTTCAATTAAAATTTGACTAGATTTATAACTCCTACCTTATATAATGCAAATGTCAAGTCCAACTATACAACATGTCTCCTCTGAAGTGCTTGTATTTCCATTGTGTTGGGTTAATATTCTCCATTATATTAAGATGAATAGTCTGAGACTACTAGGTATGGGTTAGTGTCAGGGATTCAGTATTTCGAATGGAAAATTGGAAAATGAATCCAATGTGTATGTAAATATATGCTGCACAAATATCCTCCCGCTCTCATCCAGAACAATGCCTTGACATTACCTTCACCCCAAGTAAGACACAATTAGAGGAGAAGAGTTACAAAATCAGTGAATATATATCGGGAATGGAAAATGCTCAGGATTCACAACCTTGGAGGTGGTAGAGGAGTTTCCAAAACTAAGGGACAGGGTAAACACTCCACAAACATGGAGCTCTGCTGGCCTAAAAACTTTTTGAGAAACTGCCTCTGAGCTTCCACACTTGAAATATATGTTGTTTTCAGGAGATTTGGATTCCTCTGTAGTGAGACCATCAAAGCTGGGTCTGCATCTATGTGACCTGGAGGACATGGTTTCTTATTTTCCAATGAACAAGATGAAGCAGTGCTGAATTCTCTCTTTGTAGGTAAACTGAGGCCACTGAGGACTAAGTGTCTCCCCGTGTGGACTGTGAAGCCATTTGGTCCTCTTCCACTTTTTGTGGTGTTTTTGCTGCTGCACTGTGAGTTTGGTATTTGTTTCACGAAATACTAGGAGCTAAACTGGGACACAGTGCTGGAGGGAGTTCTGTCACGTGTGGTGGGTCAGGGTCTGCAAGAGAATGCACCAACTAGACTCCTATCTCTCACAGCTTGCCCCATTGCCCCCTTGTCCATATCAACCTGATTCTTAATTTTCCTCTGAAAACTCTCCATATAACAAGATGCCTTTACATATAAGGGTCTGTTGGCTGCACCATGTCAGTTACAAGCCATTTGGAATCCAATGGTAGATCCACATGGCCCTACCACGGATGTTTTATCAAACACCTCCCCACCACTGCTCTAGACCCACTACTCAGCAGGCTCCAAATTTCTGGCATCTCTGTTCTACACCATTTTCATGAAACTCAGTAAATCAAGGCACTGTCTGGTATACTCATGATCAGCAACAGGACATCCAATGTTTCTCCTGTGCCACCTGGTCATTGGAATTTCAAAAATTTCATGGTATTTATCTAGCCATTTTTCAACCATGAAGTTGGAGGCACTGTGGGTTTCAGTTCATTCAGCAAACATTAAATGGTGAGGAAGCTCATTTCAATGAAATCTCTGGAGAACTCTCACAGGCACGGCTTCCAAAGAGTGGACAAAAGGTCACATTAGGCCAGGCCCATTGAGGTCTTCAATGTGAGGTCCATGTGTGTTTTGACTCTCAACTATGGCTGCCATTTCTTTAAGAATAAAATCATGTGATATCCTTGCTGAGATTCCCAGGCCTCTGTGGAAATCCACCCGGGGCCTAGGTCTCAGTTTCCAAGAGCGACTTTCATGCGTGGCCTCTTAAAATCCCAACAAAATTCATGGCAATGCTTCTCTGAGTTCAGATCCAAAACCCAGTCTCTAAGGGGAATCACACCAGAGTTCAAGCTCACGTGGACCCAGTCATTTTTTCCAATGCAACACAAATGACCAAAATTAAAACCAAAACACTCCCACATGGCCTTCATCTTATTCCATATAGTCAATCATCTTAACCTCTGGCTGGAGGTTTCCATGAGGGGCGCAGCCCAAGACAGTGTCCAAAATCAGCTCGTTTGCCCCTCATTTGCCTAAAGTCAGGGTAGCCTGGACACCGTTTCTCTGAAACAGGAGCGAACAAATAAGCCTGCTGTTAATACTTCTTTGTTTCTCCAATTTGAGGCCTACTGATTTTAGGTATTGATTCTTTAGGTGATTTAGAGTCATGCGAAAACACAAGCACCTCTGCAGGGCTTTGAAGAACTCATTTGACCCAAAGAATCCCTATTGTCATTTGATAGATTGCAGGAACCTAACAGAGGAAGGCAAGAGACTTCATCCACAATGAATGATATTTTTTGCCATTTTGGTTTTGGAAGCTCACGTGGGATAATTCTTAAGATCCATCAGGTGCTGAGAATCTAAGTCACAGCCACACACAGGTCCAAGAGGCTGATAAAGAGCCACAGGTGAGGCCCATTCATTTCCATTTGAAAACTGTTTTCTTCAGGCTTCACAAAGGGGTGGCCTGAGGCAAAGACCTTCCTGACATTCAGTGCAACACAACAATAAGGAAGCAAAAGGCCCAAAGCAGGGTTTCTGCACTGAGACTTTCCTGGTCACACTGATATCTGAGTTTTTTGAGATGCTCGCCATTCTCTTCAGCTATCCAGTACATGGCCATGTCACAGAGCTTGGAGGTGGTACATATTTTGGACACAAATCCATGAGCCTATTCTGGAGAGTGGCCAGAATTCAGGAAGAAAACAACAACTTAGGAAGATAGCAGGTGTTGCACATTGATAAGACAAGCTGCAGTCCATTCATATATTGGGCAGGATGAATTATGGGAAGATTTATACTAGACAGGACACATCCATTAATGCATTCTCTTTTCTAATGTCTACAACAACGGACACAGTGGGATACACAGAAAGAGAAACACTCGCCATGTCAAATGACTTACTAGAAACTGTCCACTCCAAACCAAACAAACCGCCTTTTCTATCTATTCTCAGAACATGAGACAAAACAACAAACCCACACCCACTCCCACAAAGGCACCTCCTTCCCCCAAGTACGTCTGTGACTATCCGGAGTGTCCTCTGACTGGTGGGCCATACTATGTTCCCCCGAAATGGCCTGTCTTCTCTCAGATCTTGATTCCTTGACCAACTCTGTGAAGATGTCAGGAAAAAGTGGTTAGCCACTACCTGTTTTCTCAGGAAAGGTCCATCTTCAGAGCTCTCCTGGCATTTGGCCATCCTCACATCATTAGGTACCAAGAAAACTGACTCTGTCCTTGGTAAATCCAAACAAGTGAGCCCACTGGGACTGGGACTGGGACTGCCTCTGGGTGTCTGGCTTCTTGGATACCAAGTTCAGAGAGTTCCATCACCAAGGAAATGAGGTATTTCACATTCTTTGGAACTGAATGAGGTCACTGCCTTGGCAACCACTTTGTCCTAACAGTTGCTTCCAAGGGTAACATAAGATGGAGGTTGCCAGAACTTCCTGTGACACTTTCATAAGGTAGAATGTATATCACCATTGGCACCCGGGAACAGCTCTCCACTCAGCCCTGGTTTGGTCCATCTTCTGTACAATAAGAAGAGAGAGAGGCAGATTCAGACACATCCCTTCATCCTGACCAGGTTGTTTGCCATGGAAGATGACTTTTGCTCTCTCAGGTGCTTCATACCTGCCTACAACTTCTCCAGGTACCATTTGTGCATGGACATTTGAGGTTCTCATCAGGTGGAAGGTCCCCAACTTTCCTGTATTGTAAGAACCACTCTGTCTCTGCTCTTCTGTAAAATGATTGAGGGAACAGTGTATACTTGGGGTTAAAAACAGGTTTGATTTGGATTACGAGTGATTCTGTGTGATGAATAATGGTATTGGGAACCTGCAATATTTACAAGAATATAGAGGTGAAATATAAGTAGGAAAACAGAAATCTAGGTATGATTTGAAGCCCAGAAGGGTTTTGCGCTTGATTGGGATACTTAGCTTTGAATGATGTTCTGCAAAGATGCCTCAGATAATTCCATATACAATGGCATAGGACCTTGTACATTGGATGATTGAATTTAGAAGAGAAGATCCAGTCAAAAAGGGATATTCAGTAGGATTAGGAAGATAGTCGGTAGGTTTAGGAAGAAGAGTGAGTATAGGATTTGGACCAAAAGTTCTTTAGCAATAGACTTTCGGTTGTTGAGTGAATGTAAATGTCAGCACATATGAAGAGTCAGTCACTATGTTGAACTGGGGAAAATATGTAGAAAAGCAGATATCAATAGAAACATTACGAAATCAGGCAAAGTATAAAGTGAGTGATAGAATTAGACATTTTCAACAGGGTTGAGTTTGAATATATAAATTAGGAAAAAACCAAATATGTAGTCACCAATAGGATTGACAATTGACAGCATTAGGCAACCTGGACATGGATGTTTTTAGAAATCCATGTTCACTTTCCATTTCGGCTTTGGTACAATCATAAGTGTGACCTTTCCATTTTTTGTCCAGAATATTACTGTGATAATGAGGTGACATGAGTATTTCTTTCACCATTTCTGGGAGCAATATATTGAAGATGTAAAATGAGAATCGGGGGTACAAAGAGGTGTACCCTGTTTCTAGGAACATAGAGAAAAAGCATGAATAGACCATACTGTGAATAAATAATATAACTTTTTTGAACTTTAAATAATGAATTGAACTGATATCTGAAAAATTAAAGGAAATCGTATATTGATATACAATCATTCATTCCAACCAGGTATATATGTAATGGAAATATTTGTGTTTAGGTTTATCATAAAGAGTGTGTGAGTTTTGCTTCAAAATGATTATGGAAATTCAAAATAATGTGTTTGGAAAGAAGTCTCATGAAAAGACCAGTCAAGAATACCCTGACAATACATGTGTTCTGAAGCAAGAAGTGGTTAAAGTTGAAACAAATGCTTATTAATTTGTGAACTTGTGGATGAAATGTATATTATGTGATGTGCAAACACTGAAGAAACAATAATGTACCAGTGTCGAATACAAATGAATGACAAATTACATATCATGTCCCATAGAAGTCTACTTGCATTGATGTTAGACTGGGTCAGTTACTGTAGAATAATTAGGATTTGTATGCACCATTCACTGAAGTTAGTTTTCAGTACTAGGAAACAAATATGTATTTCAGGTGGATGAATATTTCTGATTATAATCTTGTGAAAAGTGGATTATAAATCCACATACATGAACATGAATGAATTTAGAGTGTATATTAGACACATATATTTCATATTTTGAAAAATTTGCAGAGTATATCTATATCTATATCTGTATATACACACACACACACACAACACTCACAGACATTAAAAAGTACCAATATAAATGCCAATCGAAATTCATCAGTAAATATGTATCATCCACAAATGCAAAAATATTTATTTTACTGAACATGAGTTAGTGTATAATGTTGTTCTACTAGGACGCTCTCCTATAGGTTGAATTTTCATTTCCAACAGCATTTAGGAGGAGTGAACTCTTCTCACAATTTGTATCTGCCAAGACAGCCACCTCACAAAAATGTACGTGTGATACCTGGTAGGATTCTATATATGCATATAAATATACATGTGTGAAAAGGCTACAGAAAAGGGAAATAAGAATTCACATATTTGATAAGCTTAAAAACACACGGAGAATATTTCAAATAAATTTGACTAGATTTATAACTCCTACCTTATATAATGCAAATGTCAAGTCCAACTATACAACATGTCTCCTCTGAAGTACTTGTATTTCTAATGTGTTGGGCTAATTTTTTCCATTATATTAGGATGAATAGTCTGAGTCTACTAGGTATGGGTTAGTGTCAGGGATTCAGTACTTCGAATGGAAATTTGGAAAATGAATCCAATATGTATGTAAAAATATGCTGCACAAATATCTTCCCGCTCTCATCCAGAACAATGCCTTGACATTACCTTCACCCCAAGTAAGACACAATTAGAGGAGAAGAGTTACAAAATCAGTGAATACATATCTGGAATGGAAAATGCTCAGGAGTTCACAACCTTGGAGGTGGTAGAGGAGTTTCCAAAACTAAGGGACAGGGTAAACACTCCACAAACATGGAGCTCTGCTGGCCTAAAAACTTTTTGAGAAACTGCCTCTGAGCTTCCACACTTGAAATATATGTAGTTTTCTGGAGATTTGGCTTCCTCTGTAGTGAGACCATCAAAGCTGGGTCTGCATCTATGTGACCTGGAGGACATGGTTTCTTATTTTCCAATGAACAAGATGAAGCAGTGCTGAATCCTCTCTTTGTAGGTAAACTGAGGCCACTGGGGACTAAGTGTCTCCCCGTGTGGACTGTGAAGCCATTTGGTCCTCTTCCACTTTTTGTGGTGTTTTTGCTGCTGCACTGTGAGTTTGGTATTTGTTTCACGAAATAGAAGGAGCTAAACTGGGACACAGTGCTGGAGGGAGTTCTGTCACGTGTGGTGGGTCAGGGTCTGCAAGAGAATGCACCAACTAGGCTCCTATCTCTCACAGCTTGCCCCATTGCCCCCTTGTCCATATCAACCTGATTCTTAATTTTCCTCTGAAAACTCTCCATATAACAAGATGCCTTTACATATAAGGGTCTGTTGGCTGCACCATGTCAGTTACAAGCCATTTGGAATCCAATGGTAGATCCACATGGCCCTACCACGGATGTTTTATCAAACACCTCCCCACCACTGCTCTAGACCCACTACTCAGCAGGCTCCAAATTTCTGGCATCTCTGTTCTACACCATTTTCATGAAACTCAGTAAATCAAAGCACTGTCTGGTATACTCATGATCAGCAACAGGACATCCAATGTTTCTCCAGTGCCACCTGGTCATAGGAATTTCAAAAATTTCATGGTATTTATCTAGCCATTTTTCAAGCATGAAGTTGGAGGCACTGTGGGTTTCAGTTCATTCAGCAAACATTAAATGGTGAGGAAGCTCATTTCAATGAAATCTCTGGAGAACTCTCACAGGCACGGCTTCCCAAAGAGTGGACAAAAGGTCACATTAGGCCAGGCCCATTGAGGTCTACAACGTGAGGTCCATGTGTGTTTTGACTCTCAACTATGGCTGCCATTTCTTTAAGTATAAAATCATGTGATATCCTTGCTGAGATTCCCAGGCCTCTGTGGAAATCCACCCGGGGCCTAGGTCTCAGTTTCCAAGAGCAACTTTCATGCGTGGCCTCTTAAAATCCCAACAAAATTCATGGCAATGCTTCTCTGAGTTCAGTTCCAAAACCCAGTCTCTAAGGGGAATCACACCAGAGTCCAAGCTCACGTGGACCCAGTCATTTTTTCCAATGCAACACAAATGACCAAAATTAAAACCAAACACTCCCACATGGCCTTCATCTTATTCCATATAGTCAATCATCTTAACCTCTGGCTGGAGGTTTCCATGAGGGGCGCAGCACAAGAGAGTGTCCAAAATCAGCTCGTTTGCCCCTCATTTGCCTAAAGTCAGGGTAGCCTGGACACCGTTTCTCTGAAACAGGAGCGAACAAATAAGCCTGCCGTTAATACTTCTTTGTTTCTCCAATTTGAGGCCTACTGATTTTAGCTATCGATTCTTTAGGTGATTTAGAGTCATGCGAAAACACAAGCACCTCTGCAGGGCTTTGAAGAACTCATTTGACCCAAAGAATCCCTATTGTCATTTGATGGAGTGCAGGAACCTAACAGAGGAAGGCAAGAGGCTTCATCCACAATGAATGATATTTTTTGCCATTTTGGTTTTGGAAGCTCACGTGGGATTATTCTTAAGATCCATCAGGTGCTGAGAATCTAAGTCACAGCCACACACATTCCAAGAGGCTGATAAAGAGCCACAGGTGAGGCCCATTCATTTCCATTTGAAAACTGTTTTCTTCAGGCTTCACAAAGGGGTGGCCTGAGGCAAAGACCTTCCTGACATTCAGTGCAACACAACAATAAGTAAGCAAAAGGCCCAAAGCAGGGTTTCTGCACTGAGACTTTCCTGGTCACACTGATATCTGAGTTTTTTGAGATGCTCGCCATTCTCTTCAGCTATCCAGTACATGGCCATGTCACAGAGCTTGGAGGTGGTACATATTTTGGACACAAATCCATGAGCCTATTCTGGAGAGTGGCCAGAATTCAGGAAGAAAACAACAACTTAGAAAGATAGCAGGTGTTGCACATCGATAAGACAAGCTGCAGTCCATTCATATATTGGGCAGGATGAATTATGGGAAGATTTATACTAGACAGGACACATCCATTAATGCATTCTCTTTTCTAATGTCTACAACAACGGACACAGTGGGATACACAGAAAGAGAAACACTCGCCATGTCAAATGACTTACTAGAAACTGTCCACTCCAAACCAAACAAACCGCCTTTTCTATCTATTCTCAGAACATGAGACAAAACAACAAACCCACACCCACTCCCACAAAGGCACCTCCTTCCCCCAAGTACGTCTGTGACTATCCGGAGTGTCCTCTGACTGGTGGGCCATACTATGTTCCCCCGAAATGGCCTGTCTTCTCTCAGATCTTGATTCCTTGACCAACTCTGTGAAGATGTCAGGAAAAAGTGGTTAGCCACTACCTGTTTTCTCAGGAAAGGTCCATCTTCAGAGCTCTCCTGGCATTTGGCCATCCTCACATCATTAGGTACCAAGAAAACTGACTCTGTCCTTGGTAAATCCAAACAAGTGAGCCCACTGGGACTGGGACTGGGACTGCCTCTGGGTGTCTGGCTTCTTGGATACCAAGTTCAGAGAGTTCCATCACCAAGGAAATGAGGTATTTCACATTCTTTGGAACTGAATGAGGTCACTGCCTTGGCAACCAATTTGTCCTAACAGTTGCTTCCAAGGGTAACATAAGATGGAGGTTGCCAGAACTTCCTGTGACACTTTCATAAGGTAGAATGTATATCACCATTGGCACCCGGAAACAGCTCTCCACTCAGCCCTGGTTTGGTCCATCTTCTGTACAATAAGAAGAGAGAGAGGCAGATTCAGACACATCCCTTCATCCTGACCAGGTTGTTTGCCATGGAAGATGACTTTTGCTCTCTCAGGTGCTTCATACCTGCCTACAACTTCTCCAGGTACCATTTGTGCATGGACATTTGAGGTTTTCATCAGGTGGAAGGTCCCCAACTTTCCTGTATTGTAAGAACCACTCTGTCTCTGCTCTTCTGTAAAATGATTGAGGGAACAGTGTATACTTGGGGTTAAAAACAGGTTTGATTTGGATTACGAGTGATTCTGTGTGATGAATAATGGTATTGGGAACCTGCAATATTTACAAGAATATAGAGGTGAAATATAAGTAGGAAAACAGAAATCTAGGTATGATTTGAAGCCCAGAAGGGTTTTGCCCTTGATTGGGATACTTAGCTTTGAATGATGTTCTGCAAAGATGCCTCAGATAATTCCATATACAATGGCATACTACCTTGTACATTGGATGATTGAATTTAGAAGAGAACATCCAGTCAAAAAAGGATATTCAGTAGGATTAGGAAGATAGTCGGTAGGTTTAGGAAGAAGAGTGAGTATAGGATTTGGACCAAAAGTTCTTTAGCAATAGACTTTCGGTTGTTGAGTGAATGTAAATGTCAGCACATATGAAGAGTCAGTCACTATGTTGAACTGGGGAAAATATGTAGAAAAGCAGATATCAATAGAAACATTACGAAATCAGGCAAAGTATAAAGTGAGTGATAGAATTAGACATTTTCAACAGGGTTGAGTTTGAATATATAAATTAGGAAAAAAACAAATATGTAGTCACCAATAGGATTGACAATTGACAGCATTAGGCAACCTGGACATGGATGTTTTTAGAAATCCATGTTCACTTTCCATTTAGGCTTTGGTACAATCGTAAGTGTGACCTTTCCATTTTTTGTCCAGAATATTACTGTGATAATGAGGTGACATGAGTATTTCTTTCACCATTTCTGGGAGCAATATATTGAAGATGTAAAATGAGAATCGGGGGTACAAAGAGGTGTACCCTGTTTCTAGGAACATAGAGAAAAAGCATGAATAGACCATACTGTGAATAAATAATATAACTTTTTTGAACTTTAAATAATGAATTGAACTGATATCTGAAAAATTAAAGGAAATCGTATATTGATATACAATCATTCATTCCAACCAGGTATATATGTAATGGAAATATTTGTGTTTAGGTTTATCATAAAGAGTGTGTGAGTTTTGCTTCAAAATGAATATGGAAATTCAAAATAATGTGTTTGGAAAAGACCAGTCAAGAATACCCTGACAATACATGTGTTCTGAAGCAAGAAGTGGTGAAAATTGAAACAAATGCATATTAATTTGTGAACTTGTGGATGAAATGTATATCCTGTGATGTGCAAAAACTGAAGAAACAATAATGTACCAGTGTCGAATACAAATGAATGACAAATTACATATCATGTCCCATAGGAGTCTACTTGCATTGATGTTAGACTGGGTCAGTTACTGTAGAATAACTAGGATTTGTATGCACCATTGACTGAAGTTAGTTTTCAGTACTATGAAACAAATATGTATTTCAGGTGGATGAATATTTCTGATTATAATCTTGTGAAAAGTGGATTATAAATCCACATACATGAACATGAATGAATTTAGAGAGTGTATATTAGACACATATATTTCATTTTTTGAAAAATTTGGAGAGTGTATCTATATCTATATCTATACCTATACACACACACACACACACACACACACACACACACACACACACACATAACTCACAGACATTAAAAATTACCAATATAAATGCCAATCGAAATTCATCAGTAAATATGTATCATCCACAAATGCAAAAATATTTATTTTACTGAACATGAGTTAATGTATAATGTTATTCTACTAGGACGCTCTCCTATAAGTTGAATTTTCATTTCCAACAGCATTTAGGAGGAGTGAACTCTTCTCACAATTTGTATCTGCCAAGACAGCCACCTCACAAAAATGTACGTGTGATACCTGGTAGGATTCTATATATGCATATAAATATACATGTGTGAATAGACTACAGAAAAAGGAAACAAGAATTCTCATATTTGTTAAGTTTAAAACACATGGAGAATATTTCAAATAAATTTGACTAGATTTATAACTCCTACCTTATATAATGCAAATGTCAAGTCCAACTATACAACATGTCTCCTCTGAAGTACTTGTATTTCTACTGTGTTGGGTTAATTTTCTCCATTATATTAGGATGAATAGTCTGAGTCTACTAGTTATGGGTTAGTGTCAGGGATTCAGTATTTCGAATGGAAAATTGGAAAATGAATCCAATGTGTATGTAAATATATGCTGCACAAATATCCTCCCGCTCTCATCCAGAACAATGTCTTGACATTACCTTCACCCCAAGTAAGACACAATTAGAGGAGAAGAGATACAAAATCAGTGAATACATATCTGGAATGGAAAATGCTCAGGAGTTCACAACCTTGGAGGTGGTAGAGGAGTTTCCAAAACTAAGGGACAGGGTAAACACTCCACAAACATGGAGATCTGCTGGCCTAAAAACTTTTTGAGAAACTGCCTCTGAGCTTCCACACTTGAAATATATGTAGTTTTCTGGAGATTTGGCTTCCTCTGTAGTGAGACCATCAAAGCTGGGTCTGCATCTATGTGACCTGGAGGACATGGTTTCTTATTTTCCAATGAACAAGATGAAGCAGTGCTGAATCCTCTCTTTGTAGGTAAACTGAGGCCACTGGGGACTAAGTGTCTCCCCGTGTGGACTGTGAAGCCATTTGGTCCTCTTCCACTTTTTGTGGTGTTTTTGCTGCTGCACTGTGAGTTTGGTATTTGTTTCACGAAATACTAGGAGCTAAACTGGGACACAGTGCTGGAGGGAGTTCTGTCACGTGTGGTGGGTCAGGGTCTGCAAGAGAATGCACCAACTAGGCTCCTATCTCTCACACCTTGCCCCATTGCCCCCTTGTCCATATCAACCTGATTCTTAATTTTCCTCTGAAAACTCTCCATATAACAAGACGCCTTTACATATAAGGGTCTGTTGGCTGCACCATGTCAGTTACAAGCCATTTGGAATCCAATGGTAGATCCACATGGCCCTACCACGGATGTTTTATCAAACACCTCCCCACCACTGCTCTAGACCCACTACTCAGCAGGCTCCAAATTTCTGGCATCTCTCTTCTACACCATTTTCATGAAACTCAGTAAATCAAGGCACTGTCTGGTATACTCATGATCAGCAACAGGACATCCAATGTTTCTCCAGTGCCACCTGGTCATAGGAATTTCAAAAATTTCATGGTATTTATCTAGCCATTTTTCAAGCATGAAGTTGGAGGCACTGTGGGTTTCAGTTCATTCAGCAAACATTAAATGGTGAGGAAGCTCATTTCAATGAAATCTCTGGAGAACTCTCACAGGCACGGCTTCCCAAAGAGTGGACAAAAGGTCACATTAGGCCAGGCCCATTGAGGTCTACAATGTGAGGTCCATGTGTGTTTTGACTCTCAACTATGGCTGCCATTTCTTTAAGAATAAAATCATGTGATATCCTTGCTGAGATTCCCAGGCCTCTGTGGAAATCCACCCGGGGCCTAGGTCTCAGTTTCCAAGAGCGACTTTCATGCGTGGCCTCTTAAAATCCCAACAAAATTCATGGCAATGCTTCTCTGAGTTCAGTTCCAAAACCCAGTCTCTAAGGGGAATCACACCAGAGTTCAAGCTCACATGGACCCAGTCATTTTTTCCAATGCAACACAAATGACCAAAATTAAAACCAAAACACTCCCACATGGCCTTCATCTTATTCCATATAGTCAATCATCTTAACCTCTGGCTGGAGGTTTCCATGAGGGGCACAGCCCAAGACAGTGTCCAAAATCAGCTCGTTTGCCCCTCATTTGCCTAAAGTCAGGGTAGCCTGGACACCGTTTCTCTGAAACAGGAGCGAACAAATAAGCCTGCCGTTAATACTTCTTTGTTTCTCCAATTTGAGGCCTACTGATTTTAGGTATTGATTCTTTAGGTGATTTAGAGTCATGCGAAAACACAAGCACCTCTGCAGGGCTTTGAAGAACTCATTTGACCCAAAGAATCCCTATTGTCATTTGATAGATTGCAGGAACCTAACAGAGGAAGGCAAGAGACTTCATCCACAATGAATGATATTTTTTGCCATTTTGGTTTTGGAAGCTCACGTGGGATAATTCTTAAGATTCATCAGGTGCTGAGAATCTAAGTCACAGCCACACACAGGTCCAAGAGGCTGATAAAGAGCCACAGGTGAGGCCCATTCATTTCCATTTGAAAACTGTTTTCTTCAGGCTTCACAAAGGGGTGGCCTGAGGCAAAGACCTTCCTGACATTCAGTGCAACACAACAATAAGGAAGCAAAAGGCCCAAAGCAGGGTTTCTGCACTGAGACTTTCCTGGTCACACTGATATCTGAGTTTTTTGAGATGCTCGCCATTCTCTTCAGCTATCCAGTACATGGCCATGTCACAGAGCTTGGAGGTGGTACATATTTTGGACACAAATCCATGAGCCTATTCTGGAGAGTGGCCAGAATTCAGGAAGAAAACAACAACTTAGGAAGATAGCAGGTGTTGCACATTGATAAGACAAGCTGCAGTCCATTCATATATTGGGCAGGATGAATTATGGGAAGATTTATACTAGACAGGACACATCCATTAATGCATTCTCTTTTCTAATGTCTACAACAACGGACACAGTGGGATACACAGAAAGAGAAACACTCGCCATGTCAAATGACTTACTAGAAACTGTCCACTCCAAACCAAACAAACCGCCTTTTCTATCTATTCTCAGAACATGAGACAAAACAACAAACCCACACCCACTCCCACAAAGGCACCTCCTTCCCCCAAGTACGTCTGTGACTATCCGGAGTGTCCTCTGACTGGTGGGCCATACTATGTTCCCCCGAAATGGCCTGTCTTCTCTCAGATCTTGATTCCTTGACCAACTCTGTGAAGATGTCAGGAAAAAGTGGTTAGCCACTACCTGTTTTCTCAGGAAAGGTCCATCTTCAGAGCTCTCCTGGCATTTGGCCATCCTCACATCATTAGGTACCAAGAAAACTGACTCTGTCCTTGGTAAATCCAAACAAGTGAGCCCACTGGGACTGGGACTGGGACTGCCTCTGGGTGTCTGGCTTCTTGGATACCAAGTTCAGAGAGTTCCATCACCAAGGAAATGAGGTATTTCACATTCTTTGGAACTGAATGAGGTCACTGCCTTGGCAACCACTTTGTCCTAACAGTTGCTTCCAAGGGTAACATAAGATGGAGGTTGCCAGAACTTCCTGTGACACTTTCATAATGTAGAATGTATATCACCATTGGCACCCGGGAACAGCTCTCCACTCAGCCCTGGTTTGGTCCATCTTCTGTACAATAAGAAGAGAGAGAGGCAGATTCAGACACATCCCTTCATCCTGACCAGGTTGTTTGCCATGGAAGATGACTTTTGCTCTCTCAGGTGCTTCATACCTGCCTACAACTTCTCCAGGTACCATTTGTGCATGGACATTTGAGGTTCTCATCAGGTGGAAGGTCCCCAACTTTCCTGTATTGTAAGAACCACTCTGTC
This sequence comes from Callospermophilus lateralis, assembly GCF_048772815.1. Taxonomy (NCBI): domain Eukaryota; kingdom Metazoa; phylum Chordata; class Mammalia; order Rodentia; family Sciuridae; genus Callospermophilus; species Callospermophilus lateralis. Next base: position 510,340 of record NW_027518090.1, read on the forward strand.
CCTGCTCTTCTGTAAAATGATTGAGGGAACAGTGTATACTTGGGGTTAAAAACAGGTTTGATTTGGATTACGAGTGATTCTGTGTGATGAATAATGGTATTGGGAACCTGCAATATTTACAAGAATATAGAGGTGAAATATAAGTAAGAAAACAGAAATCTAGGTATGATTTGAAGCCCAGAAGGGTTTTGCCCTTGATTGGGATACTTAGCTTTGAATGATGTTCTGCAAGATGCCTCAGATAATTCCATATACAATGGCATAGGACCTTGTACATTGGATGATTGAATTTAGAAGAGAACATCCAGTCAAAAAGGGATATTCAGTAGGATTAGGAAGATATTCGGTAGGTTTAGGAAGAAGAGTGAGTATAGGATTTGGACCAAAAGTTCTTTAGCAATAGACTATCGGTTGTTGAGTGAATGTAAATGTCAGCACATATGAAGAGTCAGTCACTATGTTGAACTGGGGAAAATATGTAGAAAAGCAGATATCAATAGAAACATTACGAAATCAGGCAAAGTATAAAGTGAGTGATAGAATTAGACATTTTCAACAGGGTTGAGTTTGAATATATAAATTAGGAAAAAAACAAATATGTAGTCACCAATAGGATTGACAATTGACAGCATTAGGCAACCTGGACATGGATGTTTTTAGAAATCCATGTTCACTTTCCATTTAGGCTTTGGTACAATCATAAGTGTGACCTTTCCATTTTTTGTCCAGAATATTACTGTGATAATGAGGTGACATGAGTATTTCTTTCACCATTTCTGGGAGCAATATATTGAAGATGTAAAATGAGAATCGGGGGTACAAAGAGGTGTACCCTGTTTCTAGGAACATAGAGTAAAAGCATGAATAGACCATACTGTGAATAAATAATATAACTTTTTTGAACTTTAAATAATGAATTGAACTGATATCTGAAAAATTAAAGGAAATCGTATATTGATATACAATCATTCATTCCAACCAGGTATATATGTAATGGAAATATTTGTGTTTAGGTTTATCATAAAGAGTGTGTGAGTTTTGCTTCAAAATGATTATGGAAATTCAAAATAATGTGTTTGGAAAGAAGTCTCATGAAAAGACCAGTCAAGAATACCCTGACAATACATGTGTTCTGAATCAAGAAGTGGTTAAAGTTGAAACAAATGCTTATTAATTTGTGAACTTGTGGATGAAATGTATATCCTGTGATGTGCAAAAACTGAAGAAACAATAATGTACCAGTGTCGAATACAAATGAATGACAAATTACATATCATGTCCCATAGGAGTCTACTTGCATTGATGTTAGACTGGGTCAGTTACTGTAGAATAATTAGGATTTGTATGCACCATTCACTGAAGTTAGTTTTCAGTACTAGGAAACAAATATGTATTTCAGGTGGATGAATATTTCTGATTATCATCTTGTGAAAAGTGGATTATAAATCCACATACATGAACATGAATGAATTTAGAGTGTATATTAGACATATATTTCATATTTTGAAAAATTTGCAGAGTATATCTATATCTATATCTGTATATACACACACACACACACAACACTCACAGACATTAAAAAGTACCAATATAAATGCCAATCGAAATTCATCAGTAAATATGTATCATCCACAAATGCAAAAATATTTATTTTACTGAACATGAGTTAATGTATAATGTTTTTCTACTAGGACGCTCTCCTATAAGTTGAATTTTCATTTCCAACAGCATTTAGGAGTAGTGAACTCTTCTCACAATTTGTATCTGCCAAGACAGCCACCTCACAAAAATGTACGTGTGATACCTGGTAGGATTCTATATATGCATATAAATATACATGTGTGAATAGACTACAGAAAAAGGAAACAAGAATTCACATATTTGTTAAGTTTAAAACACATGGAGAATATTTCAAATAAATTTGACTAGATTTATAACTCTTACCTTATATAATGCAAATGTCAAGTCCAACTATACAACATGTCTCCTCTGAAGTACTTATATTTCTACTGTGTTGGGTTACTTTTCTCCATTATATTAGGATGAATAGTCTGAGTCTACTAGGTATGGGTTAGTGTCAGGGATTCAGTATTTCGAATGGAAAATTGGAAAATGAATCCAATGTGTATGTAAATATATGCTGCACAAATATCCTCCCGCTCTCATCCAGAACAATGCCTTGACATTACCTTCACCTTAAGTAAGACACAATTAGAGGAGAAGAGTTACAAAATCAGTGAATACATATCTGGAATGGAAAATGCTCAGGAGTTCACAACCTTGGAGGTGGTAGAGGAGTTTCCAAAACTAAGGGACAGGGTAAACACTCCACAAACATAGAGCTCTGCTGGCCTAAAAACTTTTTGAGAAACTGCCTCTGAGCTTCCACACTTGAAATATATGTAGTTTTCTGGAGATTTGGCTTCCTCTGTAGTGAGACCATCAAAGCTGGGTCTGCATCTATGTGACCTGGAGGACATGGTTTCTTATTTTCCAATGAACAAGATGAAGCAGTGCTGAATCCTCTCTTTGTAGGTAAACTGAGGCCACTGGGGACTAAGTGTCTCCCCGTGTGGACTGTGAAGCCATTTAGTCCTCTTCCAATTTTTGTGGTGTTTTTGCTGCTGCACTGTGAGTTTGGTATTTGTTTCACGAAATACTAGGAGCTAAACTGGGACACAGTGCTGGAGGGAGTTCTGTCACGTGTGGTGGGTCAGGGTCTGCAAGAGAATGCACCAACTAGGCTCCTATCTCTCACACCTTGCCCCATTGCCCCCTTGTCCATATCAACCTGATTCTTAATTTTCCTCTGAAAACTCTCCATATAACAAGATGCCTTTACATATAAGGGTCTGTTGGCTGCACCATGTCAGTTACAAGCCATTTGGAATCCAATGGTAGATCCACATGGCCCTACCACGGATGTTTTATCAAACACCTCCCCACCACTGCTCTAGACCCACTACTCAGCAGGCTCCAAATTTCTGGCATCTCTGTTCTACACCATTTTCATGAAACTCAGTAAATCAAGGCACTGTCTGGTATACTCATGATCAGCAACAGGACATCCAATGTTTCTCCAGTGCCACCTGGTCATAGAAATTTCAAAAATTTCATGGTATTTATCTAGCCATTTTTCAAGCATGAAGTTGGAGGCACTGTGGGTTTCAGTTCATTCAGCAAACATTAAATGGTGAGGAAGCTCATTTCAATGAAATCTCTGGAGAACTCTCACAGGCACGGCTTCCCAAAGAGTGGACAAAAGGTCACATTAGGCCAGGCCCATTGAGGTCTACAATGTGAGGTCCATGTGTGTTTTGACTCTCAACTATGGCTGCCATTTCTTTAAGAATAAAATCATGTGATATCCTTGCTGAGATTCCCAGGCCTCTGTGGAAATCCACCCGGGGCCTAGGTCTCAGTTTCCAAGAGCTACTTTCATGCTTCGCCTCTTAAAATCCCAACAAAATTCATGGCAATGCTTCTCAGAGTTCAGTTCCAAAACCCAGTCTCTAAGGGGAATCACACAAGAGTTCAAGCTCACGTGGACTAAGTCATTTTTTCCAATGCAACACAAATGACCAAAATTAAAACCAAAACACTCTCACATGGCCTTCATCTTATTCCATATAGTCAATCATCTTAACCTCTGGCTGGAGGTTTCCATGAGGGGCGCAGCCCAAGACAGTGTCCAAAATCAGCTCGTTTGCCCCTCATTTGCCTAAAGTCAGCGTAGCCTGGACACTGTTTCTCTGAAACAGGAGCGAACAAATAAGCCTGCAGTTAATACTTCTTTGTTTCTCCAATTTGAGGCCTACTGATTTTAGGTATCGATTCTTTAGGTGATTTAGAGTCATGCGAAAACACACGCACCTCCGCAGGGCTTTGAAGAACTCATTTGACCCAAAGAATCCCTATTGTCATTTGATGGAGTGCAGGAACCTAACAGAGGAAGGCAAGAGACTTCATCCACAATGAATGATATTTTTTGCCATTTTGGTTTTGGAAGCTCACGTGGCAGCATTCTTAAGATCCATCAGGTGCTGAGAATCTAAGTCACAGCCACACACAGGTCCAAGAGGCTGATAAAGAGCCACAGGTGAGGCCCATTCATTTCCATTTGAAAACTGTTATCTTCAGGCTTCACAAAGGGGTGCCCTGAGGCAAAGACCTTCCTGACATTCAGTGCAACACAACAATAAGTAAGCAAAAGGCCCAAAGCAGGGTTTCTGCACTGAGACTTTCCTGGTCACACTGATATCTGAGTTTTTTGAGATGCTCGCCATTCTCTTCAGCTATCCAGTACATGGCCATGTCACAGAGCTTGGAGGTGGTACATATTTTGTACACAAATCCATGAGCCTATTCTGGAGAGTGGCCAGAATTCAGGAAGAAAACAACAACTTAGAAAGAAAGCAGGTGTTGCACATTGATAAGACAAGCTGCAGTCCATTCATATATTGGGCAGGATGAATTATGGGAAGATTTATACTAGACAGGACACATCCATTAATGCATTCTCTTTTCTAATGTCTACAACAACGGACACAGTGGGATACACAGAAAGAGAAACACTCGCCATGTCAAATGACTTACTAGAAACTGTCCACTCCAAACCAAACAAACCACCTTTTCTATCTATTCTCAGAACATGAGACAAAACAACAAACCCACACCCACTCCCACAAAGGCACCTCCTTCCCCCAAGTACGTCTGTGACTATCCGGAGTGTCCTCTGACTGGTGGGCCATACTATGTTCCCCCGAAATGGCCTGTCTTCTCTCAGATCTTGATTCCTTGACCAACTCTGTGAAGATGTCAGGAAAAAGTGGTTAGCCACTACCTGTTTTCTCAGGAAAGGTCCATCTTCAGAGCTCTCCTGGCATTTGGCCATCCTCACATCATTAGGTACCAAGAAAACTGACTCTGTCCTTGGTAAATCCAAACAAGTGAGCCCACTGGGACTGGGACTGGGACTGCCTCTGGGTGTCTGGCTTCTTGGATACCAAGTTCAGAGAGTTCCATCACCAAGGAAATGAGGTATTTCACATTCTTTGGAACTGAATGAGGTCACTGCCTTGGCAACCACTTTGTCCTAACAGTTGCTTCCAAGGGTAACATAAGATGGAGGTTGCCAGAACTTCCTGTGACACTTTCATAAGGTAGAATGTATATCACCATTGGCACCCGGGAACAGCTCTCCACTCAGCCCTGGTTTGGTCCATCTTCTGTACAATAAGAAGAGAGAGAGGCAGATTCAGACACATCCCTTCATCCTGACCAGGTTGTTTGCCATGGAAGATGACTTTTGCTCTCTCAGGTGCTTCGTACCTGCCTACAACTTCTCCAGGTACCATTTGTGCATGGACATTTGAGGTTCTCATCAGGTTGAAGGTCCCCAACTTTCCTGTATTGTAAGAACCACTCTGTATCTGCTCTTCTGTAAAATGATTGAGGGAACAGTGTATACTTGGGGTTAAAAACAGGTTTGATTTGGATTACGAGTGATTCTGTGTGATGAATAATGGTATTGGGAACCTGCAATATTTACAAGAATATAGAGGTGAAATATAAGTAGGAAAACAGAAATCTAGGTATGATTTGAAGCCCAGAAGGGTTTTGCCCTTGATTGGGATACTTAGCTTTGAATGATGTTCTGCAAAGATGCCTCAGATAATTCTATATACAATGGCATAGGACCTTGTACATTGGATGATTGAATTTAGAAGAGAACATCCAGTCAAAAAGGGATATTCAGTAGGATTAGGAAGATAGTCGGTAGGTTTAGGAAGAAGAGTGAGTATAGGATTTGGACCAAAAGTTCTTTAGCAATAGACTTTCGGTTGTTGAGTGAATGTAAATGTCAGCACATATGAAGAGTCAGTCACTATGTTGAACTGGGGAAAATATGTAGAAAAGCAGATATCAATAGAAACATTACGAAATCAGGCAAAGTATAAAGTGAGTGATAGAATTAGACATTTTCAACAGGGTTGAGTTTGAATATATAAATTAGGAAAAAAACAAATATGTAGTCACCAATAGGATTGACAATTGACAGCATTAGGCAACCTGGACATGGATGTTTTTAGAAATCCATGTTCACTTTCCATTTAGGCTTTGGTACAATCATAAGTGTGACCTTTCCATTTTTTGTCCAGAATATTACTGTGATAATGAGGTGACATGAGTATTTCTTTCACCATTTCTGGGAGCAATATATTGAAGATGTAAAATGAGAATCGGGGGTACAAAGAGGTGTACCCTGTTTCTAGGAACATAGAGAAAAAGCATGAATAGACCATACTGTGAATAAATAATATAACTTTTTTGAACTTTAAATAATGAATTGAACTGATATCTGAAAAATTAAAGGAAATCGTATATTGATATACAATCATTCATTCCAACCAGGTATATATGTAATGGAAATATTTGTGTTTAGGTTTATCATAAAGAGTGTGTGAGTTTTGCTTCAAAATGATTATGGAAATTCAAAATAATGTGTTTGGAAAAGACCAGTCAAGAATACTCTGACAATACATGTGTTCTGAAGCAAGAAGTGGTGAAAATTGAAACAAATGCATATTAATTTGTGAACTTGTGGATGAAATGTATATCCTGTGATGTGCAAAAACTGAAGAAACAATAATGTACCAGTGTCGAATACAAATGAATGACAAATTACATATCATGTCCCATAGGAGTCTACTTGCATTGATGTTAGACTGGGTCAGTTACTGTAGAATAACTAGGATTTGTATGCACCATTCACTGAAGTTAGTTTTCAGTACTATGAAACAAATATGTATTTCAGGTGGATGAATATTTCTGATTATAATCTTGTGAAAAGTGGATTATAAATCCACATACATGAACATGAATGAATTTAGAGAGTGTATATTAGACACATATATTTCATTTTTTGAAAAAATTTGGAGAGTGTATCTATATCTATATCTATACCTATACACACACACACACACACACACACACACACACACACACATAACTCACAGACATTAAAAATTACCAATATAAATGCCAATCGAAATTCATCAGTAAATATGTATCATCCACAAATGCAAAAATATTTATTTTACTGAACATGAGTTAATGTATAATGTTGTTCTACTAGGACGCTCTCCTATAAGTTGAATTTTCATTTCCAACAGCATTTAGGAGGAGTGAACTCTTCTCACAATTTGTATCTGCCAAGACAGCCACCTCACAAAAATGTACGTGTGATACCTGGTAGGATTCTATATATGCATATAAATATACATGTGTGAATAGACTACAGAAAAAGGAAACAAGAATTCTCATATTTGTTAAGTTTAAAACACATGGAGAATATTTCAAATAAATTTGACTAGATTTATAACTCCTACCTTATATAATACAAATGTCAAGTCCAACTATACAACATGTCTCCTCTGAAGTACTTGTATTTCTACTGTGTTGGGTTAATTTTCTCCATTATATTAGGATGAATAGTCTGAGTCTACTAGGTATGGGTTAGTGTCAGGGATTCAGTATTTCGAATGGAAAAATGGAAAATGAATCCAATGTGTATGTAAATATATGCTGCACAAATATCCTCCCGCTCTCATCCAGAACAATGTCTTGACATTACCTTCACCCCAAGTAAGACACAATTAGAGGAGAAGAGTTACAAAATCAGTGAATACATATCTGGAATGGAAAATGCTCAGGAGTTCACAACCTTGGAGGTGGTAGAGGAGTTTCCAAAACTAAGGGACAGGGTAAACACTCCACAAACATGGAGATCTGCTGGCCTAAAAACTTTTTGAGAAACTGCCTCTGAGCTTCCACACTTGAAATATATGTAGTTTTCTGGAGATTTGGCTTCCTCTGTAGTGAGACCATCAAAGCTGGGTCTGCATCTATGTGACCTGGAGGACATGGTTTCTTATTTTCCAATGAACAAGATGAAGCAGTGCTGAATCCTCTCTTTGTAGGTAAACTGAGGCCACTGGAGACTAAGTGTCTCCCCGTGTGGACTGTGAAGCCATTTGGTCCTCTTCCACTTTTTGTGGTGTTTTTGCTGCTGCACTGTGAGTTTGGTATTTGTTTCACGAAATACTAGGAGCTAAACTGGGACACAGTGCTGGAGGGAGTTCTGTCACGTGTGGTGGGTCAGGGTCTGCAAGAGAATGCACCAACTAGGCTCCTATCTCTCACACCTTGCCCCATTGCCCCCTTGTCCATATCAACCTGATTCTTAATTTTCCTCTGAAAACTCTCCATATAACAAGACGCCTTTACATATAAGGGTCTGTTGGCTGCACCATGTCAGTTACAAGCCATTTGGAATCCAATGGTAGATCCACATGGCCCTACCACGGATGTTTTATCAAACAGCTCCCCACCACTGCTCTAGACCCACTACTCAGCAGGCTCCAAATTTCTGGCATCTCTGTTCTACACCATTTTCATGAAACTCAGTAAATCAAGGCACTGTCTGGTATACTCATGATCAGCAACAGGACATCCAATGTTTCTCCAGTGCCACCTGGTCATAGGAATTTCAAAAATTTCATGGTATTTATCTAGCCATTTTTCAACCATGAAGTTGGAGGCACTGTGGGTTTCAGTTCATTCAGCAAACATTAAATGGTGAGGAAGCTCATTTCAATGAAATCTCTGGAGAACTCTCACAGGCACGGCTTCCCAAAGAGTGGACAAAAGGTCACATTAGGCCAGGCCCATTGAGGTCTACAATGTGAGGTCCATGTGTGTTTTGACTCTCAACTATGGCTGCCATTTCTTTAAGAATAAAATCATGTGATATCCTTGCTGAGATTCCCAGGCCTCTGTGGAAATCCACCCGGGGCCTAGGTCTCAGTTTCCAAGAGCGACTTTCATGCGTGGCCTCTTAAAATCCCAACAAAATTCATGGCAATGCTTCTCTGAGTTCACTTCCAAAACCCAGTCTCTAAGGGGAATCACACCAGAGTTCAAGCTCACATGGACCCAGTCATTTTTTCCAATGCAACACAAATGACCAAAATTAAAACCAAAACACTCCCACATGGCCTTCATCTTATTCCATATAGTCAATCATCTTAACCTCTGGCTGGAGGTTTCCATGAGGGGCGCAGCCCAAGACAGTGTCCAAAATCAGCTCGTTTGCCCCTCATTTGCCTAAAGTCAGGGTAGCCTGGACACCGTTTCTCTGAAACAGGAGCGAACAAATAAGCCTGCCGTTAATACTTCTTTGTTTCTCCAATTTGAGGCCTACTGATTTTAGGTATCGATTCTTTAGGTGATTTAGAGTCATGCGAAAACACAAGCACCTCTGCAGGGCTTTGAAGAACTCATTTGACCCAAAGAATCCCTATTGTCATTTGATAGATTGCAGGAACCTAACAGAGGAAGGCAAGAGACTTCATCCACAATGAATGATATTTTTTGCCATTTTGGTTTTGGAAGCTCACGTGGGATAATTCTTAAGATCCATCAGGTGCTGAGAATCTAAGTCACAGCCACACACAGGTCCAAGAGGCTGATAAAGAGCCACAGGTGAGGCCCATTGATTTCCATTTGAAAACTGTTTTCTTCAGGCTTCACAAAGGGGTGGCCTGAGGCAAAGACCTTCCTGACATTCAGTGCAACACAACAATAAGGAAGCAAAAGGCCCAAAGCAGGGTTTCTGCACTGAGACTTTCCTGGTCACACTGATATCTGAGTTTTTTGAGATGCTCGCTATTCTCTTCAGCTATCCAGTACATGGCCATGTCACAGAGCTTGGAGGTGGTACATATTTTGGACACAAATCCATGAGCCTATTCTGGAGAGTGGCCATAATTCAGGAAGAAAACAACAACTTAGGAAGATAGCAGGTGTTGCACATTGATAAGACAAGCTGCAGTCCATTCATATATTGGGCAGGATGAATTATGGGAAGATTTATACTAGACAGGACACATCCATTAATGCATTCTCTTTTCTAATGTCTACAACAACGGACACAGTGGGATACACAGAAAGAGAAACACTCGCCGTGTCAAATGACTTACTAGAAACTGTCCACTCCAAACCAAACAAACCGCCTTTTCTATCTATTCTCAGAACATGAGACAAAACAACAAACCCACACCCACTCCCACAAAGGCACCTCCTTCCCCCAAGTACGTCTGTGACTATCCGGAGTGTCCTCTGACTGGTGGGCCATACTATGTTCCCCCGAAATGGCCTGTCTTCTCTCAGATCTTGATTCCTTGACCAACTCTGTGAAGATGTCAGGAAAAAGTGGTTAGCCACTACCTGTTTTCTCAGGAAAGGTCCATCTTCAGAGCTCTCCTGGCATTTGGCCATCCTCACATCATTAGGTACCAAGAAAACTGACTCTGTCCTTGGTAAATCCAAACAAGTGAGCCCACTGGGACTGGGACTGGGACTGCCTCTGGGTGTCTGGCTTCTTGGATACCAAGTTCAGAGAGTTCCATCACCAAGGAAATGAGGTATTTCACATTCTTTGGAACTGAATGAGGTCACTGCCTTGGCAACCACTTTGTCCTAACAGTTGCTTCCAAGGGTAACATAAGATGGAGGTTGCCAGAACTTCCTGTGACACTTTCATAAGTTAGAATGTATATCACCATTGGCACCCGGGAACAGCTCTCCACTCAGCCCTGGTTTGGTCCATCTTCTGTACAATAAGAAGAGAGAGAGGCAGATTCAGACACATCCCTTCATCCTGACCAGGTTGTTTGCCATGGAAGATGACTTTTGCTCTCTCAGGTGCTTCGTACCTGCCTACAACTTCTCCAGGTACCATTTGTGCATGGACATTTGAGGTTCTCATCAGGTGGAAGGTCCCCAACTTTCCTGTATTGTAAGAACCACTCTGTCTCTGCTCTTCTGTAAAATGATTGAGGGAACAGTGTATACTTGGGGTTAAAAACAGGTTTGATTTGGATTACGAGTGATTCTGTGTGATGAATAATGGTATTGGGAACCTGCAATATTTACAAGAATATAGAGGTGAAATATAAGTAGGAAAACAGAAATCAAGGTATGATTTGAAGCCCAGAAGGGTTTTGCCCTTGATTGGGATACTTAGCTTTGAATGATGTTCTGCAAAGATGCCTCAGATAATTCCATATACAATGGCATAGGACCTTGTACTTTGGATGATTGAATTTAGAAGAGAACATCCAGTCAAAAAGGGATATTCAGTAGGATTAGGAAGATAGTCGGTAGGTTTAGGAAGAAGAGTGAGTATAGGATTTGGACCAAAAGTTCTTTAGCAATAGACTATCGGTTGTTGAGTGAATGTAAATGTCAGCACATATGAAGAGTCAGTCACTATGTTGAACTGGGGAAAATATGTAGAAAAGCAGATATCAATAGAAACATTACGAAATCAGGCAAAGTATAAAGTGAGTGATAGAATTAGACATTTTCAACAGGGTTGAGTTTGAATATATAAATTAGGAAAAAAACAAATATGTAGTCACCAATAGGATTGACAATTGACAGCATTAGGCAACCTGGACATGGATGTTTTTAGAAATCCATGTTCACTTTCCATTTAGGCTTTGGTACAATCATAAGTGTGACCTTTCCATTTTTTGTCCAGAATATTACTGTGATAATGAGGTGACATGAGTATTTCTTTCACCATTTCTGGGAGCAATATATTGAAGATGTAAAATGAGAATCGGGGGTACAAAGAGGTGTACCCTGTTTCTAGGAACATAGAGAAAAAGCATGAAAAGACCATACTGTGAATAAATAATATAACTTTTTTGAACTTTAAACAATGAATTGAACTGATATCTGAAAAATTAAAGGAAATCGTATATTGATATACAATCATTCATTCCAACCAGGTATATATGTAATGGAAATATTTGTGTTTAGGTTTATCATGAAGAGTGTGTGAGTTTTGCTTCAAAATGATTATGGAAATTCAAAATAATGTGTTTGGAAAGAAGTCTCATGAAAAGACCAGTCAAGAATACCGTGACAATACATGTGTTCTGAAGCAAGAAGTGGTTAAAGTTAAAACAAATGCTTATTAATTTGTGAACTTGTGGATGAAATGTATATCCTGTGATGTGCAAAAACTGAAGAAACAATAATGTACCAGTGTTGAATACAAATGAATGACAAATTACATATCATGTCCCATAGGAGTCTACTTGCATTGATGTTAGACTGGGTCAGTTACTGTAGAATAATTAGGATTTGTATGCACCATTCACTGAAGTTAGTTTTCAGTACTAGGAAACAAATATGTATTTCAGGTGGATGAATATTTCTGATTATAATCTTGTGAAAAGTGGATTATAAATCCACATACATGAACATGAATGAATTTAGAGAGTGTATATTAGACACATATATTTCATATTTTGAAAAAATTGCAGAGTATATCTATATCTATATCTGTATATACACACACACACACACAACACTCACAGACATTAAAAAGTACCAATATAAATGCCAATCGAAATTCATCAGTAAATATGTATCATCCACAAATGCAAAAATATTTATTTTACTGAACATGAGTGAATGTATAATGTTGTTCTACTAGGACGCTCTCCTATAGGTTGAATTTTCATTTCCAACAGCATTTAGGAGGAGTGAACTCTTCTCACAATTTGTATCTGCCAAGACAGCCACCTCACAAAAATGTACGTGTGATACCTGGTAGGATTCTACATATGCATATAAATATACATGTGTGAATAGACTACAGAAAAAGGAAACAAGAATTCACATATTTGTTAAGTTTAAAACACATGGAGAATATTTCAAATAAATTTGACTAGATTTATAACTCCTACCTTATATAATGCAAATGTCAAGTCCAACTATACAACATGTCTCCACTGAAGTACTTGTATTTCTAATGTGTTGGGTTAATTTTCTCCATTATATTAGGATGAATAGTCTGAGTCTACTAGGTATGGGTTAGTGTCAGGGATTCAGTATTTCGAATGGAAAATTGGAAAATGAATCCAATGTGTATGTAAATATATGCTGCACAAATATCCTCCCGCTCTCATCCAGAACAATGCCTTGACATTACCTTCACCCCAAGTAAGACACAATTAGAGGAGAAGAGTTACAAAATCAGTGAATACATATCTGGAATGGAAAATGCTCAGGAGTTCACAACCTTGGAGGTGGTAGAGGAGTTTCCAAAACTAAGGGACAGTGTAAACCCTCCACAAACATGGAGCTCTGCTGGCCTAAAAACTTTTTGAGAAACTGCCTCTGAGCTTCCACACTTGAAATATATGTTGTTTTCAGGAGATTTGGCTTCCTCTGTAGTGAGAACATCAAAGCTGGGTCTGCATCTATGTGACCTGGAGGACATGGTTTCTTATTTTCCAATGAACAAGATGAAGCAGTGCTGAATCCTCTCTTTGTAGGTAAACTGAGGCCACTGGGGACTAAGTGTCTCCCCGTGTGGACTGTGAAGCCATTTGGTCCTCTTCCACTTTTTGTGGTGTTTTTGCTGCTGCACTGTGAGTTTGGTATTTTTTCACGAAATACTAGGAGCTAAACTGGGACACAGTGCTGGAGGGAGTTCTGTCACGTGTGGTGGGTCAGGGTCTGCAAGAGTATGCACCAACTAGGCTCCTATCTCTCACAGCTTGCCCCATTGCCCCCTTGTCCATATCAACCTGATTCTTAATTTTGCTCTGAAAACTCTCCATATAACAAGATGCCTTTACATATAAGGGTCTGTTGGCTGCACCATGTCAGTTACAAGCCATTTGGAATCCAATGGTAGATCCACATGGCCCTACCACGGATGTTTTATCAAACACCTCCCCACCACTGCTCTAGACCCACTACTCAGCAGGCTCCAAATTTCTGGCATCTCTGTTCTACACCATTTTCATGAAACTCAGTAAATCAAGGCACTGTCTGGTATACTCATGATCAGCAACAGGACATCCAATGTTTCTCCAGTGCCACCTGGTCATAGGAATTTCAAAAATTTCATGGTATTTATCTAGCCATTTTTCAAGCATGAAGTTGGAGGCACTGTGGGTTTCAGTTTATTCAGCAAACATTAAATGGTGAGGAAGCTCATTTCAATGAAATCTCTGGAGAACTCTCACAGGCATGGCTTCCCAAAGAGTGGACAAAAGGTCACATTAGGCCAGGCCCATTGAGGTCTACAATGTGAGGTCCATGTGTGTTTTGACTCTCAACTATGGCTGCCATTTCTTTAAGAATAAAATCATGTGATATCCTTGCTGAGATTCCCAGGCCTCTGTGGAAATCCACCCGGGGCCTAGGTCTCAGTTTCCAAGAGCGACTTTCATGCGTGGCAACTTAAAATCCCAACAAAATTCATGGCAATGCTTCTCTGAGTTCAGTTCCAAAACCCAGTCTCTAAGGGGAATCACACCAGAGTTCAAGCCCACGTGGACCCAGTCATTTTTTCCAATGCCACACAAATGACCAAAATTAAAACCAAAACACTCCCACATGGCCCTCATCTTATTTCATATAGTCAATCATCTTAACCTCTGGCTGGAGGTTTCCATGAGGGGCGCAGCCCAAGACAGTGTCCAAAATCAGCTCGTTTGCCCCTCATTTGTCTAAAGTCAGGGTAGCCTGGACACCGTTTCTGTGAACCAGGAGTGAACAAATAAGCCTGCCGTTAATACTTCTGTGTTTCTCCAATTTGAGGCCTACTGATTTTAGGTATCGATTCTTTAGGTGATTTAGAGTCATGCGAAAACACAAGTACCTCTGCAGGGCTTTGAAGAACTCATTTGACCCAAAGAATCCCTATTGTCATTTGATGGAGTGCAGGAACCTAACAGAGGAAGGCAAGAGACTTCATCCACAATGAATGAAATTTTTTGCCATTTTGGTTTTGGAAGCTCACATGGGATCATTCTTAAGATCCATCAGGTGCTGAGAATCTAAGTCACAGCCACACACAGGCCCAAGAGGCTGATAAAGACACATCCCTTTCCAAAGCAATTAAGCAAAGAGCCACAGGTGAGGCCCATTCATTTCCATTTGAAAACTGTTTTCTTCAGGCTTCACAAAGGGGTGGCCTGAGGCAAAGACCTTCCTGACATTCAGTGCAACACAACAATAAGTAAGCAAAAGGCCCAAAGCAGGGTTTCTGCACTGAGACTTTCCTGGTCACACTGATATCTGAGTTTTCTGAGATGCTCGCCATTCTCTTCAGCTATCCAGTACATGGCCATGTCACAGAGCTTGGAGGTGGTACATATTTTGGACACAAATCCATGAGCCTATTCTGGAGAGTGGCCAGAATTCAGGAAGAAAACTACAACTTAGAAAGATAGCAGGTGTTGCACATCGATAAGACAAGCTGCAGTCCTTTCATATATTGGGCATGGGAAGATTTATACTAGACAGGACACATCCATTAATGCATTCTCTTTTCTAATGTCTACAACAACGGACACAGTGGGATACACAGAAACAGAAACACTCGCCGTGTCAAATGACTTACTAGAAACTGTCCACTCCAAACCAAACAAACCGCCTTTTCTATCTATTCTCAGAACATGAGACAAAACAACAAACCCACACCCACTCCCACAAAGGCACCTCCTTCCCCCAAGTACGTCTGTGACTATCCGGAGTGTCCTCTGACTGGTGGGCCATACTATGTTCCCCCGAAATGGCCTGTCTTCTCTCAGATCTTGTTTCCTTGACCAACTCTGTGAAGATGTCAGGAAAAAGTGGTTAGCCACTACCTGTTTTCTCAGGAAAGGTCCATCTTCAGAGCTCTCCTGGCATTTGGCCATCCTCACATCATTAGGTACCAAGAAAACTGACTCTGTCCTTGGTAAATCCAAACAAGTGAGCCCACTGGGACTGGGACTGGGACTGCCTCTGGGTGCCTGGCTTCTTGGATACCAAGTTCAGAGAGTTCCATCACCAAGGAAATGAGGTATGTCACATTCTGTGAACTGAATGAGGTCACTGCCTTGGCAACCACTTTGTCCTAACAGTTGCTTCCAAAGGTAACATAAGATGGAGGTTGCCCCTACTTCCTGTGACACTTTCATAAGGTAGAATGTATATCACCATTGGCACCCGGGAACAGCTCTCCACTCAGCCCTGGTTTGGTCCATCTTCTGTACAATAAGAAGAGAGAGAGGCAGATTCAGACACATCCCTTCATCCTGACCAGGTTGTTTGCCATGGAAGATGACTTTTGCTCTCTCAGGTGCTTCATACCTGCCTACAACTTCTCCAGGTATCATTTGTGCATGGACATTTGAGGTTCTCATCAGGTGGAAGGTCCCCAACTTTCCTGTATTGTAAGAACCACTCTGTCCCTGCTCTTCTGTAAAATGATTGAGGGAACAGTGTATACTTGGGGTTAAAAACAGGTTTGATTTGGGTTACGAGTGATTCTGTGTGATGAATAATGGTATTGGGAACCTGCAATATTTACAAGAATATAGAGGTGAAATATAAGTAGGAAAACAGAAATCTAGGTATGATTTGAAGCCCAGAAGGGTTTTGCCCTTGATTGGGATACTTAGCTTTGAATGATGTTCTGCAAAGATGCCTCAGATAATTCGATATACAATGGCATAGGACCTTGTACATTGGATGATTGAATTTAGAGAGAACATCCAGTCAAAAAGGGATATTCAATAGGATTAGGAAGATAGTCGGTAGGTTTAGGAAGAAGAGTGAGTGTAGAATTTGCACCAAAAGTTCTTTAGCAATTGACTTTCGGTTGTTGAGTGAATGTAAATGTCAGCACATATGAAGAGTCAGTCACTATGTTGAACTGGGGAAAATATGTAGAAAAGCAGATATCAATAGAAATATTAGGAAATCAGGCAAAGTATAAAGTGAGTGATAGAATTAGACATTTTCAACAGGGTTGAGTTTGAATATATAAATTAGGAAAAAAACAAATATGTAGTCACCAATAGGATTGACAATTGACAGCATTAGGCAACCTGGACATGGATGTTTTTAGAAATCCATGTTCACTTTCCATTTAGGCTTTGGTACAATCATAAGTGTGACCTTTCCATTTTTTGTCCAGAATATTACTGTGATAATGAGGTGACATGAGTATTTCTTTCACCATTTCTGGGAGCAATATATTGAAGATGTAAAATGAGAATCGGGGTTACAAAGAGGTGTACCCTGTTTCTAGGAATATAGAGAAAAAGCATGAATAGACCATACTGTGAATAAATAATATAACTTTTTTGAACTTTAAATAATGAACTGAACTGATATCTGAAAAATTAAACAAAATCGTATATTGATATACAATCATTCATTCCAACCAGGTATATATGTAATGGAAATATTTGTGTTTTGGTTTATCATGAAGAGTGTGTGACGTTTGCTTCAAAATGATTATGGAAATTCAAAATAATGTGTTTGGAAAGAAGTCTCATGAAAAGACCAGTCAAGAAACCCTGACAATACATGTGTTCTGAAGCAAGAAGTGGTGAATGTTGAAACAAATAATTATTAATTTGTGAACTTGTGGATGAAATGTATATCCTGTGATGTGCAAAAACTGAAGAAACAATAATGTACCAGTGTCGAATACAAATGAATGACAAATTACATATCATGTCCCATAGGAGTCTACTTGCATTGATGTTAGACTGGGTCAGTTACTGTAGAATAATTAGGATTTGTATGCACCATTCACTGAAGTTAGTTTTCAGTACTAGGAAACAAATATGTATTTCAGGTGGATGAATATTTCTGATTATCATCTTGTGAAAAGTGGATTATAAATCCACATACATGAACATGAATGAATTTAGAGAGTGTATATTAGACACATATATTTCATATTTTGAAAAATTTGGAGAGTATATCTATATCTATATCTATATCTATACACACACACACACACACACACACACACACAACTCACAGACATTAAAAAGTACCAATATAAATGCCAATCGAAATTCATCAGTAAATATGTATCATCCACAAATGCAAAAATATTTATTTTACTGAACATGAGCTAATGAATAATGTTGTTCTACTAGGACGCTCTCCTATAAGTTGAATTTTCATTTCCAACAGCATTTAGGAGGAGTGAACTCTTCTCACAATTTGTATCTGCCAAGACAGCCACCTCACAAAAATGTACGTGTGATACCTGGTAGGATTCTATATATGCATATAATTATACATGTGTGAATAGACTACAGAAAAAGGAAACAAAAATTCACATATTTGTTAAGTTTAAAACACATGGAGAATATTTCAAATAAATTTGACTAGATTTATAACTCCTACCTTATATAATGCAAATGTCAAGTCCAACTATACAACATGTCTCCTCTGAAGTACTTGTACTTCTAATGTGTTGGGTTAATTTTCTCCATTATATTAGGATGAATAGTCTGAGTCTACTAGGTATGGGTTAGTGTCAGGGATTCAGTATTTCGAATGGAAAATTGGAAAATGAATCCAATGTGTATGTAAATATATGCTGCACAAATATCCTCCCGCTCTCATCCAGAACAATGCCTTGACATTACCTTCACCCCAAGTAAGACACAATTAGAGGAGAAGAGTTACAAAATCAGTGAATACATATCTGGAATGGAAAATGCTCAGGAGTTCACAACCTTGGAGGTGGTAGAGGAGTTTCCAAAACTAAGGGACAGGGTAAACACTCCACAAATATGGAGCTCTGCTGGCCTAAAAACTTTTTGAGAAACTGCCTCTGAGCTTCCACACTTGAAATATATGTTGTTTTCAGGAGATTTGGCTTCCTCTGTAGTGAGAACATCAAAGCTGGGTCTGCATCTATGTGACCTGGAGGACATGGTTTCTTATTTTCCAATGAACAAGATGAAGCAGTGCTGAATCCTCTCTTTGTAGGTAAACTGAGGCCACTGGGGACTAAGTGTCTCCCCGTGTGGACTGTGAAGCCATTTGGTCCTCTTCCACTTTTTGTGGTGTTTTTGCTGCTGCACTGTGAGTTTGGTATTTGTTTCACGAAATACTAGGAGCTAAACTGGGACACAGTGCTGGAGGGAGTTCTGTCACGTGTGGTGGGTCAGGGTCTGCAAGAGAATGCACCAACTAGGCTCCTATCTCTCACAGCTTGCCCCATTGCCCCCTTGTCCATATCAACCTGATTCTTAATTTTCCTCTGAAAACTCTCCATATAACAAGATGTCTTTACATATAAGGGTCTGTTGGCTGCACCATGTCAGTTACAAGCCATTTGGAATCCAATGGTAGATCCACATGGCCCTACCACGGATGTTTTATCAAACACCTCCCCACCACTGCTCTAGACCCACTACTCAGCAGGCTCCAAATTTCTGGCATCTCTGTTCTACACCATTTTCATGAAACTCAGTAAATCAAGGCACTGTCTGCTATACTCATGATCAGCAACAGGACATCCAATGTTTCTCCAGTGCCACCTGGTCATAGGAATTTCAAAAATTTCATGCTATTTATCTAGCCATTTTTCAAGCATGAAGTTGGAGGCACTGTGGGTTTCAGTTCATTCAGCAAACATTAAATGGTGAGGAAGCTCATTTCAATGAAATCTCTGGAGAACTCTCACAGGCATGGCTTCCCAAAGAGTGGACAAAAGGTCACATTAGGCCAGGCCCATTGAGGTCTACAATGTGAGGTCCATGTGTGTTTTGACTCTCAACTATGGCTGCCATTTCTTTAAGAATAAAATCATGTGATATCCTTGCTGAGATTCCCAGGCCTCTGTGGAAATCCACCCGGGGCCTAGGTCTCAGTTTCCAAGAGCGACTTTCATGCGTGGCAACTTAAAATCCCAACAAAATTCATGGCAATGCTTCTCTGAGTTCAGTTCCAAAACCCAGTCTCTAAGGGGAATCACACCAGAGTTCAAGCCCACGTGGACCCAGTCATTTTTTCCAATGCCACACAAATGACCAAAATTAAAACCAAAACACTCCCACATGGCCCTCATCTTATTTCATATAGTCAATCATCTTAACCTCTGGCTGGAGGTTTCCATGAGGGGGACAGCCCAAGACAGTGTCCAAAATCAGCTCGTTTGCCCCTCATTTGTCTAAAGTCAGGGTAGCCTGGACACCGTTTCTGTGAACCAGGAGTGAACAAATAAGCCTGCCGTTAATACTTCTGTGTTTCTCCAATTTGAGGCCTACTGATTTTAGGTATCGATTCTTTAGGTGATTTAGAGTCATGCGAAAACACAAGCACCTCTGCAGGGCTTTGAAGAACTCATTTGACCCAAAGAATCCCTATTGTCATTTGATGGAGTGCAGGAACCTAACAGAGGAAGGCAAGAGACTTCATCCACAATGAATGAAATTTTTTGCCATTTTGGTTTTGGAAGCTCACATGGGATCATTCTTAAGATCCATCAGGTGCTGAGAATCTAAGTCACAGCCACACACAGGCCCAAGAGGCTGATAAAGACACATCCCTTTCCAAAGCAATTAAGCAAAGAGCCACAGGTGAGGCCCATTCATTTCCATTTGAAAACTGTTTTCTTCAGGCTTCACAAAGGGGTGGCCTGAGGCAAAGACCTTCCTGACATTCAGTGCAACACAACAATAAGTAAGCAAAAGGCCCAAAGCAGGGTTTCTGCACTGAGACTTTCCTGGTCACACTGATATCTGAGTTTTCTGAGATGCTCGCCATTCTCTTCAGCTATCCAGTACATGGCCATGTCACAGAGCTTGGAGGTGGTACATATTTTGGACACAAATCCATGAGCCTATTCTGGAGAGTGGCCAGAATTCAGGAAGAAAACTACAACTTAGAAAGATAGCAGGTGTTGCACATCCATAAGACAAGCTGCAGTCCTTTCATATATTGGGCATGGGAAGATTTATACTAGACAGGACACATCCATTAATGCATTCTCTTTTCTAATGTCTACAACAACGGACACAGTGGGATACACAGAAACAGAAACACTCGCCGTGTCAAATGACTTACTAGAAACTGTCCACTCCAAACCAAACAAACCGCCTTTTCTATCTATTCTCAGAACATGAGACAAAACAACAAACACACACCCACTCCCACAAAGGCACCTCCTTCCCCCAAGTACGTCTGTGACTATCCGGAGTGTCCTCTGACTGGTGGGCCATACTATGTTCCCCCGAAATGGCCTGTCTTCTCTCAGATCTTGTTTCCTTGACCAACTCTGTGAAGATGTCAGGAAAAAGTGGTTAGCCACTACCTGTTTTCTCAGGAAAGGTCCATCTTCAGAGCTCTCCTGGCATTTGGCCATCCTCACATCATTAGGTACCAAGAAAACTGACTCTGTTTTTAGTAAATTCAAACAAGTGAGCCCACTGGGACTGGGACTGGGACTGCCTCTGGGTGCCTGGCTTCTTGGATACCAAGTTCAGAGAGTTCCATCACCAAGGAAATGAGGTATGTCACATTCTTTGGAACTGAATGAGGTCACTGCCTTGGCAACCACTTTGTCCTAACAGTTGCTTCCAAGGGTAACATAAGATGGAGGTTGCCCCTACTTCCTGTGACACTTTCATAAGGTAGAATGTATATCACCATTGGCACCCGGGAACAGCTCTCCACTCAGCCCTGGTTTGGTCCATCTTCTGTACAATAAGAAGAGAGAGAGGCAGATTCAGACACATCCCTTCATCCTGACCAGGTTGATTGCCATGGAAGATGACTTTTGCTCTCTCAGGTGCTTCATACCTGCCTACAACTTCTCCAGGTATCATTTGTGCATGGACATTTGAGGTTCTCATCAGGTGGAAGGTCCCCAACTTTCCTGTATTGTAAGAACCACTCTGTCCCTGCTCTTCTGTAAAATGATTGAGGGAACAGTGTATACTTGGGGTTAAAAACAGGTTTGATTTGGGTTACGAGTGATTCTGTGTGATGAATAATGGTATTGGGAACCTGCAATATTTACAAGAATATAGAGGTGAAATATAAGTAGGAAAACAGAAATCTAGGTATGATTTGAAGCCCAGAAGGGTTTTGCCCTTGATTGGGATACTTAGCTTTGAATGATGTTCTGCAAAGATGCCTCAGATAATTCGATATACAATGGCATAGGACCTTGTACATTGGATGATTGAATTTAGAGAGAACATCCAGTCAAAAAGGGATATTCAATAGGATTAGGAAGATAGTCGGTAGGTTTAGGAAGAAGAGTGAGTGTAGAATTTGCACCAAAAGTTCTTTAGCAATAGACTTTCGGTTGTTGAGTGAATGTAAATGTCAGCACATATGAAGAGTCAGTCACTATGTTGAACTGGGGAAAATATGTAGAAAAGCAGATATCAATAGAAATATTAGGAAATCAGGCAAAGTATAAAGTGAGTGATAGAATTAGACATTTTCAACAGGGTTGAGTTTGAATATATAAATTAGGAAAAAAACAAATATGTAGTCACAAATAGGATTGACAATTGACAGCATTAGGCAACCTGGACATGGATGTTTTTAGAAATCCATGTTCACTTTCCATTTAGGCTTTGGTACAATCATAAGTGTGACCTTTACATTTTTTGTCCAGAATATTACTGTGATAATGAGGTGACATGAGTATTTCTTTCACCATTTCTGGGAGCAATATATTGAAGATGTAAAATGAGAATCGGGGTTACAAAGAGGTGTACCCTGTTTCTAGGAATATAGAGAAAAAGCATGAATAGACCATACTGTGAATAAATAATATAACTTTTTTGAACTTTAAATAATGAACTGAACTGATATCTGAAAAATTAAAGGAAATCGTATATTGATATACAATCTTTCATTCCAACCAGGTATATATGTAATGGAAATATTTGTGTTTTGGTTTATCATGAAGAGTGTGTGACGTTTGCTTCAAAATGATTATGGAAATTCAAAATAATATGTTTGGAAAGAAGTCTCATGAAAAGACCAGTCAAGAAACCCTGACAATACATGTGTTCTGAAGCAAGAAGTGGTGAAAGTTGAAACAAATGCTTATTAATTTGTGAACTTGTGGATGAATTGTATATCCTGTGATGTGCAAAAACTGAAGAAACAATAATGTACCAGTGTCGAATACAAATGAATGACAAATTACATATCATGTCCCATAGGAGTCTACTTGCATTGATGTTAGACTGGGTCAGTTACTGTAGAATAATTAGGATTTGTATGCACCATTCACTGAAGTTAGTTTTCAGTACTAGGAAACAAATATGTATTTCAGGTGGATGAATATTTCTGATTATCATCTTGTGAAAAGTGGATTATAAATCCACATACATGAACATGAATGAATTTAGAGAGTGTATATTAGACACATATATTTCATATTTTGAAAAATTTGGAGAGTATATCTATATCTATATCTATATCTATACACACACACACACACACACACACACACACACACAACTCACAGACATTAAAAAGTACCAATATAAATGCCAATCGAAATTCATCAGTAAATATGTATCATCCACAAATGCAAAAATATTTATTTTACTGAACATGAGCTAATGAATAATGTTGTTCTACTAGGACGCTCTCCTATAAGTTGAATTTTCATTTCCAACAGCATTTAGGAGGAGTGAACTCTTCTCACAATTTGTATCTGCCAAGACAGCCACCTCACAAAAATGTACTTGTGATACCTGGTAGGATTCTATATATGCATATAAATATACATGTGTGAATAGACTACAGAAAAAGGAAACAAAAATTCACATATTTGTTAAGTTTAAAACACATGGAGAATATTTCAAATAAATTTGACTAGATTTATAACTCCTACCTTATATAATGCAAATGTCAAGTCCAACTATACAACATGTCTCCTCTGAAGTACTTGTACTTCTAATGTGTTGGGTTAATTTTCTCCATTATATTAGGATGAATAGTCTGAGTCTACTAGGTATGGGTTAGTGTCAGGGATTCAGTATTTCGAATGGAAAATTGGAAAATGAATCCAATGTGTATGTAAATATATGCTGCACAAATATCCTCCCGCTCTCATCCAGAACAATGCCTTGACATTACCTTCACCCCAAGTAAGACACAATTAGAGTAGAAGAGTTACAAAATCAGTGAATACATATCTGGAATGGAAAATGTTCAGGAGTTCACAACCTTGGAGGTGGTAGAGGAGTTTCCAAAACTAAGGGACAGGGTAAACCCTCCACAAACATGGAGCTCTGCTGGCCTAAAAACTTTTTGAGAAACTGCCTCTGAGCTTCCACACTTGAAATATATGTTGTTTTCAGGAGATTTGGCTTCCTCTGTACTGAGAACATCAAAGCTGGGTCTGCATCTATGTGACCTGGAGGACATGGTTTCTTATTTTCCAATGAACAAGATGAAGCAGTGCTGAATCCTCTCTTTGTAGGTAAACTGAGGCCACTGGGGACTAAGTGTCTCCCCGTGTGGACTGTGAAGCCATTTGGTCTTCTTCCACTTTTTGTGGTGTTTTTGCTGCTGCACTGTGAGTTTGGTATTTGTTTCACGAAATACTAGGAGCTAAACTGGGACACAGTGCTGGAGGGAGTTCTGTCACGTGTGGTGGGTCAGGGTCTGCAAGAGAATGCACCAACTAGGCTCCTATCTCTCACAGCTTGCCCCATTGCCCCCTTGTCCATATCAACCTGATTCTTAATTTTCCTCTAAAAACTCTCCATATAACAAGATGCCTTTACATATAAGGGTCTGTTGGCTGCACCATGTCAGTTACAAGCCATTTGGAATCCAATGGTAGATCCACATGGCCCTACCACGGATGTTTTATCAAACACCTCCCCACCACTGCTCTAGACCCACTACTCAGCAGGCTCCAAATTTCTGGCATCTCTGTTCTACACCATTTTCATGAAACTCAGTAAATCAAGGCACTGTCTGGTATACTCATGATCAGCAACAGGACATCCAATGTTTCTCCAGTGCCACCTGGTCATAGGAATTTCAAAAATTTCATGGTATTTATCTAGCCATTTTTCAAGCATGAAGTTGGAGGCACTGTGGGTTTCAGTTCATTCAGCAAACATTAAATGGTGAGGAAGCTCATTTCAATGAAATCTCTGGAGAACTCTCACAGGCATGGCTTCCCAAAGAGTGGACAAAAGGTCACATTAGGCCAGGCCCATTGAGGTCTACAATGTGAGGTCCATGTGTGTTTTGACTCTCAACTATGGCTGCCATTTCTTTAAGAATAAAATCATGTGATATCCTTGCTGAGATTCCCAGGCCTCTGTGGAAATCCACCCGGGGCCTAGGTCTCAGTTTCCAAGAGCGACTTTCATGCGTGGCCTCTTAAAATCCCAACAAAATTCATGGCAATGCTTCTCTGAGTTCAGTTCCAAAACCCAGTCTCTAAGGGGAATCACACCAGAGTTCAAGCCCACGTGGACCCAGTCATTTTTCCAATGCCACACAAATGACCAAAATTAAAACCAAAACACTCCCAAATGGCCCTCAACTTATTTCATATAGTCAATCATCTTAACCTCTGGCTGGAGGTTTCCATGAGGGGCGCAGCCCAATACAGTGTCCAAAATCAGCTCGTTTGCCCCTCATTTGTCTAAAGTCAGGGTAGCCTGGACACCGTTTCTGTGAACCAGGAGTGAACAAATAAGCCTGCCATTAATACTTCTGTGTTTCTCCAATTTGAGGCCTACTGATTTTAGGTATCGATTCTTTAGGTGATTTAGAGTCATGCGAAAACACAAGTACCTCTGCAGGGCTTTGAAGAACTCATTTGACGTAAAGAATCCCTATTGTCATTTGATGGAGTGCAGGAACCTAACAGAGGAAGGCAAGAGACTTCATCCACAATGAATGAAATTTTTTGCCATTTTGGTTTTGGAAGCTCACATGGGATCATTCTTAAGATCCATCAGGTGCTGAGAATCTAAGTCACAGCCACACACAGGCCCAAGAGGCTGATAAAGACACATCCCTTTCCAAAGCAATTAAGCAAAGAGCCACAGGTGAGGCCCATTCATTTCCATTTGAAAACTGTTTTCATCAGGCTTCACAAAGGGGTGGCCTGAGGCAAAGACCTTCCTGACATTCAGTGCAACACAACAATAAGTAAGCAAAAGGCCCAAAGCAGGGTTTCTGCACTGAGACTTTCCTGGTCACACTGATATCTGAGTTTTCAGAGATGCTCGCCATTCTCTTCAGCTATCCAGTACATGTCCATGTCACAGAGCTTGCAGGTGGTACATATTTTGGACACAAATCCATGAGCCTATTCTGGAGAGTGGCCAGAATTCAGGAAGAAAACTACAACTTAGAAAGATTGCAGGTGTTGCACATCGATAAGACAAGCTGCAGTCCATTCATATATTGGGCATGGGAAGATTTATACTAGACAGGACACATCCATTAATGCATTCTCTTTTCTAATGTCTACAACAACGGACACAGTGGGATACACAGAAAGAGAAACACTCGCCGTGTCAAATGACTTACTAGAAACTGTCCACTCCAAACCAAACAAACCGCCTTTTCTATCTATTCTCAGAACATGAGACAAAACAACAAACCCACACCCACTCCCACAAAGGCACCTCCTTCCCCCAAGTACGTCTGTGACTATCCGGAGTGTCCTCTGACTGGTGGGCCATACTATGTTCCCACGAAATGGCCTGTCTTCTCTCAGATCTTGTTTCCGTGACCAACTCTGTGAAGATGTCAGGAAAAAGTGGTTAGCCACTACCTGTTTTCTCAGGAAAGGTCCATCTTCAGAGCTCTCCTGGCATTTGGCCATCCTCACATCATTAGGTACCAAGAAAACTGACTCTGTCCTTAGTAAATCCAAACAAGTGAGCCCACTTTGACTGGGACTGGGACTGCCTCTGGGTGCCTGGCTTCTTGGATACCAAGTTCAGAGAGTTCCATCACCAAGGAAATGAGGTATTTCACATTCTTTGGAACTGAATGAGGTCACTGCCTTAGCAACCACTTTGTCCTAACAGTTGCTTCCAAGGGTAACATAAGATGGAGGTTGCCCCTACTTCCTGTGACACTTTCATAAGGTAGAATGTATATCACCATTGGCACCCGGGAACAGCTCTCCACTCAGCCCAGGTTTGGTCCATCTTCTGTACAATAAGAAGAGAGAGAGGCAGATTCAGACACATCCCTTCATCCTGACCAGGTTGTTTGCCATGGAAGATGACTTTTGCTCTCTCAGGTGCTTCATACCTGCCTACAACTTCTCCAGGTATCATTTGTGCATGGACATTTGAGGTTCTCATCAGGTGGAAGGTCCCCAACTTTCCTGTATTGTAAGAACCACTCTGTCCCTGCTCTTCTGTAAAATGATTGAGGGAACAGTGTATACTTGGGGTTAAAAACAGGTTTGATTTGGGTTACGAGTGATTCTGTGTGATGAATAATGGTATTGGGAACCTGCAATATTTACAAGAATATAGAGGTGAAATATAAGTAGGAAAACAGAAATCTAGGTATGATTTGAAGCCCAGAAGGGTTTTGCCCTTGATTGGGATACTTAGCATTGAATGATGTTCTGCAAAGATGCCTCAGATAATTCGATATACAATGGCATAGGACCTTGTACATTGGATGATTGAATTTAGAGAGAACATCCAGTCAAAAAGGGATATTCAATAGGATTAGGAAGATAGTCGGTAGGTTTAGGAAGAAGAGTGAGTATAGAATTTGGACCAAAAGTTCTTTAGCAATAGACTTTCGGTTGTTGAGTGAATGTAAATGTCAGCACATATGAAGAGTCAGTCACTATGTTGAACTGGGGAAAATATGTAGAAAAGCAGATATCAATAGAAATATTAGGAAATCAGGCAAAGTATAAAGTGAGTGATAGAATTAGACATTTTCAACAGGGTTGAGTTTGAATATATAAATTAGGAAAAAAACAAATATGTAGTCACCAATAGGATTGACAATTGACAGCATTAGGCAACCTGGACATGGATGTTTTTAGAAATCCATGTTCACTTTCCATTTAGGCTTTGGTACAATCATAAGTGTGACCTTTCCATTTTTTGTCCAGAATATTACTGTGATAATGAGGTGACATGAGTATTTCTTTCACCATTTCTGGGAGCAATATATTGAAGATGTAAAATGAGAATCGGGGGTACAAAGAGGTGTACCCTGTTTCTAGGAATATAGAGAAAAAGCATGAATAGACCATACTGTGAATAAATAATATAACATTTTTGAACTTTAAATAATGAACTGAACTGATATCTGAAAAATTAAAGGAAATCGTATATTGATATACAATCATTCATTCCAACCAGGTATATATGTAATGGAAGTATTTGTGTTTTGGTTTATCATGAAGAGTGTGTGAGTTTTGCTTCAAAATGATTATGGAAATTCAAAATAATGTGTTTGGAAAGAAGTCTCACGAAAAGACCAGTCAAGAAACCCTGACAATACATGTGTTCTGAAGCAAGAAGTGGTGAAAGTTGAAACAAATGCTTATTAATTTGTGAACTTGTGGATGAAATGTATATCCTGTGATGTGCAAAAACTGAAGAAACAATAATGTACCAGTGTCGAATACAAATGAATGACAAATTACAGATCATGTCCCATAGGAGTCTACTTGCATTGATGTTAGACTGGGTCAGTTACTGTAGAATAATTAGGATTTGTATGCACCATTCACTGAAGTTAGTTTTCAGTACTAGGAAACAAATATGTATTTCAGGTGGATGAATATTTCTGATTATCATCTTGTGAAAAGTGGATTATAAATCCACATACATGAACATGAATGAATTTAGAGAGTGTATATTAGACACATATATTTCATATTTTGAAAAATTTGGAGAGTATATCTATATCTATATCTATATCTATACACACACACACACACACACACACACACACACAACT
Organism: Callospermophilus lateralis; assembly: GCF_048772815.1. Taxonomy (NCBI): domain Eukaryota; kingdom Metazoa; phylum Chordata; class Mammalia; order Rodentia; family Sciuridae; genus Callospermophilus; species Callospermophilus lateralis. The sequence continues at coordinate 539,200 of NW_027518090.1, forward strand.
CACAGACATTAAAAAGTACCAATATAAATGCCAATCGAAATTCATCAGTAAATATGTATCATCCACAAATGCAAAAATATTTATGTTACTGAACATGAGTTAATGTATAATGTTGTTCTACTAGGACGCTCTCCTATAAGTTGAATTTTCATTTCCAACAGCATTTAGGAGGAGTGAACTCTTCTCACAATTTGTATCTGCCAAGACAGCCACCTCACAAAAATGTACGTGTGATACCTGGTAGGATTCTATATATGCATATAAATATACGTGTGTGAAGAGACTACAGAAAAAGGAAACAAGAATTCACATATTTGTTAAGTTTAAAACACATGGAGAATATTTCAAATAAATTTGACTAGATTTATAACTCCTACCTTATATAATGCAAATGTCAAGTCCAACTATACAACATGTCTCCTCTGAAGTACTTGTATTTCTAATGTGTTGGGTTAATTTTCTCCATTATATTAGGATGAATAGTCTGAGTCTACTAGGTATGGGTTAGTGTCAGGGATTCAGTATTTCGAATGAAAAATTGGAAAATGAATCCAATGTGTATGTAAATATATGCTGCACAAATATCCTCCCGCTCTCATCCAGAACAATGCCTTGACATTACCTTCACCCCAAGTAAGACACAATTAGAGGAGAAGAGTTACAAAATCAGTGAATACATATCTGTAATGGAAAATGCTCAGGAGTTCACAACCTTGGAGGTGGTAGAGGAGTTTCCAAAACTAAGGGACAGGGTAAACACTCCACAAACATGGAGCTCTGCTGGCCTAAAAACTTTTTGAGAAACTGCCTCTGAGCTTCCACACTTGAAATATATGTTGTTTTCAGGAGATTTGGCTTCCTCTGTAGTGAGAACATCAAAGCTGGGTCTGCATCTATGTGACCTGGAGGACATGGTTTCTTATTTTCCAATGAACAAGATGAAGCAGTGCTGAATCCTCTCTTTGTAGGTAAACTGAGGCCATTGGGGACTAAGTGTCTCCCCGTGTGGACTGTGAAGCCATTTGGTCCTCTTCCACTTTTTGTGGTGTTTTTGCTGCTGCACTGTGAGTTTGATATTTGTTTCACAAAATACTAGGAGCTAACCGGGGACACAGTGCTGGAGGGAGTTCTGTCACGTGTGGTGGGTCAGGGTCTGCAAGAGAATGCACCAACTATTCTCCTATCTCTCACAGCTTGCCCCATTGCCCCCTTGTCCATATCAACCTGATTCTTAATTTTCCTCTGAAAACTCTCCATGTAACAAGATTCCTTTACATATAAGGGTCTGCTGGCTGCACCATGTCAGTTACAAGCCATTTGGAATCCAATGGTAGATCCACATGGCCCTACCACGGATGTTTTATCAAACACCTCCCCACCACTGCTCTAGACCCACTACTCAGCAGGCTCCAAATTTCTGGCATCTCTGTTCTACACCATTTTCATGAAACTCAGTAAATCAAGGCACTGTCTGGTATACTCATGATCAGCAACAGGACATCCAATGTTTCTCCAGTGCCACCTGGTCATAGGAATTTCAAAAATTTCATGGTATTTATCTAGCCATTTTTCAAGCATGAAGTTGGAGGCACTGTGGGTTTCAGTTCATTCAGCAAACATTAAATGGTGAGGAAGCTCATTTCAATGAAATCTCTGGAGAACTCTCACAGGCATGGCTTCCCAAAGAGTGGACAAAAGGTCACATTAGGCCAGGCCCATTGAGGTCTACAATGTGAGGTCCATGTGTGTTTTGACTCTCAACTATGGCTGCCATTTCTTTAAGAATAAAATCATGTGATATCCTTGCTGAGATTCCCAGGCCTCTGTGGAAATCCACCCGGGGCCTAGGTCTCAGTTTCCAAGAGCGACTTTCATGCGTGGCCTCTTAAAATCCCAACAAAATTCATGGCAATGCTTCTCTGAGTTCAGTTCCAAAACCCAGTCTCTAAGGGGAATCACACCAGAGTTCAAGCCCACGTGGACCCAGTCATTTTTTCCAATGCCACACAAATGACCAAAATTAAAACCAAAACACTCCCACATGGCCCTCATCTTATTCCATATAGTAAATCATCTTAACCTCTGGCTGGAGGTTTCCATGAGGGGCGCAGCCTATGACAGTGTCCAAAATCAGCTCGTTTGCCCCTCATTTGTCTAAAGTCAGGGTAGCCTGGACACCGTTTCTGTGAACCAGGAGTGAACAAATAAGCCTGCGGTTAATACTTCTGTGTTTCTCCAATTTGAGGCCTACTGATTTTAGGTATCGATTCTTTAGGTGATTTAGAGTCATGCGAAAACACAAGCACCTCTGCAGGGCTTTGAAGAACTCATTTGACCCAAAGAATCCCTATTGTCATTTGATGGAGTGCAGGAACCTAACAGAGGAAGGCAAGAGACTTCATCCACAATGAATGAAATTTTTTGCCATTTTGGTTTTGGAAGCTCACATGGGATCATTCTTAAGATCCATCAGGTGCTGAGAATCTAAGTCACAGCCACACACAGGCCCAAGAGGCTGATAAAGACACATCCCTTTCCAAAGCAATTAAGCAAAGAGCCACAGGTGAGGCCCATTCATTTCCATTTGAAAACTGTTTTCTTCAGGCTTCACAAAGGGGTGGCCTGAGGCAAAGACCTTCCTGACATTCAGTGCAACACAACAATAAGTAAGCAAAAGGCCCAAAGCAGGGTTTCTGCACTGAGACTTTCCTGGTCACACTGATATCTGAGTTTTCTGAGATGCTCGCCATTCTCTTCAGCTATCCAGTACATGGCCATGTCACAGAGCTTGGAGGTGGTACATATTTTGGACACAAATCCATGAGCCTATTCTGGAGAGTGGCCAGAATTCAGGAAGAAAACTACAACTTAGAAAGATAGCAGGTGTTGCACATCGATAAGACAAGCTGCAGTCCATTCATATATTGGGCATGGGAAGATTTATACTAGACAGGACACATCCATTAATGCATTCTCTTTTCTAATGTCTACAACAACGGACACAGTGGGATACACAGAAACAGAAACACTCGCCGTGTCAAATGACTTACTAGAAACTGTCCACTCCAAACCAAACAAACCGCCTTTTCTATCTATTCTCAGAACATGAGACAAAACAACAAACCCACACCCACTCCCACAAAGGCACCTCCTTCCCCCAAGTACGTCTGTGACTATCCGGAGTGTCCTCTGACTGGTGGGCCTTACTATGTTCCCCCGAAATGGCCTGTCTTCTCTCAGATCTTGTTTCCTTGACCAACTCTGTGAAGATGTCAGGAAAAAGTGGTTAGCCACTACCTGTTTTCTCAGGAACGGTCCATCTTCAGAGCTCTCCCCTGCATTTGGCCATCCTCACATCATTAGGTACCAAGAAAACTGACTCTGTCCTTGGTAAATCCAAACAAGTGAGCCCACTGGGACTGGGACTGGGACTGCTTCTTTGTGCCTGGCTTCTTGGATACCAAGTTCAGAGAGTTCCATCACCAAGGAAATGAGGTATGTCACATTCTTTGGAACTGAATGAGGTCACTGCCTTGGCAACCACTTTGTCCTAACAGTTGCTTCCAAGGGTTACATAAGATGGAGGTTGCCCCTACCTCCTGTGACACTTTCATAAGGTAGAATGTATATCACCATTGGCACCCGGGAACAGCTCTCCACTCAGCCCTGGTTTGGTCCATCTTCTGTACAATAAGAAGAGAGAGAGGCAGATTCAGACACATCCCTTCATCCTGACCAGGTTGTTTGCCATGGAAGATGACTTTTGCTCTCTCAGGTGCTTCATACCTGCCTACAACTTCTCCAGGTATCATTTGTGCATGGACATTTGGGGTTCTCATCAGGTGGAAGGTCCCCAACTTTCCTGTATTGTAAGAACCACTCTGTCCCTGCTCTTCTGTAAAATGATTGAGGGAACAGTGTATACTTGGGGTTAAAAACAGGTTTGATTTGGGTTACGAGTGATTCTGTGTGATGAATAATGGTATTGGGAACCTGCAATATTTACAAGAATATAGAGGTGAAATATAAGTAGGAAAACAGAAATCTAGGTATGATTTGAAGCCCAGAAGGGTTTTGCCCTTGATTGGGATACTTAGCTTTGAATGATGTTCTGCAAAGGTGCCTCAGATAATTGGATATACAATGGCATAGGACCTTGTACATTGGATGATTGAATTTAGAAGAGAACATCCAGTCAAAAAGGGATATTCAGTAGGATTAGGAAGATAGTCTGTAGGTTTAGGAAGAAGAGTGAGTATAGGATTTGGACCAAAAGTTCTTTAGCAATAGATTTTCGGTTGTTGAGTGAATGTAAATGTCAGCACATGTGAAGAGTCAGTCACTATGTTGAACTGGGGAAAATATGTAGAAAAGCAGATATCAATAGAAACATTACGAAATCAGGCAAAGTATAAAGTGAGTGATAGAATTAGACATTTTCAACAGGGTTGAGTTTGAATATATAAATTAGGAAAAAAACAAATATGTAGTCACCAATAGGATTGACAATTGACAGCATTAGGCAACCTGGACATGGATGTTTTTAGAAATCCATGTTCACTTTCCATTTAGGCTTTGGTACAATCATAAGTGTGACCTTTCCATTTTTTGTCCAGAATATTACTGTGATAATGAGGTGACATGAGTATTTCTTTCACCATTTCTGGGAGCAATATATTGAAAATGTAAAATGAGAATCGGGGGTACAAAGAGGTGTAAACTGTTTCTAGGAACATAGAGAAAAAGCATGAATAGACCATACAGTGAATAAAAAATATAACTTTTTTGAACTTTAAATAATGAATTGAACTGATATCTGAAAAATTAAAGGAAATCTTATATTGATATACAATCATTCATTCCAACCAGGTATATATGTAATGGAAATATTTGTGTTTTGGTTTATCATGAAGAGTGTGTGAGTTTTGCTTCAAAATGATTATGGAAATTCAAAATAATGTGTTTGGAAAGAAGTCTCACGAAAAGACCAGTCAAGAAACCCTGACAATACATGTGTTCTGAAGCAAGAATTGGGAAAGTTGAAACAAATGCTTATTAATTTGTGAACTTGTGGATGAAATGTATATCCTGTGATGTGCAAAAACTGAAGAAACAAAAATGTACCAGTGTCGAATACAAATGAATGACAAATTACAGATCATGTCCCATAGGAGTCTACTTGCATTGATGTTAGACTGGGTCAGTTACTGTAGAATAATTAGGATTTGTATGCACCATTCACTGAAGTTAGTTTTCAGTACTAGGAAACAAATATGTATTTCAGGTGGATGAATATTTCTGATTATCATCTTGTGAAAAGTGGATTATAAATCCACATACATGAACATGAATGAATTTAGAGATTGTATATTAGACACATATATTTCATATTTTGAAAAATTTGAAGAGTATATCTATATCTATATCTATATCTATACACACACACACACACACACACACACACACAACTCACAGACATTAAAAAGTACCAATATAAATGCCAATCGAAATTCATCAGTAAATATGTATAATCCACAAATGCAAAAATATTTATGTTACTGAACATGAGTTAATGTATAATGTTGTTCTACTAGGACGCTCTCCTATAAGTTGAATTTTCATTTCCAACAGCATTTAGGAGGAGTGAACTCTTCTCACAATTTGTATCTGCCAAGACAGCCACCTCACAAAAATGTACGTGTGATACCTGGTAGGATTCTATATATGCATATAAATATACGTGTGTGAAGAGACTACAGAAAAAGGAAACAAGAATTCACATATTTGTTAAGTTTAAAACACATGGAGAATATTTCAAATAAATTTGACTAGATTTATAACTCCTACCTTATATAATGCAAATGTCAAGTCCAACTATACAACATGTCTCCTCTGAAGTACTTGTATTTCTAATGTGTTGGGTTAATTTTCTCCATTATATTAGGATGAATAGTCTGAGTCTACTAGGTATGGGTTAGTGTCAGGGATTCAGTATTTCGAATGGAAAATTGGAAAATGAATCCAATGTGTATGTAAATATATGCTGCACAAATATCCTCCCGCTCTCATCCAGAACAATGCCTTGACATTACCTTCACCCCAAGTAAGACACAATTAGAGGAGAAGAGTTACAAAATCAGTGAATACATATCTGTAATGGAAAATGCTCAGGAGTTCACAACCTTGGAGGTGGTAGAGGAGTTTCCAAAACTAAGGGACAGGGTAAACACTCCACAAACATGGAGCTCTGCTGGCCTAAAAACTTTTTGAGAAACTGCCTCTGAGCTTCCACACTTGAAATATATGTTGTTTTCAGGAGATTTGGCTTCCTCTGTAGTGAGAACATCAAAGCTGGGTCTGCATCTATGTGACCTGGAGGACATGGTTTCTTATTTTCTAATGAACAAGATGAAGCAGTGCTGAATCCTCTCTTTGTAGGTAAACTGAGGCCATTGGGGACTAAGTGTCTCCCCGTGTGGACTGTGAAGCCATTTGGTCCTCTTCCACATTTTGTGGTGTTTTTGCTGCTGCACTGTGAGTTTGATATTTGTTTCACGAAATACTAGGAGCTAACCGGGGACACAGTGCTGGAGGGAGTTCTGTCACGTGTGGTGGGTCAGGGTCTGCAAGAGAATGCACCAACTATTCTCCTATCTCTCACAGCTTGCCCCATTGCCCCCTTGTCCATATCAACCTGATTCTTAATTTTCCTCTGAAAACTCTCCATGTAACAAGATGCCTTTACATATAAGGGTCTGCTGGCTGCACCATGTCAGTTACAAGCCATTTGGAATCCAATGGTAGATCCACATGGCCCTACCACGGATGTTTTATCAAACACCTCCCCACCACTGCTCTAGACCCACTACTCAGCAGGCTCCAAATTTCTGGCATCTCTGTTCTACACCATTTTCATGAAACTCAGTAAATCAAGGCACTGTCTGGTATACTCATGATCAGCAACAGGACATCCAATGTTTCTCCAGTGCCACCTGGTCATAGGAATTTCAAAAATTTCATGGTATTTATCTAGCCATTTTTCAAGCATGAAGTTGGAGGCACTGTGGGTTTCAGTTCATTCAGCAAACATTAAATGGTGAGGAAGCTCATTTCAATGAAATCTCTGGAGAACTCTCACAGGCATGGCTTCCCAAAGAGTGGACAAAAGGTCACATTAGGCCAGGCCCATTGAGGTCTACAATGTGAGGTCCATGTGTGTTTTGACTCTCAACTATGGCTGCCATTTCTTTAAGAATAAAATCATGTGATATCCTTGCTGAGATTCCCAGGCCTCTGTGGAAATCCACCCGGGGCCTAGGTCTCAGTTTCCAAGATCGACTTTCATGCGTGGCCTCTTAAAATCCCAACAAAATTCATGGCAATGCTTCTCTGAGTTCAGTTCCAAAACCCAGTCTCTAAGGGGAATCACACCAGAGTTCAAGCCCATGTGGACCCAGTCATTTTTTCCAATGCCACACAAATGACCAAAATTAAAACCAAAACTCTCCCACATGGCCCTCATCTTATTCCATATAGTAAATCATCTTAACCTCTGGCTGGAGGTTTCCATGAGGGGCGCAGCCAATGACAGTGTCCAAAATCAGCTCGTTTGCCCCTCATTTGTCTAAAGTCAGGGTAGCCTGGACACCGTTTCTGTGAACCAGGAGTGAACAAATAAGCCTGCGGTTAATACTTCTGTGTTTCTCCAATTTGAGGCCTACTGATTTTAGGTATCGATTCTTTAGGTGATTTAGAGTCATGCGAAAACACAAGCACCTCTGCAGGGCTTTGAAGAACTCATTTGACCCAAAGAATCCCTATTGTCATTTGATGGAGTGCAGGAACCTAAAAGAGAAAGGCAAGAGACTTCATCCACAATGAATGAAATTTTTTGCCATTTTGGTTTTGGAAGCTCACATGGGATCATTCTTAAGATCCATCAGGTGCTGAGAATCTAAGTCACAGCCACACACAGGCCCAAGAGGCTGATAAAGACACATCCCTTTCCAAAGCAATTAAGCAAGGAGCCACATTTGAGGCCCATTCATTTCCATTTGAAAACTGTTTTCTTCAGGCTTCACAAAGGGGTAGCCTGAGGCAAAGACCTTCCTGACATTCAGTGCAACACAACAATAAGTAAGCAAAAGGCCCAAAGCAGGGTTTCTGCACTGAGACTTTCCTGGTCACACTGATATCTGAGTTTTCTGAGATGCTCGCCATTCTCTTCAGCTATCCAGTACATGGCCATGTCACAGAGCTTGGAGGTGGTACATATTTTGGACACAAATCCATGAGCCTATTCTGGAGAGTGGCCAGAATTCAGGAAGAAAACAACAACCTAGAAAGATTGCAGGTGTTGCACATCGATAAGACAAGCTGCAGTCCATTCATATATTGGGCAGGATGAATTTTGGTATGATTTATACTAGACAGGACACATCCATTAATGCATTCTCTTTTCTAATGTCTACAACAACGGACACAGTGGGATACACAGAAACAGAAACACTCACTGTGTCAAATGACTTACTAGAAACTGTCCACTCCAAACCAACAAACCGCCTTTCCTATCTATTCTCAGAACATGAGACAAAACAACAAACCCACACCCACTCCCACAAAGGCACCTCCTTCCCCCAAGTACGTCTGTGACTATCCGGAGTGTCCTCTGACTGGTGGGCCATACTATGTTCCCCCGAAATGGCCTGTATTCTCTCAGATCTTGTTTCCTTGACCAACTCTGTGAAGATGTCAGGAAAAAGTGGTTAGCCACTACCTGTTTTCTCAGGAACGGTCCATCTTCAGAGCTCTCCTGGCATTTGGCCATCCTCACATCATTAGGTACCAAGAAAACTGACTCTGTCCTTGGTAAATCCAAACAAGTGAGCCCACTGGGACTGGGACTGCGACTGCCTCTGGGTGCCTGGCTTCTTGGATACCAAGTTCAGAGAGTTCCATCACCAAGGAAATGAGGTATGTCACATTCTTTGGAACTGAATGAGGTCACTGCCTTGGCAACCACTTTGTCCTAACAGTTGCTTCAAAGGGTAACATAAAATGGAGGTTGCCCCCGCTTCCTGTGACACTTTCATAAGGTAGAATGTATATCACCATTGGCACCCGGGAACAGCTCTCCACTCAGGCCTGGTTTGGTCCATCTTCTCTACAATAAGAAGAGAGAGATTCAGATTCAGAGGCATCCCTTCATCCTGACCAGGTTGTTTGCCATGGAAGATGACTTTTGCTCTCTCAGGTGCTTCATACCTGCCTACAACTTCTCCAGGTACCATTTGTGCATGGACATTTGAGGTTCTCATCAGGTGGAAGGTCCCCAACTTTCCTGTATTGTAAGAACCACTCTGTCCCTGCTCTTCTGTAAAATGATTGAGGGAACAGTGTATACTTGGGGTTAAAAACAGGTTTGATTTGGGTTACGAGTGATTCTGTGTGATGAATAATGGTATTGGGAACCTGCAATATTTACAAGAATATAGAGGTGAAATATAAGTAGGAAAACAGAAATCTAGGTATGATTTGAAGCCCAGAAGGGTTTTGCCCTTGATTGGGATACTTAGCTTTGAATGATGTTCTGCAAAGATGCCTCAGATAATTCGATATACAATGGCATAGGACCTTGTACATTGGATGATTGAATTTAGAAGAGAACATCCAGTCAAAAAGGGATATTCAGTAGGATTAGGAAGATAGTCTGTAGGTTTAGGAAGAAGAGTGAGTATAGGATTTGGACCAAAAGTTCTTTAGTAATAGACTTTCGGTTGTTGAGTGAATGTAAATGTCAGCACATATGAAGAGTCAGTCACTATGTTGAACTGCTGAAAATATGTAGAAAAGCAGATATCAATAGAAATATTAGGAAATCAGGCAAAGTATAAAGTGAGTGATAGAATTAGACATTTTCAACAGGGTTGAGTTTGAATATATAAATTAGGAAAAAAACAAATATGTAGTCACTAATAGGATTGACAATTGACAGCATTAGGCAACCAGTACATGGATTTTTTTAGAAATCCATGTTCACTTTCCATTTAGGCTTTGGTACAATCATAAGTGTGACCTTTCCATTTTTTGTCCAGAATATTACTGTGATAATGAGGTGACATGAGTATTTCTTTCACCATTTCTGGGAGTAATATATTGAAGATGTAAAATGAGAATCAGGGGTACAAAGAGGTGTACCCTGTTTCTAGGAACATAGAGAAAAAGCATGAATAGACCATACTGTGAATAAATAATATAACTTTTTTGAACTTTAAATAATGAATTGAACTGATATCTGAAAAATTAAAGGAAATCGTATATTGATATACAATCATTCATTCCAACCAGGTATATATGTAATGGAAATATTTGTGTTTAGGTTTATCATGAAGAGTGTGTGAGTTTTGCTTCAAAATGATTATGAAAATTCAAAATAATGTGTTTGGAAAGAAGTCTCATGAAAAGACCAGTCAAGAAACCCTGACAATACATGTGTTCTGAAGCAAGAAGTGGTGAAAGTTGAAACAAATGCTTATTAATTTGTGAACTTGTGGATGAATTGTATATCCTGTGATTTGCAAAAACTGAAGAAACAATAATGTACCAGTGTCGAATACAAATGAATGACAAATTACAGATCATGTCCCATAGGAGTCTACTTGCATTGATGTTAGACTGGGTCAGTTACTGTAGAATAATTAAGATTTGTATGCACCATTCACTGAAGTTAGTTTTCAGTACTAGGAAACAAATATGTATTTCAGGTGGATGAATATTTCTGATCATAATCTTGTGAAAAGTGGATTATAAATCCACATACATGAACATGAATGAATTTAGAGAGTGTATATTAGACGCATATATTTCATATTTTGAAAAATTTGAAGAGTATATCTATAGCTATATCTATATCTATACACACACACACACACACACACACACACACAAACACAAACACTCACAGACATTAAAAATACCAATATAAATGCCAATCGAAATTCATCAGTAAATATGTATCATCCACAAATGCAAAAATATTTATTTTACTGAACATGAGTTAATGTATAATGTTGTTCTACTAGGACGCTCTCCTATAGGTTGAATTTTCATTTCCAACAGCATTTAGGAGGAGTGAACTCTTCTCACAATTTGTATCTGCCAAGACAGCCACCTCACAAAAATGTACGTGTGATACCTGGTAGGATTCTATATATGCATATAAATATACATGTGTGAATAGGCTACAGAAAAGGGAAACAAGAATTCACATATTTGTTAAGTTTAAAAACACATGGAGAATATTTCAAATAAAATTTGACTAGATTTATAACTCCTACCTTATATAATGAAAATGTCAAGTCCAACTATACAACATGTCTCCTCTGAAGTACTTGTATTTCTAATGTTTTGGGTTAATTTTCTCCATTATATTAGGATGAATAGTCTGAGTCTACTAGGTTTGGGTTAGTGTCAGGGATTCACTATTTCAAATGGAAATTTGGAAAATGAATCCAATGTGTATGTAAATATATGCTCCACAAATATCCTCCCGCTCTCATCCAGAACAAAGCCTTGACATTACCTTCACCCCAAGTAAGACACAATTAGAGGAGAAGAGTTACAAAATCAGTGAATACATATCTGGAATGGAAAATGCTCAGGAGTTCACAACCTTGGAGGTGGTAGAGGAGTTTCCAAAACTAAGGGACAGAGTAAACCCTCCACAAACATAGAGCTCTGCTGGCCTAAAAACTTTTTGAGAAACTGCCTCTGAGCTTCCACACTTGAAATATATGTTGTTTTCAGGAGATTTGGCTTCCTCTGTAGTGAGACCATCAAAACTGGGTCTGCATCTATGTGACCTGGAGGACATGGTTTCTTATTTTCCAATGAACAAGATGAAGCAGTGCTGAATCCTCTCTTTGTAGGTAAACTGAGGCCACTGGGGACTAAGTGTCTCCCCGTGTGGACTGTGAAGCCATTTGGTCCTCCTCCACTTTTTGTGGTGTTTTTGCTGCTGCACTGTGAGTTTGGTATTTGTTTCACGAAATACTAGGAGCTAAACTGGGACACAGTGCTGGAGGGAGTTCTGTCACGTGTGGTGGGTCAGGGTCTGCAAGAGAATGCACCAACTAGGCTCCTATCTCTCACAGCTTGCCCCATTGCCCCCTTGTCCATATCAACCTGATTCTTAATTTTCCTCTGAAAACTCTCCATATAACAAGATGCCTTTACATATAAGGGTCTGCTGGCTGCACCATGTCAGTTACAAGCCATTTGGAATCCAATGGTAGATAAACATGGCCCTACCACGGATGTTTTATCAAACACCTCCCCGCCATTGCTCTAGACCCACTACTCAGCAGGCTCCAACTTACTGGCATCTCTGTTCTACACCATTTTCATGAAACTCAGTAAATCAAGGCACTGTCTGGTATACTCATGATCAGCAACAGGACATCCAATGTTTCTCCAGTGCCACCTGGTCATAGGAATTTCAAAAATTTCATGGTATTTATCTAGCCATTTTTCAAGCATGAAGTTGGAGGCACTGTGGGTTTCAGTTCATTCAGCAAACATTAAATGGTGAGGAAGCTCATTTCAATGAAATCTCTGGAGAACTCTCACAGGCACGGCTTCCCAAAGAGTGGACAAAAGGTCACATTAGGCGAGGCCCATTGAGGTCTACAATGTGAGGTCCATGTGTGTTTTGACTCTCAACTATGGCTGCCATTTCTTTAAGAATAAAATCATGTGATATCCTTGCTGAGATTCCCAGGCCTCTGTGGAAATCCACCTGGGGCCTAAGTCTCAGTTTCCAAGAGCGACTTTCATGCGAGGCCTCTTAAAATCCCAACAAAATTCATGGCAATGCTTCTCTGAGTTCAGTTCCAAAAACCCAGTCTCTACGGGGAATCACACCAGAGTTCAAGTCCACGTGGACCCAGTCATTTTTTCCAATGCCACACAAATGACCAAAATTAAAACCAAAACACTCCCACATGGCCCTCATCTTATTCCGTATAGTCAATCATCTTAACCTCTGGCTGGAGGTTTCCATGAGGGGCGTAGACAATGACAGTGTCCAAAATCTGCTCGTTTGCCCCTTATTTGCCTAACGTCAGGGTAGCCTGGACACCGTTTCTGTGAACCAGGAGTGAACAAATAAGCCTGCGGTTAATACTTCTGTGTTTCTCCAATTTGAGGCCTACTGATTTTAGGTATCGATTCTTTAGGTGATTTAGAGTCATGCGAAAACACAAGCACCTCTGCAGGGCTTTGAAGAACTCATTTGACCCAAAGAATCCCTATTGTCATTTGATGGAGTGCAGGAACCTAACAGAGGAAGGCAAGAGACTTCATCCACAATGAATGAAATTTTTTGCCATTTTGGTTTTGGAAGCTCACATGGGATCATTCTTAAGATCCATCAGGTGCTGAGAATCTAAGTCACAGCCACACACAGGCCCAAGAGGCTGATAAAGACACATCCCTTTCCAAAGCAATTAAGCAAAGAGCCACAGGTGAGGCCCATTCATTTCCATTTGAAAACTGTTTTCTTCAGGCTTCACAAAGGGGTGGCCTGAGGCAAAGACCTTCTTGACATTCAGTGCAACACAACAATAAGTAAGCAAAAGGCCCAAAGCAGGGTTTCTGCACTGAGACTTTCCTGGTCACACTGATATCTGAGTTTTCTGAGATGCTCGCCATTCTCTTCAGCTATCCAGTACATGGCCATGTCACAGAGCTTGGAGGTGGTACATATTTTGGACACAAATCCATGAGCCTATTCTGGAGAGTGGCCAGAATTCAGGAAGAAAACAACAACTTAGAAAGATAGCAGGTGTTGCACATTGATAAGACAAGCTGCAGTCCATTCATATATTGGGCAGGATGAATTATGGGATGATTTATACCAGACAGGACACATTCATTAATGCATTCTCTTTTCTAATGTCTACAACAACGGACACAGTGGGGTACACAAAACACTCGCCGTGTCAAATGACTTACTAGAAACTGTCCACTCCAAACCAAACAAACCACCTTTCCTATCTATTCTCAGAACATGAGACAAAACAACAAACCCACACCCACTCCCACAAAGGCACCTCCTTCCCCCAAGTAGGTCTGTGACTATCCGGAGTGTCCTCTGACTGGTGGGCCATACTATGTTCCCCCAAAATGGCCTGTCTTCTCTCAGATCTTGTTTCCTTGACCAACTTTGTGAAGATGTCAGGAAAAAGTGGTTAGCCACTACCTGTTTTCTCAGGAACGGTCCATCTTCAGAGCTCTCCTGGCATTTGGCCATCCTCACATCATTAGGTACCAAGAAAACTGACTCTGTCCTTGGTAAATCCAAACAAGTGAGCCCACTGGGACTGGGACTGGGACTGCCTCTGGGTGCCTGGCTTCTTGGATACCAAGTTCAGAGAGTTCCATCACCAAGGAAATGAGGTATGTCACATTCTTTGGAACTGAATGAGGTCACTGCCTTGGCAACCACTTTGTCCTAACAGTTGCTTCCAAGGGTAACATAAGATGGAGGTTGCCCCTACTTCCTGTGACACTTTCATAAAGTAGAATGTATATCAACCATTGTCACCCGGGAACAGCTCTCCACTCAGGCCTGGTTTGGTCCATCTTCTCTACAATAAGAAGAGAGAGATTCAGATTCAGACACATCCCTTCATCCTGACCAGGTTGTTTGCCATGGAAGATGACTTTTGCTCTCTCAGGTGCTTCATACCTGCCTAGAACTTCTCCAGGTATCATTTGTGCATGGACATTTGAGGTTCTCATCAGGTGGAAGGTCCCCAACTTTCCTGTATTGTAAGAACCCCTCTGTCCCTGCTCTTCTGTAAAATGATTGAGGGAACGGTGTATACTTGGGGTTAAAAACAGGTTTGATTTGTGTTACGAGTGATTCTGTGTGATGAATAATGGTATTGGGAACCTGCAATATTTACAAGAATATAGAGGTGAAATATAAGTAGGAAAACAGAAATCTAGGTATGATTTGAAGCCCAGAAGGGTTTTGCCCTTGATTGGGATACTTAGCTTTGAATGATGTTCTGCACAGATGCCTCAGATAATTCGATATACAATGGCATAGGACCTTGTACATTGGATGATTGAATTTAGAAGAGAACATCCAGTCAAAAAGGGATATTCAGTAGGATTAGGAAGATAGTCGGTAGGTTTAGGAAGAAGAGTGAGTATAGGATTTGGACCAAAAGTTCTTTAGCAATAGACTTTCGGTTGTTGAGTGAATGTAAATGTCAGCACATATGAAGAGTCAGTCACTATGTTGAACTGGGGAAAATATGTAGAAAAGCAGATATCAATAGAAACATTACGAAATCAGGCAAAGTATAAAGTGAGTGATAGAATTAGACATTTTCAACAGGGTTGAGTTTGAATATATAAATTAGGAAAAAAACAAATATGTAGTCACCAATTGGATTGACAATTGACAGCATTAGGCAACCTGGGCATGGATGTTTTTAGAAATCCATGTTCACTTTCCATTTAGGCTTTGGTACAATCATAAGTGTGACCTTTCCATTTTTTGTCCAGAATATTACTGTGATAATGAGGTGACATGAGTATTTCTTTCACCATTTCTGGGAGCAATATATTGAAGGTGTAAAATGAGAATCGGGGGTACAAAGAGGTGTACCCTGTTTCTAGGAACATAGAGAAAAAGCATGAATAGACCATACTGTGAATAAATAATATAACTTTTTTGAACTTTAAATAATGAATTAACTGATATCTGAAAAATTAAAGGAAATCATATATTGATATACAATCATTCATTCCAACCAGGTATATATCTAATGGAAATATTAGTGTTTTGGTTTATTATGAAGAGTGTGTGAGTTTTGCTTCAAAATGATTATGGAAATTCAAAATAATGTGTTTGGAAAGAAGTCTCATGAAAAGACCAGTCAAGAAACCCTGACATTACATGTGTTCTGAAGCAAGATGATTAAAGTTGAAACAAATGCTTATTAATTTGTGAACTTGTGGATGAAATGTATATCCTGTGATGTGCAAAAACTGAAGAAACAATAATGTACCAGTGTCGAATACAAATGAATGACACTTTACATATCATGTCCCATAGGAGTCTACTTGCATTGATGTTAGACTGGGTCAGTTACTGTAGAATAATTAGGATTTGTATGCACCATTCACTGAAGTTAGTTTTCAGTACTAGGAAACAAATATGTATTTCAGGTGGATGAATATTTCTGATTATCATCTTGTGAAAAGTTGATTATAAATCCACATACATGAACATGAATGAATTTAGAGTGTGTATATTTGACACATATAATTCATATTTTGAAAAATTGGCAGAGTATATCTATATCTATATCTATATATATATACACACACACACACCCACACACACACACACACAACACTCACAGACATTAAAAAGTACCAATATAAATGCCAATCGAAATTCATCAGTAAATATGTATCATCCACAAATGCAAAAATATTTATTTTACTGAACATGAGTTAATGTATAATGTTGTTCTACTAGGACTCTCTCCTATAGGTTGAATTTTCATTTCCAACAGCATTTAGGAGGAGTGAACTCTTCTCACAATTTGTATCTGCCAAGACAGCCATCTCACAAAAATGTACGTGTGATACCTGGTAGGATTCTATATATGCATATAAATATACATGTGTGAATCGGCTACAGAAAAGGGAAACAAGAATTCACATATTTGTTAAGTTTAAAAACACATGAGAATATTTCAATTAAAATTTGACTAGATTTATAACTCCTACCTTATATAATGGAAATGTCAAGTCCAACTATACAACATGTCTCTGGAGAACCTTTGGATGTCCTGTTGTTTATCATGAGTATACTAGACAGTGCCTTGCTTGACTGTGTTTCATGAAAATGATCTAGAACAGACATGCCAGTAAGTTGGTGCCTGCTGAGTAGTGTGCCTAGAGCAGTGGTGTGTATGTGTGTCATAATACATCTCTGATGTGGCCATATGGATTTGCCATTGGCTTCCAAATGGCTTGTGACAGACATGGTGAGGCCAGCAGACACTAATATGTAAGGGCGTCTTGTTATATGGAGAGGTTTCATGGCAATGTTAAGAATCAGGTTGCAATAGACAAGGGAAAAAGCTATGTGGGATAGAAGCCTGGTTGGTGCATTCTCCTGCAGACCCTGACCCACCACATGTGGCAGAACTCCATCCAGCACTGTGTCCCTTTTGAACTCCTTGTATTTCGTGAAGCAAATACCAAACTACCAATGCAGGAGAAAGAAAAACCATGAAAAAGTGGAGGATGACCAAATGGCTTCACAGCCCAGATGGGGAGAGACTTAGCACGCACTGGTCACATTTTACTTAAAAGAGAGAATTCACCACTGCTGCCTCATGTTCATTAGAAAATAAGAAACCATGTCCTCCAGGTCACATAGAATCAGACCCAGCTTTGATGGTCTCACGACAAAAGAAGCTAAAGCTCCTGAAAACAACATATATTTCAAGTGCCCAACCTCAGAGGCAGTTTATCAAGAAGTCCTTTAGGCCAGCAGAGCTCCATGTTTGTGGAGTTTTTAACCTGTCACTTACTTACGGAAACTTCTCTACCACATCCAAGGTTGTGAACTCCTGAGCATTTTCCATTCCAGTTATATATTCACAGATTTTATAACTCTTCTCCACTAATTGTGTCTTACTTGGGGTGAAGGTAATGTCAAGGCATTGTTCTGGATGAGAGAGGGGAAATATTTTGTGTAGCACATATTTGATAGACATTGGATTCTTTTTCCTATTTTCCATTCAAAATACTGAATCCCTGACACTAACACATACCCTACTAGACTCTGACTACTAATCCTAATATGATGGAGAAAAATAACCCAAGTAGAACAGAAATACAAGCAGGTCAGAGGAGGCATGGTGTATTTTTGAACTTTTCTTTTGCATAATAAATAGTAGGTGTTATAAATCTAGTGAATTTTTATTTGGAATAGTTTTTCATGTGTTTTTAAAATTAACAGATATGTGAATCCCTGCCTCCCTTTCTCTCTAGCCTATACAGCACATGTATTTTTATATGTACATATAGAATCCTACCTGGTATCACACGTACATTTTTGTGAGGTTGCTGACTCGGCAGATATAAATTGTGTGAAGAGACTACCCCTCTTAAACGCTGTTGGAACTAAAAATTCAACCTATGGGTGAGCTTCCTAGTACAACAACATTATACATAATTTCATGTTCAGTAAAGTATATATTTTTGCATCAGTAGATGTTATATATTTCATTATAAATTTCATTTGGCATATATTGCTACTTTTTTATGTTTCTCTGTGTGTTTTTTTGGTATATATATATATATATATATATATATATATATATATATATACTCTCCTGATTTATCAAAACATGAAATATATGTGTCTTATATACACTCTCTACATTCATACATTCATTCATGTTCATGCATGAGGAAATATAATCAACTTTTCTCAAGATTATTATTGGAAATATTCATCCACCTGAAATACATATTTGTTTCCTTGTACTGACAACTCACTTCTGTGAATGGTGCATACAAATCCTAATAATTCTACAGTATCTGACCCAGTTTAACATCAATGCAAGTAGATTCCTATGGGACATGATGTGTATTTTGACGTTCATTTATATTCCACACTGCTACATTAATATTTCTGCAGTTTTTGCACATCATAGGATATATATTTCATCCACAAGTTCACAACTTTATAGGTATTTTTTCACTTTTAATCATTTCCTGCTTCAGAACACATGTATTCCTCCCGGTTTCTTGACTGGTCTTTTCATGAGACTTCTCTGCAAACACATTTTTTTTTTTAATTTCATAATCAGTTTTGAAGCAAAACTCACACACTTTTCATGATAAACCATAAATCTAATATCACCATTAGATGCATAACTGTTTGGAATGGATGATTGTATATCAATATTAGGTTTCCTCTATATTTTCAGAAATCAATTCAATCCATTATTTAAAGTTCGAACCAGTTATATTATTTATTCACAATATGGTCTATTCATGCATTATCTCTATATTCATAGGCACAAGGTACACCTATTTGTACCCCCAATTAATTTATACGTCTTCAAAATATTGCTTTCCTACATATTTTACCCAGTTCATCATTGTGACTGACTCTTCACATGTGCTGACATTTACATTCACTCTCTACCTGAAACCCTATTGCTAAAGAACTTTTGGTCCAAATCCTATACTCACTCTTTTATCTAAACCCACCGACTATTTTCCTAATCCTACCGAATATCCCTTTTTGACTGGATGTTCTCTTCCACATTCAATCATCCAAATTAGAAGGTCCTATGCCATAGTATATTGATTTAACTGAGACAACTGTGCAGGACATAAATCAATGCTAAGTATCCCAATCAAGGGCCCAATGCCCTTCTGGGCTTCAAAACTTACCTAGATTTCTGTTTTCATACTTATATTTCACCTATATATTCTTATAAATATCGCAGGTTCCTAATACAAATATTCATTCCAGAGAATGATTCCTAACCCAAATTGAACATGTTATTAACCCTAACCATACACTTTTCCCTCAATCTAATTTTACAGAAGAGCAGGGACAGAGTTGGTCTTACAATACAGGAATATAGGCGATCTTCCAGCTGCTGAAAACCTAAAAGTTCCATGCTGAAATGATCCTTGGAGAAGATGTAGGCATCTATGAAGGACATGAGAGAGCAAAAGTCATCTTCCATGGCAAACAACCTGGTCAGGTTGATGGGATGTGTCTGAATTAGCCTCTCTCTTCCTAATGTAGAGAAGATGGACCAAACCATGCCTGTGTGGAGAGCTGTTCCCCGGTGCCTATGGTTGATATACCATTCTAACATATGAATGAGTCACAGCAAGTAGAGGCAGCCTCCATCTTTTGGGAACCATGTAAGCAACTGTTAAAACAAAGTGGTTTCCAAGGCAGTGACTTCATTCAGATCTTGAAGAAAGTGACATCACCTTACAGTTTTGGTAATGAAAGTCTGTGATCTTGGGATCCAGGAAACCAGGCACACAGAGTCAAACCCACTCCATGTCCCAGTGGGCTAACTTGTTTGGATTTAACAAGACAGAGTTACTCTTTCTTTGTACCTACTGATGTGAGGACAGCCAAATGCCTGGAAACTATGAAGACTGGCCTTTCCAGAGAAAGCAGGTAGTTTCTCACCATGGGCTCCTGACAACATCACAGAGTTGGCCAAAGAGAACAGATTGGAGACAGGACACGCCATTTTGGGGGAACATAGTATGGCCCACAAGTCAGAGGACACTCCGGATAGTCACAGACCTACTTGGGGAAAGGAGGTGACTTTTTGGGTGTGAGTGTGAGTTTGTGGTTTTGTCTCATGTTCTGAGAATAGTTAGGAAAGCTGGTTTGTTTGTTTTGGAGTGGACTGTGTCTAGTAAGTCCTTTTACAAGGTGAGTGTTTCTGTGTCTATATATCATACTGTGCCCGTGATTGTAGACATTAGAAAAGAGAATGCATCAATGGATGTGTCCTGTCTACAAGAAAGCTTCAAAGCATTCATCCTGTGCAATTAATGAATGGACTGCAGGTTGCCGTATGGATGGGCAACTCCTGCCATCTTTCTAAATTCCTGTTTTCTTCCTGAATTCTGGACACTCTCCAGAATACGCTCATGATTTTGTGTCCAAGATATGTACCACCTCCATCTCTGTGACATGGCCATGTACTGGATAGCTGAAGGGAATGGCGAGTATCTCAGAAAACTCAGATATCAGTATGCCCAAGAAAGTCTCAGTGCAGAAACCCTGCTTTGGGCCTTTTGCTTACCTATTCTGTTGCCCTGAATGTCAGGAAGGTCTTTGCCTCAGGCCACACTTTGTGAAGCCTGCAGAAAATAGTTTTCAAATGGAAAAGAATGGTCATTACCTGTGCCTCTTTGCTTAATTGCTTTGGAAATGGATGTTTCTGAATCAGCCTCTCAGCCCTATGTGAGGCTGTGGCTTAGATTCACAGCACATGATGGGTCTAAAGAAAAATCCCATGTGTGCATCCCAAACCAAAATGGGCAAAAGAGCTGTCAGAGTGGTTCTTACAATACAAGAAAGTTGGGGACCTTCCACCTGATGAGAAACTCAAATGTCCATGCACAAATGATACCTGGAGAAGTTGTAGGCAGGTATGAAGCACCTGAGAGAGCAAAAGTCATCTTCCATGGCAAACAACCTGGTCAGGATGAAGGGATGTGTCTGAATCTGAATCTCTCTGTTCTTATTGTAGAGAAGATGGACCTAACCAGGCCTGAGTGGAGAGCTGTTCCCGGGTGCCAATGGTTGATATACATTCTACCTTATGAAAGTGTCACAGGAAGTAGGGGCAACCTCCATCTTATGTTACCCTTGGAAGCAACTGTTAGGACAAAGTGGTTGCCAAGGCAGTGACCTCATTCAGTTCCAAAGAATGTGACATACCTCATTTCCTTGGTGATGGAACTCTCTGAACTTGGTATCCAAGAAGCCAGGCACCCAGAGGCAGTCCCAGTCCCAGTCCCAGTGGGCTCACTTGTTTGGATTTACCAAGAACAGAGTCAGTTTTCTTGGTACCTAATGATGTGAGGATGGCCAAATGCCAGGAGAGCTCTGAAGATGGACCGTTCCTGAGAAAACAGGTAGTGGCTAACCACTTTTTCCTGACATCTTCACAGAGTTGGTCAAGGAAAGAATGTCTGAGAGAAGACAGGCCATTTCGGGGGAACATAGTATGGCCCACCAGTCAGAGGACACTCCGGATAGTCACAGACCTACTTGGGGCAAGGAGGTGCCTTTGTGGGAGTGGGTGTGGGTTTGTTGTTTTGTCTCATGTTCTGAGAATAGATAGGATAGGCGGTTTGTTTGGTTTGGAGTGGACAGTTTCTAGTAAGTCATTTGACACGGCGAGTGTTTCTGTTTCTGTGTATCCCACTGTGTCTGTTGTTGTAGACATTAGAAAAGAGAATGCATTAATGGATGTGTCCTGTCTAGTATAAATCTTCCCATAATTCATCCTGCCCAATATATGAATGGACTGCAGCTTGTCTTATCGATGTGCAACACCTGCTATCTTTCTAAGTTGTTGTTTTCTTCCTGAATTCTGGCCACTCTGCAGAATAGGCTCATGGATTTGTGTCCAAAATATGTACCACTGCCAAGCTCTGTGACATGGCCATGTACTGGATAGCTGAAGAGAATGGCGAGCATCTCAGAAAACTCAGATATCAGTGTGACCAGAAAAATCTCAGTGCAGAAACCCTGCTTTGGGCCTTTTGCTTACTTATTGTTGTGTTGCACTGAATGTCAGGAAGGTCTTTGCCTCATGCCACCCCTTTGTGAAGCCTGAAGAAAACAATTTTCAAATGGAAATGAATGGGCCTCACCTGTGGCTCTTTGCTTAATTGCTTTGGAAAGAGATGTGTCTTTATCAGCCTTTGGACCTGTGTGTGGCTGTGACTTAGATTCTCAGCACCTGATAGATCTTAAGAATGATCCCATGTGAGGTTCCAAAACCAAAATGGCAAAAAATATCATTCATTGTGGATGAAGTCTCTTGCCTTCCTCTGTTAGGATCCTGCACTCCATCAAATGAGAATAGGGATTCTTTGGGTCAAATGAGTTCTTCAAAGCCCTGCAGAGGTGCTTGTGTTTTCACATGACTCTAAATCACCTAAAGAATTGATACCTAAAATCAGTAGGCCTCAAATTGGAGAAACAAAGAAGTATTAAAGGCAGGCTCATTTGTTCACTCCTGGTTCACAGAAACGGTGTCCAGGCTACCCTGACTTTAGGCAAATGAGGGGCAAAGGAGCTGATTTTGGACACTGTCTTGGGCTGCGCCCCTCATGGAAACCTCCAGCCAGAGGTTAAGATGATTGACTATATGGAATAAGATGAGGGCCATGTGGGAGTGTTTTGGTTTTGATTTTGGTCATTTGTGTGGCATTGGAAAAAATGACTGGGTACACGTGGGGTTGAACTCTGGTGTGATTCCCCTTAGAGACTGGATTTTGGAAGTGAACTCAGAGAAGCATTGCCATGAATTTTGTTGGGATTTTAAGAGGCCACGCATGAAAGTCGCTCTTGGAAACTGAGACCTAGGCCCCGGGTGGATTTCCACAGAGGCCTGGGAATCTCAGCAAGGATATCACATGATTTTATTCTTAAAGAAATGGCAGCCATAGTTGAGAGTCAAAACACACATGGACCTCACATTGTAGACCTCAATGGGCCTGGCCTAATGTGACCGTTTGTCCACTCTTTGGGAAGCCGTGCCTGTGAGAGTTCTCCAGAGATTTCATTGAAATGAGCTTCCTCACCATTTAATGTTTGCTGAATGAACTGAAATCCACAGTGCCTCCAACTTCATGCTTGAAAAATGGCTAGATAAATCCCATGAAATTTTTGATATTCCTATGACCAGGTGGCACTGGAGAAACACTGCATGTCCTGTTGCTGATCATGATTATACCAGACAGTGCCTTGACTTACTGAGTTTCATGAAAATGGTGTAGAACAGAGATGCCAGTAAGTTGGAGCCTGCTGAGTAGTGGGTCTAGAGCAGTGGTGGGGAGGTGTTTGATAAAACATCCGTGGTAGGGCCATGTGGATCTACCATTGGATTCCAAATGGCTTGTAACTGACATGGTGCAGCCAGCAGACCCTTGTATGTAAAGGCATCTTGTTACATGGAGACTTTTCAGAGGAAAATTAAGAATCAGGTTGATATGGACAAGGGGTCAATGGGGCAAGCTGTGAGAGATAGGAGCCTAGTTGGTGCATTCTCTTGCAGACCCTGATCCACCACACGTGACAGAACTCCCTCCAGCACTGTGTCCCAGTTTAGCTCCTAGTATTTCGTGAAACAAATACCAAACTCACAGTGCAGCAGCAAAAACACCACAAAAAGTGGAAGAGGACCAAATGGCTTCACAGTCCACACGGGGAGACACTTAGTCCCCAGTGGCCTCAGTTTACCTACAAAGAGAGGATTCAGCACTGCTTCATCTAGTTCATTGGAAATAAGAAACCATGTCCTCCAGGTCACATAGATTCAGACCCAGCTTTGATGGTCTCACTACAAAGGAAGCCAAATCTCCTGAAAACAACATATATTTCAAGTGCAAAACTCAGTGGCAGTTTCTCAAAAAATTTTTAGGCCAGCAGAGCTCCATGTTTGTGGAGTGTTTACCCTGTCCCTTAGTTTTGGAAACTGCTCTACCACCTCCAAGGTTGTGAACTCCTGAGCATTTTCCATTCCAGATATGTATTCACTGATTTTGTAACTCTTCTCCTCTAATTGTGTCTTACTTGGGGTGAAGGTAATGACAAGGCATTGTTCTGGATGAGAGCAGGAGGATATTTGTGCACATATATTTACATACACATTGGATTCATTTTCCAATTTTCATTCGAAATACTGAATCTCTGACACTAACCCATACCTAGTAGACTCAGACTATTCATCCTAATATAATGAAGAAAATTAACCCAACACAATAGAAATACAAGCACTTCAGAGGAGACATGTTGTATTGTTGGACTTGACATTTGCATTATATAAGGGAGGAGTTATAAATCTAGTCAAATTTTAATTGAAATATTCTCCATGTGTTTTTAAACTTAACAAATATGTGAATTCTTGTTTCCCTTTTCTGTAGCCTATTCACACATGTATATTTATATGCATATATAGAATCCTACCAGGTATCACACGTACATTTTTGTGAGGTGGCTGTCTTGGCAGATACAAATTGTGAGAAGAGTTCACTCCTCCTAAATGCTGTTGGAAATGAAAATTCAACCTATAGGAGAGCGTCCTAGTAGAACAACATTATACATTAACTCATGTTCAGTAAAATAAATATTTTTGCATTTGTGGATGATATATATTTACTGATGAATTCGATTGGCATTTATATTGGTACTTTTTAATGTCTGTGAGTGTTTTGTGTGTGTGTTTGTGTGTGTGTGTGTGTAGATATAGATATAGATATAGATATAGATATAGATATAGATATACTCTCCAAATTTTTCAAAATATGAAATATATGTGTCTAATATACACTCTCTAAATTCATTCATGTTCATGTATGTGGATTTATAATCAACTTTTCACAAGATTATAATCAGAAGTATTCATCCACCTGAAATACATATTTGTTTCCTAGTACTGAAAACTAACTTCAGTGAATGGTGCATACAAATCCTAATTATTCTGCAGTAACTGACCCAGTCTAACATCAATGCAAGTAGACTCCTATGGGACATGATATGTAATTTGTCATTCATTTGTATTCGACACTCTTACATTATTATTTCTTCAGTTTTTGCACATCATAAGATATACCTTTGCCAAGGCAGTGACCTCATTCAGTTCCAAAGAATGTGACATTCCTCATTTCCTTGGTGATGGAACTCTCTGAACTTTGTATCCAAGGAGCCAGGAACCCAGAGGCAGTCCCAGTCCCAGTCCCAGTGGGCTCACTTGTTTGGATTTACCAAAGATAGAGTCAGTCATTCTTGGTACCTACTGAAGTGAGGATTACCAAATGCCTGGAGAGCTCTGAATAGGGAGCTTTCCTGAGAAAGCAGGTAGTGGCTCTCCACTTTTTCCTTACAACTTTACAGAGTTGGCCAAGGAAAACAGATCTGAGAGAGGACAGTCCATTTCGGAAGAACAGAGTATGGCCACCAGTCAGAGGACACTCTGGTTAGTCATACACCTATGGGGAAGGAGGTGCCTTTTTGGGAGTGGGTGTGGGTTTGTGGTTTGTCTCATGTTCTGAAAATAGGTAGGAATGGCGGTTTGTTTGTTTTGGAGTGAACTGTTTCCGGTAAGTCGTTTGAAGAGGTGAGTGTTTCCATGTCTGTGTATCCCACTGTGCCTGTGGTAGTAGACATGAGAAAAGAGAATGCAGCAATGGATGTGTCATGTCTAGTATAAAGCTTCCCAGCATTCATCCTGCCCAATTTATGAATGGAGTGTGGCTTGCCTTATGCACGGGCAACACCTAATACCTTCCTAAGTCCCTGTTTTCTTCCTGAATTCTGGCCACTCTCTAGAATAGGCTCATGGTTATGTGTTCAAGATATGTACCAAATCCAAGGTCTTTGACATGGCCATGTACTGGATACCTGAATGGAATGGCCAGCATCTCAGAAAACTCAGATATCAGTGTGACCAGGAAAGTCTCAGTGGAGATACCCTGCTTTGGGCCTTTTGCTTACCTATTGTTCTGTTGCCCTGAATATCAGGAAGGTCTTTGTCTCATGCAACCCCTTTGTTAAGCCTGAAGAAA
This sequence comes from Callospermophilus lateralis, assembly GCF_048772815.1. Classification (NCBI taxonomy): domain Eukaryota; kingdom Metazoa; phylum Chordata; class Mammalia; order Rodentia; family Sciuridae; genus Callospermophilus; species Callospermophilus lateralis. The sequence continues at coordinate 565,600 of NW_027518090.1, forward strand.
ACAGTTTTCAAATGGAAATGAATGTGCATCACCTCTGGCTCTTTGCTTAATTTCATTGGAAAAGGATGTGTCTGATTCAGGCCCTTTGCCCTGTTTTAGGCTGTGACTTAGATTCTCAGCACCTGATGGAAGTAAAGAAAGATCCCATATGTGCATCTAAACCAAAATGGAAAAACGTTCAATCAATGTGCATGAATTATATTGCCTTCCTTTGTTAGGTTTCTGAAATCCATCATGTCAGAATAGGGATTCTTTGGGTGAAATGAGTTCTTCAAATCTCTGCAGAGGGGCTTGGCTTTTCTCATGACTCCAATTCACAAAAAGAATCTAGACCCAACAGTCAGAGAGCCTCAAATTGGAGAAGCGAAGCAGTATTAAGGGCAGGCCTATTTGATCACTCCTGGTTCACAGGAAGGGTGTCCAAGCCACCCTGACATTCGGCAAATGAGGGGCAAGGGAGCTTATTTTGGACACTGTCTTGGGATGTGCCTCTCATGAAAACCTCCATCCAGATGTTATGATGAGTATCTTTATGGTAGAAGATGAGGGCCATGTAGGAGTGTTTTGGTTATAATTGTGGTCATTTGTGTGGCAGTTGGAAGAGATGACTGGGTAAACCTGGGCTTGAATTCTGCTGTGATTCCCCTTAGAGACTGAGTTCTGGAACTGACCTCAGAGAAGTATTGACATGAATTGTGTTGGGATTTTAGGAGGCCATGAATGAGAGTTGCCATTGGAACCTGGGATCAAGGCCCAGAGTGGCTTTCCACAGAACACTGGGAATCACAGCCAGGATATTACATGATTTTATTCTAAAAGACTTGGCAGGCATAATTGAGATTCAAAACACACTTGGACCTCGCTTTGTAGACCTCCATGGGCCTGGCTTCATGTGACTTTTTGGCCACTCTTTGGGTAGACTTGCCTGTGAGAGTGCTCCTGAGATTTCCCTGAAATTAGCTTCCTCACCATTTAATGGTTCCTGAATGAATTGAAACCAACATTGCCTCCAAATGCATCTGTGAGAAAATGCTAGATAATTACCATGAAATTTTAGAAATTCCGATGACGAGCTGGCACTGGAGGACCTTTGATGTCCTGTTGATGATCATGAGTATAACAGACAGGGCCTTGATTGACTGGGTTTCATGAAAATGGTGTAGAACAGAGATGCCAGTAAGTTGGGGCCTGGTAAGTAGTGGGCCTAGAGCTGTGTTATGCAAATGTGTGATAAAACATCTGTGGTGGGGCCATGTGGATCTTCCATTGGCTTCCAAATGGCTGTGACTGACATGGTGCAACCATCACACCCATATATGTAAAGGCATATTTTTATATGGAGAGGTTTCAGGGCAATGTTCAGTATCATGTTGCTATTGTCAAGGGGGCAAGCTACTTGAGATAGAACCCTGGTTGGTGCATTCTCCTGGAGACCCTGCCAACCACACCTGACAGAACTCCCTTCAGCACTGTGTCCCATTTTAACTCGTTGTATTTCATGAAGCAAATACCAAACTCCCAGTGCAGCAGCAAGAAACACCACGAAAATTTGAGGATGACCATTGGTTTCACAGTCCACACGGGAAGACCCTTAGCCCTCAGTGGCCAAAGTTTACCTAAAAAAAGAGAATTCATCACTGCTGCCTCATTTTTATTTTAAAATAAGTAACCATTTCCTCCAGGTCACATAGATGCAGATCCAGCTTTGATGGTTTCACTACAAATAAAGCTAAAGCTCCTGACAACAACATATATTTCAAGTGCCCAACCTCAGAGGCAGATTCTCAAAAAGTCTTTTGGCCAGCAGAGCTCCATGTTTGTGGAGTGTTTACCCTTTCTCTTACTTTTGGAAACTCCTCTACCACCTCCAAAGATGTGAAATCTGGAGCATTTTCCATTCTAGATATGTATTCACAGATTTTCTAACTCTTCTCCTCTAATTGTGTCTTACTTGGGGCGAAGGTAATGTCAAGGCATTGTTCTGGAGGAGAGTGGGAAGATTTTTCCGTAGCATATATTTGCATACACATTGGATTCAGTGTCCTATTTTCAATTCAAAAGACTGAATTCCTGACTCTAACCCATACCCTACCAGACTCTGACTACTAATCCTAATATGATGGAGAAAAATAACCCATAAAGAATAGAAATACAAGCAGTACAGAGTAGGCATGGTGTATAGATGGATTTGCCTTTTGCATGATACAGAGTTGGAGTTATAAATCTAGTCAATTGTTTGTTGAAATAGTTGTCCTAGTATTTTTAAGGTTAACAAATATGTGAATTCCTGTCTCCCTTTCTCTGTATTCTTATATGCACATATAGATTCCTATCTGGTACCACACGTACATTCTTGTGAGGTGGCTGACTTGGCAGATACAAATTGTTAGAAGAGATCACTCCTACTAAACCCTGTTGGAACTGAATATTCAACCTATGGGTGAGCTTGCTAGTTGAAGAGCATTATACATAAATCCATGTTCAGTAAAATGAATATTTTTAGATCTGTGGATGGTATATATTTTATAATGAATTTTGATTGACATATATATTGCTACTTTTTTGTCTGTGTGTGTGTTTTATGTATATGTATATATATGTATATATATATATATATATACATATATATATATATATATATATACACTCTCCAGATTTTTCAAAATATGAAATATATGTGTCTTATATTCACTCCCTAAATTCATTCATGTTCATGTATGTGGATTTATAATCAACTATTCACAAGATTATTCTCAAAATATTCATCCACCTGAAATTTGCCCAATGCTCTCAAATGTCAATCCTATTTGTGACTACATATTTGTTTCTTCCTAAGATTATATATTTAAACTCAACCCTGTTCAAAATGTCTAATCCTATCACACACTTTATACTCTGCCTGATTTTGTAATGTCTCTATTGATATATGCTTTCCTACATATTTTCCCCACTTCATCATTGTGACTGACTCTTCACTTGTGCTGACATTTACATTCACTCTCTAATCGAAATCCTATTGCTAAGAAACTTTTGTTCCAAATCTTATACTCACCCTTCTTCCTAAACTTACTGACTATCTTCCTAATGCTACAGACTATTCCTTTTTGACTGGATGTTCTCTTCTACATTCAATCATCCAAGTAAACGTGGTGCGAGCTTCAGCGGAGGAGACTACCAACAGGCTATCTCATGCAACATCAAAGGGTTTATTGGGTGTCCAGAATGCTGGGGTTCAGAGCTCACCTGAATAGTGCAGATAGCCCTGAGAATAGCTGAAGTAGAGCTTATATACTTTCCCTGGAGAGAGAAGGGAGGGAATTGTATTGATGTGTCAGGGCGAGTGGGCGGTTTGCATGCAACTGGGAGAGGGAGTACATTCTGCAATTTGGCAGTTGGGGATAGAACATTCTGGGAACAAGTTTTGCAAACATTTCTCAAGATTTCAACAGTGTTCTGTTAAGCATACAGAAAAACAAGATGTGACAAGTACCTATTTTATTAATATTTCATTCCCCACTTCTTCTTCTGGCTAATTTTAATCATAAAAATGATCATTGGAGGGTGTCACATTCAATGTCTGCTAGTGGGGTATTACCATAAGTTTAACTCCTCCAATTTGAGCCTGGAGAAAAGACATTACACGGTTGAGCAAACAGGGTTTTATAGTTAGCAATAATATGAGGATTAATATTGGACCGGCCAGGGTTGATAAAAACGTAGTTAACCGGGGGGACTGTGTGAACCAAGACTCAAGCCACCCTTTTGGGCCCTCTCTCACTTGTTGATGCTCTTCAAGGTGTCTTTTAAATTTACTCATAGATTTTATTATGACTCCAGTATAGTCAGCATAAAAACAACATTCTTCCCTCAATGCAGCACAAAGGCCCCCTTCTCTAATGAAGAGGAGGTCCAACCCTCAACTGTTCTGTAAAACAACTTCAGAGAGAGAGGTTAAAGTTTCATGCAAAGCCCTGAAGGAGGTTTCTAATATCTTACTTTTGCTCTATTGCTGCTTCTAATTGGGTCATCTTTTGTGTCCCATGGACAATGCCACTGGTTCCTCTGCCCACCCGTGCAGTAACTCCTATTCCTAATAGGATGGCTAAAGTGAGGGATATATGTTCCCAGTGGAACCGGTTGTATGCCCCCCCTATTTGATCTTCAAATGAACCTGCGTCATGATAGAGCACTCTGGGAAACATCTGCACCATTACACAATTTATCACATATCTTGATCATTTCATGAAAACATAAACGATGTTTAAGTATATAGAATTATGCTGTTGTAGGCACTGACAAAGCAAGGCACCTAAGATAGCACTCAAGAGAGGGAAACAGTCCTATTTGGTTGCAACCGGATTCAGAGGGCATTGCTTATATTGTAATCAATTAATCCCATGAAACTCAAGTTTAGGTAGTTTCAGAATTTTGTACCCAACATATAAGGGATGGGGCTCAGAAGTTCACAGTCTTCAAAAGTTTAAAAAAGCAGTATTTGTTTCTGTTTTTCCTTCTGTTCTGGGCAAGTTAACTTTTCAAGGACACCTGGGAGGAGGAGAGCTTTTTCTTCCATTTCTTATTTTCCCCCTGCCAGCTGTTACCATGGAGCCCGGTTGGTAATTTCTTTATCTTAGAAATGTAGCCATCTCTGTGAAGCCATAGCTGAAGGCCAGAGGACTTGTTCACATATTTTGTGAAAAACTAGTTAGGGGTTGTCTAGCTTAGAAGTACTGAGATTTTTAGCCAGTGGCCAAGTAGAACAGGGCAATACGAAAGAGAAAGTTTATCTACATTAAAGTCTTTATTGGGACTGTTTTGCTGAAAGTTCAAAACTCAGCCATGGTGAAGACTTCTGAAGAAGGTCATTTAAGACTTTTCTGTGGGCCTGGTACAGAGGGGGAAAGACGGGGAAGGTGGGGCTGAGAGCACCTCCGAGGATCTGAGAATGAGGGAGAAGAGAGATGTAAAAGAATAATGCGAAAGGGTATTGGGAATTTCCTAGCAGCAAACTTGAGCAGTAGATCAGGTAGAGCAGAGTGAAAGACGGGAGTGAGGATCCCAAAATCCTGTGAGGGACTTTAAATTTTAGTAACATGTTTTCAGTGATGACAAAGCAACTTTAAAGGCCAATTATATTACATCTTGGATAAGGGTCTCAGGGCTCTCCTCAGCTCGTTTGAGCATTGGGTTAGCTGGTAAGAGGACCTGGTGGGACCCGGTGAGGGCACTGACAGGAGATGAGAGGAATGAGTCGGTGGAGCGGTACCTATGTACCTGCTACCTCAGCAAGGGGCCGATGGTCTGAGAACTGGTGGAGCTTTGGGTTTCTGATCTAGTTATTGGAGGGGAGAAATCAAGTTGCTGAGATGGGAGTGACATCAGAGGGTCTGGAGCAGAAGGCTGAGGATAATGATCTATTGGAGAAGCATAGTTCAGGATGTGAGTGAGGGAGGGAAAAGGCTTCCACATAGGGGAATTTCCTTTCACTCTTTTGAGCACTTGCAGAAGTTAAAAAGGTCACGCAAAATTTGAGGATCTAGAGACCCATCTGGGTGCCATAGTTTTTGGTTGTCTAATTGGTAATGTGGCCAATGCTGTGTACTGAATTTGATGAAGAATTGGGGTTTCATCAGGCAGCCCCTGTATGCACACATTTCCATGACATACAGAAAAAGTCGGCTTTTCCCCCACACAGCCATTACTCTTTGTGGCTTTGATAGTCTGCCAGGCAAACTTAGTAATCTAGACTAGCCAATCTGCATCTGGCTCGCGTGTCCCTACATCCATAATGTTTGTTTCCATTATCTATGGTACAGAAGGGATTTAATGGTATTTTAGTGGGATCCTCTTCATCAGGGATATCACAATAGGAAATACCTATAGCCAGCTAACAAATGTCTGGGTGGAGAGATGGCCACCAGGTCCCTAAGGGGGCTGTATGCGAGATAGACCATACTTCTTTTCCAGTAGGATTTGTGATCAGCCATCACTGCTTAATGGGCTGATGAGGGTTAGGACTACTTGTAGCCAAGGGGAGAGTATATAACCTTATTCACATTGCCAATACACAATTTGAAACTGTTACCAGTCTTTTTCAGTTTCCAGAAAGATTCTGTATAGGCAGAAGGCTTGAGATGAGAGGTATGGATCCAGGAAGTGATTCTGTTTACGTTTACCACTGTAGGTGTTATAATAGCACCTGGTATGGTCCTTTTCATCGGGGTACCAGGGATGACACCTGATATCATCTTACATAGATGAAATCTCTTACTTGATATGGATGTGGAATCCCCTGGTTCCCAGTTGGGTAGGCAGTGGCCAGCTGTTTTCACAGGTATTACTGAGTTCTTTCAAGATCTTTAAGTCTGTCAAGCAAGGGGGTGTGGAAAGGATCTTTAGGTCTTACAGTTGGGCTTAGGTCCCCTACTGGAGGAGGGCCACCATAAAGAATTTCACATGTGGTAAGGTTACTCAAAGAAACAAAGGGATTTTTTCTTGCATGAAACATTGCATAAGGCAGGAGCATAGTCCAATCTTATGCTGGTCTCTAAGCTTAATTTCGTTAAGGTCTCTTTAATGGTTCTATTCATTCTTTCTACTTGTCTTGAACTCTGTGGTCTATAAGCACAATTTAACTTCCAATTAATCCCCAGGTTCCTGGCTAACCCCTGACTTACCTGGGTCATGAACATCGGTCCATTGTCAGATCCTATTACCGGCTTAGCTTCCTCCAATGGTAGAGAGGCTTAGTCAGCAGCAGCGGAATCACTTAGAGTGTGTTGTGTGTTAGGGGACGAGGGCAGGGGATAAGGAGGGGGAGAAGAGTCCAGTAGAGTCAAATCTGTGACTCAGGGAGAACAGAGGGTGGAGGAGGAGGAGGTTGAGAGGGTTTGAGAGATCATGGGGGAAGGAGTAGGAGCAGAGGTAGGGGCAAGGAAAGGCTTCACCCATGGAGGAGGAGATTTGCAGAGGTCCTGCCAAGTTAAGATATATGGCTGTTGATCCGGATGGCTATGTGGCGCTGGCTGAAAGACAATACCTCTGACTTTTTAAATTAGTAGGAAGTAGAAAGATCCGTCTAGGGGCCATACGACTCCAAAGATGGGCCATTCTGAGGCACAGAGATTCTGCCAGGTCCAGCGTTTTACTAAAAAAAGAAAGATTCTGAGCCCTTAAGCGGACTTTGGTCCAGTGATCAAGGGTCAGGGACAGAGGCATTGACGTGCTCTGTTCCATAATGAAAGTTCCACAAACAGTAAAAGCAAGGACACACGACACAGATAAGACAAGACCATAAAGACAGGCAATGAACGTCCAACACTGAGACCAGGAATGAGTGGCCGGCAAAACCCAATGGTATGGCAATAACGAATCTAAAAGAAAATATCACTGAGTCGAGAAGACTATTGTTCCTTGATTTCCCGAGTTCTCTGCGGGGTCCTCCAGAGAAGTGCCCTTTGTCTCTGTGACATGTCTCTCAGCCACCGTCGGAGGGAGCCCAGGCTCTTCATCGCCAGCAATTTTGCCAAGCCCTAACAAGAAACCTGAAACCAGAAAGAGGCGCCTTACTTGCTCCGAGAGGAGCCCGTTGGGGTCTCTCATCCGCCACTGCTGGAACTCAGTGGAACCTCAATATGTAAAGGTCAGGCGAGTGTCAGAGGAAGATACTACCAAGAGACTGTCTCATGCAACAGCAAAGGGTTTATTTGTGGTCCAGCATGCTGGAGCTCAGAGCTAAATTAAATAGAGCAGAGACCTCTGAGAACAGCTTAAGCAGAGCTTATATACTTTCCTTGGAGAGGGAAGAGAGGGAAGTTCAGTGATGGGTAAGGGCGAGTGGGCGGTTTGCATGACACCGAGTGAGGGAGTACATTCTGCAGTTCGGCTGTTGGGAACAGTACATTCTAGAACAAGATTAGCAAACATTTCTCAAAATTTCAACAGTGTTTTGTTAAGCATACAGAAAAACAGGAAGTGACAAGTACCTATTTTATTAATTTTATTAACCTTTCACTACCGACTATGCCTTTTTGACTTGATGTTCCTTCTACATTAATTCATGCAACGTACAAGGTGCTATGCCATTGTATATCGATTTATCTGAGACAACTCTGCAGAACGTAATTCAACACCACGTATCCCTATCAAGGGCCCAATGCCCTTCTGGGCTTCAAATCAGACTTAAATTTCTTTTTTCATACATATATTTCACCTATATATTCTTCTACACATAGCAAGTTCCCAATACGATCATTCATCCAGCAAAATGATTTCTAACCCAAATCGAGCATGTTTTTAACCATAACCGGACACTGTTCCCTCAATCTAACTTTACAGAAGAGCAGGGAAGGAGTTGATATTACAATACAGAAATGTAGAAAAACTTCCACCTGCTGAGAACCTCAAAGGTCCATGCAGAAATGATCCCTGGAGAAGATGTAGGAAGCAATAAAGGACCTGAGAGACCAAAAGTCATCTTCCATGGCAAATAACCCGGTCAGGATAAAAGGTTGTGTCTGAATCACATTTTTTTTTAATGTAGAGATCATGGACCAAACCAGGCCTGTGTGGAGATCTATTCCTGGGTGCCTTTGGTTGATATACCATTCTAACTTGTGAAAATGTCACAGGAAGTAGGGGAGGCCTCAATTTCTTGGGACCCTTGGAAGCAACAGTTAGGACAAAGTGGCTGCCAAGACAGTGCCCTCATTCAGTTCAGGAAGGAAGTGACCTCACCTCACTTTCTTGGTGATGGAACTCTCTGAACGTGGGATCCAGGAAGCCAGGCACACAGAGCCAGTCCCAGTCCCAGTCCCAGTGGTCTCACTTGTTTGGATTTACCAAGGACAGGGTCAGTATTTTTTGGTACCTACAGATGTGTGGAAGGCCAAATGCCAGGAAAGCTCGGATGCAGGGCTTTTCATGAGAAAGCAGGTAGTAGCTCACCATTGGCTCCTAAGAAGTTCACAGAGTTGGCCAAGGAGACAAGATCTGAGACAGGAAAGGCCATTTTGGGGGAACATATTATGGCCCACAAGTCAGAGGACACTCTGGATAGTCACAGACCTACTTAGGGGAAGGAGGTGCCTTTGTGGGTGTGGTTGTGGGTTTGTGGTTTTGTCTCATTTTCTGAGAATAGGTAGGACAGTCGGTTTGTTTCATTTGAAGTGGACTGTTTCTAGTAAGTCTTTTCACAGGGCGAGTGTTTCTATGTCTGTGTATTCCACTGTTTCCGTGGTTGTAGACATTAGAAAAGAGAATCCATCAATGGATGTGTCGTGTCTAGTAGAAATCTTCTCAGCATTCATATTGCCGCGTTTATGAATGGACTGTAGCTTGCCTTATCGATGAGCAACACCTGCTACCTTCCTAAGTTTCTATTTTCGTCCTGAATTTTGGCCAATCTCAAGAATAGGCCCATGGTTTTGTGTCCAAGATATGTACCACCTCCAAGCTCTGTGACATGGCCATGTACTGGATAGCTGTAGGGGATGGCGAGCATCTCAGAAAACTCAGATATCAGTGTGACCAGAAAAGTCTCAGAGGAGAAACCCTGCTTTCGGCCTTTTGCTTACCTATTGTTCTGTTGCCCTGAATGTCAGGAAGGTCTTTGCCTCAGGCCACCCCTTTGTGAAGCCTGAAGAAAACAGTTTTCAAATGGAAATGAATGGGCATACCTGTGGCACTTTCCTTAATTGCTTTGGAAAGGGATGTGTCTGAATCATGCCCTTGGCCCTGTGTGTGGCTGTGGCTTAGATTCTCAGCACCTGATGGATCTAAAGAAAGTTACCATGTGTGCATCCAAAAGAAAATTCGCCAAAAGAGCAATTATTGGGAGGAAGTCTCTTGACTTCCTCTGTAAGGTTCCTGACTTCCATCAAGTGAGAATGGGATCCTTTGGGTCAAAAGAGTTCTACAAAACCTGCAGAGGCTAGCCCATTGTGCTTGGGTTTTCTCATGACTAAAATTCACATAAAGAATCTAAACCCCACAGACAGTAGTCCTCAAATTGGAGCGGTATTAACGGCAGGCCTATTTGATCACTTTTGGTTCACTGGATGGGTGTCCAGGCCACCTTGACTTTAGGCAAATGAGGGGCAAAGGAGCTTATTTGGGACACTGTCTTGGTCTGCACCCCTCATGGAAACCTCCAGCCAGATTATGATGAGTGTCTATATGAAAGAAGATGAGGGCCATATGGGAGGGTTCTTGTTTTAATTGTGGTAATTTGTGTGGTAGTTGGAAGAGATGACTGGGTCCACCAGGGCTTGAACTCTGGTGTGATTCCCCTTAGAGACTGAGTTCTGGAACTGACCTCAGAGAAGTATTGCCATGAATAGTGTTGGGATTTTAGGAGACCACGCATGAGAATCGCTTTTGGAAACTGAGATCTAGGCCCAGGATGGCTTTCCACAGAGCTCAGGGATTCTGAGCCAGGATATCACATGTTTTAATTCTTAAAGACTTGGTAGCCATAATTGAGAGTCCAAACACACATGGACCTCACATTGTATACCTCAATGGGCCTGGATTCATGTGTCCTTTTGGCCACTCTTTGGGAAGGCTTGCCTGTGAGTGTTCTCCAGAGCTTTCATTGAAATGAGCTTCCTCACCATTTAATGGTTCCTGAATTAAATGAAACCCACAGTGCCTCCAACTTCATCCTTGAAAAATGACTAGATTAATACCATGAAATTTTTGAAATCCCCATGACCAGGTGGCACTGGATAACCTTTAGATATCCTGCTGCTGATCATGAGTATAACAAACAGTGCCTTGATTGACTGAGTTTCGTGAAAATGGTGTAGAACAGAGATGCCAGTAAGTTGGAGCCTGCTGGGTAGTGGGCGTAGAGCAGTGGACTATAGGTGTGTAAATAAATATTTTTGGTAGGACCACCTGGATCTTCCATTGGCTTCCAAATCTTGCGACTGACATGGTGCAGGCAGCAGACCTTTATATGTAAAGGCATCTTGTTATATGTAGAGGTTTCAGGGCAATGTTCAGAATCAGGTTGCTATAGTCAAGGGGAAAGCTATGTGGGATAGAAGCCTGGTTCGTACATTCTCTTGCCGACCCTGACCAACCACACATGTCAGAACTCCCTCCAGCATTGTGTCCCAGTTTAACATATTGTATTTCATGAAGCAAATACCAAATTCCCAGTGCAGCAGTAAGAAACACCCTGAAAAGTGGAGGATGACCAAATGGCTTTACAGACCACACGGGAAGACACTTAGCTCCCAGTAGCAACAGTTTACCTACAAAGGGAGATTTCAGACCTGCTGCCTCATGTTCATTACAAAATAAAGAACCATGTCTTCCAGGTCACATAGATGCAGACCCAGATTTTTGGTGTCACTACAAACGAAGCTAAATCTCCTGACAATTACATATATTTCTTTTTCTTTTTTTAATTAATTTTTATTGTAGGTTGTTCAAAACAGTACATACTTCTTGATATATCAAATTTCACACTTTGATTCAAGTGGGATATGAGCTCCCATTTTTACTCCATATACAGATTGCAGAATCACATCAGTTGCAGAACCATTGATTTACATATTGCCATACATATATTTCTTGTGCCTAACCTCAGAGGAAGTTTCTCAATAAGTCTTTAGGTCAGCACAGCTCCATGTTTCTGGAGTGTTTACCCTCTCCCATACTTTTGTAAACTGTTTTACCACCTCCAGTGTTGTGAACTCCTGAGCATTTTTCATTCCACATATGTATTCACAGGTTTTCTAACTCCTCTCCTCTAATTGTGTCTTACTTTTAGCGATGGTTATGTCAAGGTATTGTTCTGGATAAGAGAGGGAAGATTTTTGTGTATCACATGTTTGCATACACATTAGATCCATTTTCCTATTTTCCATTTGAAATACTGAATCCCTGACACTAACCCATACCCTACTAGACTCTGACTACTAATCCTAATATCATGGAGAAAAAAAAAACCTAACTGAATAGAAGTACAGTCCTTTTATAGGAAGCATGGTGTATATTTGTATTTGTCTTCCTCTTTATCAAGAGTATGTGTTTTAAATTTAGTAAACTTTTCATTTTAATATTTCTCCATGATTTTTTAAAGTTATCACATATGTAAATTCCTGTCTCCCTTTCTCTGTATCCTATTCAGCACATGTAATTTTTTTATGCATATACAATATCCTACCTGGTATCACACGTACATTCTTGGAAGATCACTGACTTTGGAATATAAAAATTGTGAGAAGAGATGACTCTCCCTAAATAATGATGGAACTGAAAATTCCACCTATGGGTGAGCTTCCTAGTGAAAAACACTATACATAAATCCATGTTCAGTAAAATGAATATTTTTGGATTTGTGAATGAATTATATTTCATGATGAATATCGATTGGCATATATATTGCTAAATATTAATGTGTGTGTGTGTGTGCATGTGTGTGTGTGTGTGGGCGTGTGTGTGTGTGTATATTCTACGGATTTTAAAAAAATATGAAAAATATGTGTCTTATTATACACTCCCTAAATTCATTCATATTCATTTATGTTCATTTAAATTCAAATTTTCACAAGATTATTCTCAGTAATATTCATACACCTGAAATATATTTTGGTTTCCTACTACTGAAAACTAAGTTCAGTGGATGGTGCTTAAAAATCCTAATATTTCTACAGTAACTGACCCAGTTTAACATCAATGCAAGTAGATTGCTATGGGACATGATGTGTAATTTGAAGTTCATTTTTACTCAACACTGGTACATTACTATTTCTTCAGTTTATGGACATCATAGGATGTATTTTTTCATCCACAACTTCACAAATTTTTTTGGCATTTTGTTCACTTTCAATTACTTACTACTTCAGAACACATGTATTCCTCCATGTTTCTTTACTGGTCTTTTCACTAGACTTCTTTCTAAACACATTATTTTCGATTCCATAATCATTTTTGAAGCAAAACTCACTCTTCACGATAAACCGTAACCCTAATAATACCATTGCATATATAACTCGTTGGAATGATGGTATATATATCAATATAAGATTTCCAATATATTTTCAGATGCAAACTCAATCCATTATTTAATGTTGGATCCAGTTACATACTTTATTCACAATATGGTCTATTCCTGCATCATCTCAATAATCATCAACACAAGGTACACCTATTTGTATCCCCAGTACTAATTTATAAGTTTCCAGAATATTACTCCCCTTTATGGTGGAAGAAATACTTATGTCACCTGATCTACATATACATTTTACCACAGTATTATTCTGGACACAAAATGCAAAGGTCACACATATGATTGTACCAAAGCCTAAATAGAAAGTGACCATGGATTACTAAAAGCATCTATGTCCAGGGTGCCTACTGCTCTCAAATGTCAATCCTATTGGTTACTACATATTTGTTTCTTCCTAAGATTATATATTTAACCTCAAGCCTGTTGAAAATATCTAATCCTATCACTCACTTTATACTTTTCCTGATTTCCTAATGCCCCTATTGATATCTGCTTTCCTACATATTTTTCCCAGTTCATCATTGTGACTGTCTCTTCACATGTGCTGACATTTACATTCACCCTCTAACTGAAAACCAATTGCTAAAGAACTTTTGGTCCAACTCCGAGACTCACTCTTCTTCCTAAACCTACTGACTATCTTCCTAATCCTACAGACTATCCCTTTTTGACTGGATGTTCTCTTCTACTTTCAATCATCCGAGGTATAGGGTCCTATGCCATTGTATATCGATTTATCTGAGACCTCGGTGCAGAACATAATTCAATCTAAGTATACCAATCAAGGGCCCAATGCCTTTCTGGGCTTCAAATCTTTCCCAGATCTCTGATCTCATACATATATTTCACATTTATATTCTTATAAATATCACAGGTTCCCAATACCATAATTCATCCAGCAGAATGACTCCTAACCCAAATCGAACATGCTATTAACACTAACCATACACTGTTCCCTCAATCTCACTTTACAGAAGAGCAGGGACAGAGTTGGTCTTAAAATCCAGGAAGGTAGGGTATCATCCACCAGCTGAGAACCTCAAAAGTCCCTGCAGAAATAATCCCTTGAGTCGGTGTAGGCAGGTATGAAGGATCTGAGAGAGCAAAAGTCATCTTCCATGGCAAACAACCTGGTCAGGTTGAAGGGATGTGTCTGAATTAGCCTCTCTCTTCCTAATGTAGAGAAGATGGACCAATCCATGGCTGTGTGGAGAGCTGTTCCCCGGTGCCTATGGTTGATATACCATCCTAACTTATGAAGGAGTCACAGCAAGTAGAGGCAGACTCCATCTTTTGGGAACCTTGGAAGAAACTGTTAAAACAAAGTGATTTCCAAGGCAGTGACTTCATTCAGTTCTTGAAGGAAGTGACCTCACCTTACATTATTGGTGATGAAAGTCTGTGATCTTGGGATCCAGGAAACCAGGCACACAGAGTCAAACCCACTCCATGTCCCAGTGGGCTCACTTGTTTGGATTTAACAAGACAGAGTCACTCTTTCTTGGTACCTACTGATGTGAGGACAGCCAAATACCTGGAAACTATGAAGACTGGCCTTTCCAGAGAAAGCAGGTAGTTTCTCACCACGGGCTCCTGACAACTTCACAGAGTTTGCTAAAGAGACCAGATCGGAGACAGGACACGCCACTTTTGGGGAACATAGTATGGCCCACAAGTCAGAGGACACTCCGGATAGACACAGACCTACTTGGGGGAAAGAGGTGCCTTTTTGGGTGTGAGTGTGAGTTTGTGGTTTTGTCTCATGTTCTGAGAATAGTTAGGAAAGCTGGTTTGTTTGTTTTGGAGTGGACTGTTTCTAGTAAGTCCTTTGACAACGTGAGTGTTTCTGTGTCTATATATCATACTGTGTCCGTGATTGTAGACAGTAGAAAAGAGAATGCATCAATGGATGTGTCCTGTCTACGAGAAAGCTTCAAAGCATTCATCCTGAGCAATTTATGAATGGACTGCAGCTTGCCGTATGGATGGGCAACTCCTGGTATCTTTCTAAATTCCTGTTTTCTTCCTGAATTCTGGACACTCTCCAGAATACGCTCATGATTTTGTGTCCAAGATATGTACCACCTCAATCTCTGTGACATGGCCATGTACTGGATAGCTGATGGGAATGGTGAGTATCTCAGAAAACTCAGATATTAGTATGCCCAAGAAAGTCTCAGTGGAGAAACCCTGCTTTGGGCCTTTTGCTTACCTATTCTGTTGCCCTGAATGTCAGGAAGGTCTTTGCCTCAGGCCACACTTTGTGAAGCCTGAAGAAAATAGTTTTCAAATGGAATTGAATGGTCATTACCTGTGCCTCTTCGGTTAATTGCTTTGGAAATGGATGTGTCTGAATCAGCCTCTTGGCCCTATGTGAGGCTGTGGCTTAGATTCACAGCACATGATGGGTCTAAAGAAAAATCCCATGTGTGCATCCAAAACCAAAATGGACAAAAGAACTGTCATGGTGGATAGAGTCTCTCGCCTTCCTCTGTAAGGTTCCTGACCTCCATTAAGTGAGAATAGGGATCATTTGGGTCAAGTGAATTCTTTAAAGTTCTGCAGAGGCTATCCCATAGGTTCGTGGGTTTTCTCATGACTCCAATTCACATCTATGTTTACAGAAGAGCAGGGACAGTGTTGGTCTTACAATACAGGAATGCAGTGGATCTTCCATCTGTTGAGAACCTCAAAGCTCCATGCAGAAATGATCTCTGGAGAAGATGTAGGCAGCTATGTAAGACCTGAGAGAGCAAAAATCATCTTCCATGGCAAACAACCTGGTCAGGATTAAGGGTTGAGTCAGAATGAGCCTATCTCTTCTTAATGTAGAGAAGATGGACCAAACCCGGCCTGTGTGGAGAGCTGTTCCCTTTTGCCTACGGGTGATATACCATTCTAACTTGTGAAAGTGTCACAGGAAGTAGGGGCAGCCCTCATCTCATGGGACCGTTGGAAGCAATTGTTATGACAAAGTGGTTGCCAAGGCAGTGATCTCATTCAGTTCCTGAAGGACGTGATCTCATCTCACTTCCATGGTGATGGAACTCTCTGTACTTGGGATACAGAAAGCCAGGCACCCAGAGCCAGTCTCAGTTCTAGTCCCAGTGGTCTCACTTTTTTGGATTTACAAAGGACAGAGTCAGTCTTTCTTGATACCTACTGATGTGAGGTTGGCCAAATGCCAGGAAAGCTCGGAAGAGGGGCTCTTCCTGAGAAAGCAGATAGTGGCTCACTCCTGGCTTCTAACAACTTCACATTGTTGGCCAAGAAGACCAGATCTGAGACAGGTCAGGCCATTTCGGAGCATCATAGTATGGCCCATCAGTCAGAGCACACTCCGGAGAGTCACAGACCTATTTGGGGGAAGGAGGTGCCATTGCGGGTGTGGGTTTGTGGTTTTGTCTCAAGTTCTGAAAATAGTTAGAAAAGGAGTTTTGTTTGGTTTGGAGTGAACAGTTTCTAGTAAGTCGTTTGACAATGCAAGTGTTTCTATGTCTGTGTATCCCACTGTGTCCGTGCTTGTAGACATTAGAAAAGAGAATGCATCAATGGATGTGTCCTGTCTCATAGAAAGCTTCCCAGCATTCATCCAGCACAATTTATGAATTGAATGCGGCTTGCCTTATTGATGGGCGATACCTGCTACCTTCCTAAGTTGCTGTTTTCTTCCTGAATTATGGCCAATCTCCAGAATAGGCTTATGGTTTTGTGTCCAAGATATGTACTACCTCCAAGCTCTGTGACATGGCCTTATACTGGATAGCTGAATGGAATGGCGAGCATCTCAGAAAACTCAGATATCAGTGTGACCAGTAAAGTCTCAGTGGAGAATCCCTGCTTTGGGCCATTTGCTTACCTATTGTTCTGTTGCCCTGAGAGTCAGGAAGGTCTTTGTCTCAGGCCAACCCTTTGTGAATCCTGAAGGAAAGATTTTTCAAATGGAAATGAATATGCTTTACCTTTGGCTCTTTCCTTAATTGATTTGGAAAGAGATGTGTGTGAATCAGCCTCTTGGCCCAGTGTGATTCTTTGACTTAGATTCTCAGTACCTGATGGATCTAAAGAAAGATCCCATGGGTGCATAAAATCCAAAATGGCATAAAGAGCAGTCATTATTGATGAAGTATTTTGCCTTCCTCGTAAGGTTCCTGAATTCCATCAAGTGAGAATAGGGATCTTTTGGGTCAAATGAGTTCTTCAAATCTATTCAGAGGCTATCCAATAGGTGCTTGAGTTTTCTCATCTTTCCAATTCACATAAAGAATCTGTACCCGACACTCATTAGGACTCAAATTGGAGAAGCAGAGCAGTATTAAGGGCAGGCCTATTTGATCACTCCTGGTACACAGGAAGGGTGTACAGGCCACTGGGAATTTAGGCAAATGAGGGGCAACAGAGCTTATTTTGGACACTGTCTTGGGCTACGCTAATGCTATCAAATGTCAATCCTATTGTTGACTTCATATTTGTTTTATCCTAAGCTCATATATTCATCCTCAACCCTGTTGAAAATATCTAATCCCATCACTCACTTTATTCTTTTCCTGATTTCCTAATGTCTCTATTGATATCTGCTTTCCTACATATTTTGCCCTGTGCATCATTGTGACTGACTCTTCACTTGTGTTGACGTTTACATTGACTCTCTAACCAAAACCCTATTGCTAAAGAACTTTTGTTCCAAATCCTATACTCACTTTTCTTCCTAAAATTACCGACTATCTTTCTAATCCAACTGACTATAACTTTTTGAATGGATGTTCTCTTCTACATTCAATGATCCAAGTACAGTTCAGGTTTCTATTCAATCGGGTGAGGGAGTAGATTCTGCAGTTTGGCAATTGGGGACAGCACATTCTGGCAACAAGATTAGCAAAGAGTTCTCAAGATTTCAACAGTGTTTCGTTAAGTGTACAGAAAAACAGGAAGTGACAAGTACATATTTTATTAACCTTTCATTCCCCACTTCTTTTTCTGGCTACTTTTAATCATAAAAGTGATCTTTGTGGGGTGTCACATTCTATGTCTGCTAGTGGGGTATTACCATAATTTTAATTTGTCCAATTTGAGCTTGGAGAAAAGAAATTACATGGTTGAGGAAACAGGGTTTTATAGTTAGTAATAATATGAGGATTATTATTGGACCGGCCAGGGTTGATAAAAACGTAATTAACCAGGGGGACTGTGTAAAAAAAGACTCAAACTACCCTTTCTGTGCCTCTCTCTCTCTCGTTGTTGCTCTTCAAGGCATCTTTTTAATTTACTCATAGATTTTTTTACAACTCCAGTATTGTCGACATAAAAACAACATTCTTTCCTCAATGAAGCACAAAGGCCCCCCTCTGTCATGAAAAGGAGGTCCAACCCTTGACTGTTCTGTAAAACAACTTCAGAGAGAGAGGTTAAAGATTCCTGCAAAGCTGTGATGGAGGTTTCTAAAATCTTTAAGTTTTGATCTATTGCTGCTTCTAATTGGGTCACTTGTTGTGTCCCATGGACCAGAGCAGTGGTTCTTGTGCCCAACCCTGCAGCATCTCCTATTCGTAATAGAATGGCTAAGGTGAGGGACATATGTTCCCAGCGGAACCGGGTTGTATGTCTCCCTCTTTGATCTTCAGATGAACCTGCGTCATGATAGAGCACTCTGGGAAACATCTGCACCATTTCACAATTAATCACATCTGTTGACCATTTCATGAAAACATAAACAATGTTTAAGTATATAGAATTCTACTGTTGTAGGGACGGACAAGGCAAGGCACCTAAGATAGCACCAAAGACACGGAAACAGTCTTTTTTGGTTTCAACCAGATTCAGAGGGCATTGCTTCTGTTGTAATCAATTAATCCCCTGAAACCCAAGTTATGTAGTTTCAGAATTTTGTACCCAACACGTAAGGGAAGGGGCTCAGAAGTTCACAGTCTGCAGAAGTTCACAAAAAGCAGTTTTTGTTTCTGTTTTTTCCTCAGTTTGGGCAAGTTAACTTTTCAAGGACACCTGGGTGGGGGTGTCTTCCCTTTCTTTTTTTCCCCCTTCCAGCTGTTTCCATACAGCCCAGTTTGTAACTTCTTTATCTTAGAAATGTAGCCATCTCTGTGAAGCCCCAGCTCAAGGCCAGAGGCCTTTTTTTCAAATATTTTGTGAAAAACTAGTAAGGGTGTGTCTAGATCAGGAGTGCTGAATTTTTTAGCCAGTTGCCAAGGAGACCAGGGCAACACAAAAATAGGAAGTTTATCTACAGTGAACTCTTTTATCGGGATTCTTTTGCTGAAAGTCCTAAATCAGCCATGGTGAAGACTTCTGGAGAAGGTCAGTTAAGACTTTTCTGTGGGCCTGGTACAGAGGGGGACAATTTGGAAGGCAGGTATAAGAGCAGCTCTGTGGATCTGAGAATGAGGAAGGAGAGATGTAAAAGAATATTGGGAGAGGGCTTTGGGATCTTAATAGCAACAAAAACTTGAGCAATAGAACAGATAGAACAGAGGGGGAGACGGGAGTGAGATTCCAAAAAGCCTGTGAGGGACTTTAAATTCTTAGTAACCTGTTTTTAGTGATGACAAAGCAACATTAAAGGCCATTTTCATTACATCTTGTATTAGGGTCTGAGGATTCTTCTCAGCGGGTTTGAGCTTTGCATTAGGTGGTAAGAGGACTGGGTGGGACCCGGTGCGGGCACTGACAGGAGAGGAGAGGAGTGAGTGAATGGAGTGGTACCTCAGTACCTGCAACCTCAGCAAGGGAGCAATGGTCTGAGAACCAGTCGAGATTTGGGTTTTTGATCTAGATATTGGAGGGGAGAAATCAAGTTGCTGAGGTGGGAGTGACAGCAGAGAGTCTGGAGCACAAGGCTGAGGGTGAGCATCTATTGGAGAAGCATAGTTCAGGATGTGAGCAAAGGAGAGAGAAGTCCTCCACATAGCGGAATCTCCATTCACCCTTTTGAGCACTTGCAGAAGTTAAAAAGGTCACACAGAATTTGAGGATCTAGAGACCCCTCTGGGGGCCATCGGTTTTGGTTATCTAATTCGTAATATGGCCAATGCTGTGTACAGAATTTGATGAGGAGTTTGGGTTCCATCTGACAGTCCCTGTATGCTCACATCCCCATGACTTACAATAGAAGTCTGCTCTCCCCCCCCACAGCCGTGACTGTTTGTGGCTTTGATAGTCTGCCGGGCAAACATAGTAATCTAGGCTAGCCAACCTGCATCTGGCTCACGTGTCCCTACATCTATAATGTTTGTTTCCATTATCTATGGTATGGAAGGAATTTAATGGAATTTTAGTGGGATCCTGTTAATCAGGGATATCCCAATAGGAAAGACCTATAGCCAGCTGACAAATGACTGGATGGAGAGATGGCCACCAGGTTCGTAAGCTGGCTGTATTCGAGATAGGCCATACTTCGTGTCCAGTAGGATTTGTGATCAGCCATCGCAGCTTAAGGGGCTGATGAGGGTTAAGACTACTGGTCGTCAAGGGGAGAATAAATATCTTCCAGGATCTTCTTTACAACCATTTGCGATGTTTCTTTTTTCTTCTTTTTTATTTCTTTTTTTGTGTGTGTGTGGGGAAGGCTTCAATACATCCTGAAAATGTATGTTCAAAGACTAGGAGTTATTTAAGTCCATACCTTACTGGCTTAATTTCAGTAAAGTCCACTTCCCAGAATTGTCCTCGTCTGGTTCCTCATAGGTGCTTTCCTGCAGGAAGCTTGGAAGTGTAAGCTTTAACCAATTAATGGACCTGACAGGCTTTTGTTACCCATTCAGTTATTTCCTTTTGCTGTGAGTAGGTTAGTGGAAAACTGTGTTCTTGATCCTTCACGAATGAATGCAGTTTCTTTGAACAAAGGTGAGTGAGTTGATGAACATTTGCTACTGACATAGTTAGAGCCATGATTATAGGAGTAGTTACTGAAGAATTAAAAAATTCCACTTGAGGGCCTTCAGGGTTAAAAGTTATTTTGTCCCAGAGCTTGGTGAGCAGAACTCTGCCCATCAATGGGGCCAGGCATTCTGGGATTACTAGGAAGGAGTGATGGATTTTTCCTTTTCCCTGGTCCATGGTCCTCGTAGTTGTCAAAGCCCGATATTTACTTCTGTTAGACTCTTGAATTAGAGACCTTTTATTCGGTAGAGGGCCCAATGGGCCTTACGGGCTGAGTATATTCACCCTGCATCTACTTCAAAGTTTATTGTGTTCCCCTCCACTTCAAAAGTTACCTTGAGGTCAGGGAGAGGATCTGAGCCCGGACTTTCTTAGTATTCCTCCAGAGTCAGAATATCTGGCTGGCATGGCTGTCTCTTTCTAGGGCACTCTTTGGCCCAGTGTCCTTTTTCTTTAGAGTAGGCACATTGATCTCAGGCCAGGGGTGGCCTCTAGTGTGTGCCCAGGTATCCCTTCCTGTCTCTCTGTTTCTTAATTTCTGGCCTATTTGTTGTTGTGACCAGGACCTTAGTCAATGCCTTAGTCTGTCTTTTGTTTCTTTTATCCTCACTCAGCTCCCTTCTCTTCCTCAGTTTCTCTCTTAAAGTATACCTTCTCGGGTTCTCTGAATAAATCCCTCAAAGTCATATCTTGTAATCCATCTAAGCATTGTAACTTTCTTTTAATATCCAGGGCAGCTTTCCCAATAAAGGCCATTGTGACAGATGCCTTTTGATCCTCTGCCTGAGGATCGAAAGGAGTATGTCTCTTATATGCCTACATAATTATCTCTAAGAACATAGAGGGAGATTCATCAGGCCCTTAAATAATCTCTCTTACCTTGGCCAAATTAGTTGGTCACCTAGCGGCCACTAAGATACCCACTATTAGAGCCCGGCGATAAGTGGACAGATGCTCCCTACCTTCAAAGGTGTTGGGGTCCCAGTTGGGTCGTTTCAAGAGAAAGCCGGCTTTGAATATATTGGGAAGTTTTGTCAGTCACGCATTTGGTCCGAGGATACTTTTTTCTAGCATCCAGGAGGATTCTCTTTTGTTCCTCTGTCAAGAAGAGAGTCCCTAGGAGTTGTTGGCGGTCATCTCAAGTAGGTTGGTGTGAAAACATCAATGACTTCACCAGACCTGAGAGCCAGGTTGGGTCCTCGGTAAAAGGGGGATTGTTATTTTTCCATTTATATAGGTCTGAAGAGGAGAAGGCCAATACTGGTAGGCTTGCATTTTTTCCCTATGGCCATCGTCAATCATTGGTCCTTAGGGATGGAGGGAAGCAACACGGGAGTTCCAGGGTTTTCAATCATTTGCCACCGGCGAGTTCCTTTAGCAACTCCAGCTTCCTCCAGGGGAGGAGGGGCTGTGTGTGACGCAGGGGAGTTATCTGGAGGGCCCTGGGCTGGCTTAGCGTACTCCAATTGCGGAGAGGCTGAGTCAGCAGCTGGAGAATCACTTAGAGGGTGTTGGGGGTTGTGGGACAAGGGTAGAAGATAAGGAGGGGGACGAGAGTCCAGTAGAGTCAAATCTTGTGACTCAGGGAGAACAGAGGGTGGAGGAGGAGGAGGAGCAGAGGGGTTGAGAGATCGTGGGGGAAGGAGTAGGAACGGGGACACAGCAAGGAAAGGCTTCACCCACGGAGGAGGAGATTTGCAGAGGTCCTGCCAAGTTAAGGTATATTCCTGTTTATCAGTATGGCTATGTGGCCCTGGCTGTAAGACAATATCTCTGTCTTTTTAAATTAGTGGGAAGTAGAAAGATCCTTCTAGGGGCCATCCGAATCCAAAGGTGGGCCATTCTGTGGCACACAGAGTCTGCCAGGTCCAGCGTTTTACTAAAAAAGAAACATTCTGAGCCCTTAAGCGGACTTTGGTCCATAGATCAAGGGTCAGGGACAGAGGCATTGAAGTGATCTGTCCCATAATGAAAGATACACAAACAGTAAAAGCAACGACACAGGACACAGACAAGAGAAAACAATAAAGACAGGCAATGGACGTCCAACACTGAGACCAAGACTGAGCAGGTGGCAAAACCCGATGGGCTGGCAATACCGAATCTGAAACAAAGTATCACTGAGTCGAGGAGACTATTATTCCTTGATTCCCGAGTCCTCTGTGGCGTCCCCCAGGGACTTGGCTTGTGGCTCTGTGACACGTCTGCCAGCCACCATCAAAGAGAGCTCACACACTTCATCGACAGCCATTTTGCCAAGCCCTAACCTGAAACCTGAAACCAGAAAGAGTTGCCTTACTTACCCTGAGAGTAGCCCATTGGGGTCTCTCGTTCACCACTGCTGGATTTCGGTGGAACCTCCATATATAAATATCGGAAGAGCATTGGGGGAAGAGACCACCAAGAGACTCTCTCATGCAAAAACAAAGGGTATATTGGGGGTCCAGCATGCTGGGGCTCAGAGCTCATTTGAATAGAGCAGAGAACCCTGAGAACAGCTTAAGCAGAGCTTATATACTTTCCTTGAAGAGGGCAGGGAGGAAAGTTTATTGATGGGCCTGGGCGGGTGAGCAGTTTGCGTGCAACTGGGTGAGGGAGTACATTCTGAAGTTTGGCAGTTGGGGACAGCACATTCTGGGAAAAAGATTAGAAATCACTTCTCAAGATTTCAACAGTGTTTTATTAAGCATACAGTAAAACAGGAAGTGACAAGAATCTATTTTATTAACATTTCACTACCGACTATACTTTGCCAGATTTCCTAAAGTCTCTATTGATATCTGCATTCCTACATATTTTCCCCAGTTCATCATTGTGATTAATTCTTCACATGTGCTGACATTTACATTCACTCAATACCCGAAACCCTATAGCTAAAGAACTTTTGGTCCAAATCCTATACTCACTCTCCTTTATAAACATACCGACTATCTTCCTAATACTACTGACTATCCATTTTGACTGGAAGTTCTCTTTGAAAATCAATCATCCAAGTTACAAGGTCCTATGCTTAATACCCAATCAAAAGCCCAATGCCCTTCTGGGCTTCAAATCTTACCTAGATTTTTGTTTTCAGATTCATATATTTTACCTATATATTCTTGAAAATATCGCAGGTTCCCAATACCATTATTCATCCAGCAGAATGATTTCTATTCCAAATCAAACCTGTTATTAACCCTAACCATACACTGTTCCCTCAATCTAACTTTAGAGAAGAGCAAGGACAGAGTTGGTCTTAAAATACAGGAATTTAGGGGATCTTCCAACTGCTGAGAAACTCAAAGGTCTATGCGCAAATGATCCCTAGAGAAGTTGTAGACACCTATGAAGGAACTGAGAGAGCAAAAGTCATCTTTCATTGCAAACAACCTGGTCAGCATGAAGGGATGTGTCTGAATCAGCCTCTCTCTTCTTTATGTAGAGAAGAAGGACCAAACGAGGCCTCTGTGGAGAGCTGTTCCTGGTTACCAATGTTTGATATACCATTCTAACTTGTGAAAGTGTCAAAGGAATTAGGGACAGCCTCCATTTCATGGGACCTTTGGAAGCAAATGTTAGGACAACGTGCTTGCCAAGGCATTGACCTCATTCAGTTCCTGAAGGAAGTGACCTCACCTCACATTCTTGGTGATGGAACTCTCTGAACTTGGGATACAGGCATCCAGGCACACAAATCTAGTCCCAGGCCCAGTCCCAGTGGTCTCACTTCTTTTGATTTACCAAAGACAGAGTCAGTCTTTCTTGGTATCTACTGATGTGAGGATGGCCAAATGCCAGGAAAGCTCTGAAGAGTGGCCTTTCCTGAGTAAGCAGGAAGTGGCTCACCGTTGTCTCCTGACAACTTCACAGAGTTGGCCAAGGAAACCAGATCTGAGACAGAACAGGCCATTTGATGGGAACATAGTACGGCCCACCAGTCAGAGGTCACACCCGATAGTCAGAGACCTACTTTGGGAAAGGAGGTGAATTTGTGCGTGTGAGTGTGTGTTTGTGATTTTTGTCTCATGTTCTGAGAATAGGTAGGAAAGGCAGTTTGTTTGGTTTGGAGTGGACGATTTCTAACAAGTGATTTGACAAGGCGAGTGTTTTTATGTCTGTGTATCCCACTGTGTCCATGGTTGTAGACATTAGAAAAGAGAATGCAATGCATCAAAGGATGTGTCCAGGCTAGTAGAAAGCTTACCAGAATTCTTTCTGCCCAATGTATGAAAGGAATGCGGCTTGCCTTATGGATGGGTAACACCTGCTATCTTCCTAAGTTCCTGTTTTCTTCCTGAATTCTGGCCACTCTCCAGAATAGGCTCATGATTTTGTGACCAAGTTATGTACCACCTCCAAGCTCTGTGACATGGCCATGTACTGGATAGCTGAAGGGAATGGCGAGCGTCTCAGAAAATTCAGATATCAGTGTGACCAGGAAAGTCTCAGTGGAGAAACACTGCTTTGGGCCGTTTGCTAACCTAATGTTCTGTTGCCCTGAATGTCAGGAAGGTCTTTGCCTCATGCCACCCCTTTGTGAAGCCTGAAGAAAACAGTTTTCAAATGGAAATGAATATGGATCACCTGTGGCTCTTTGCTTAATTGCTTTGAAAAGGGATGTGTCTGAATCAGCCTCTTGGCCCTGTGTGAGGTTGTGGCTTAGATACTCAGCACGTGGTGGATGTAAAGAGAGATCCCATGTGTGCATCCAAAACCAAAATGGCCAAAAAGCAGTCCTTGTGGATGAAGTCTGTCGCCTTCCTCTTTAAAGTTCTTGAACTCCATCAAGTGAGAATATTGATCCTTTGGGTCAAATGGGTTCTTCAAAGACCTGCAGAGGAGCTTGTGTTTTCTCATGACTGCAAATCACATAAAAATATATACCTGACACTCAGTTTTCCACAAATTGGAGAAGCATAGAAGTATTAACGTCTAGCATATTTGATCACTCCTGTTTCACATGAAGGGTGTCCAGACCACCCTGAATTTACGCCAATGAGGGGCAAGGGAGTTATTTTGGACACTCTCTTGGACTCCGCCACTCATGGAAACCTTCAGCCAGAGGTTGTGATTAGTGTCTATATGGAAGAAGATGAGGGCCATATGGGAGGGTTTTGGTTTTAATTTTGGTCATTTGTGTCCGGTTGGAAGACATGACTGGGACCACCTGGGCTTGAACTCTGGTGTGATTCCCCTTAGAGACTGAATTCAGAGAAGTATTGCCATGAATTTTGTTGGGATTTTAGGAGTCCACCCATGAGAATCACCCTTGGAAACTGAGATCTAGGCCCAGGTTGGCTTTCCACAGAGCCCTGGGTATCTCAGCCAGAAGATCACATGATTTAATTCTGAAAGACTTGCCAGCCATTGTTGAGAGTCACAACACCCATGGACGTCACATTGTAGACCTCAATGGGCCTGGCTTCATGTGACATTTTGGCCACTCTTTGGGAAGCCTTGCCTGTGAGAGTTCTACAGAGCATTCATTGAAATGAGCTTCCTCACCATTTAAAGGTTCCTGAATGAATTGAAACCCACAGTGCCTGCAACGTCATCCTTGAAAAATGCCTAGATAAATACCATGAAATTTTTGAAATTCCCATGACCATGTGGCACTGGAGAAACTTTGGATGTCCTGTTGCTGATCGTAAATATGCAAGACAGTGCCTTGATTGAGTGGGTTTCATGAAAATGGTGTAGAACAGAGATGCCAGTATGTTGGAACCTGCTGAGTAGTGGGCCTAGAGCAGTGGTAGGCAGGTGTGTGATAAAAAATTTGTGGTGGGGCCATGTGGATCTGCCATTGGATCCCAAATGGCTTGTGACTTACATGGTGCAGCCAGCAAACCCTTCCATGTAAAGGCTTCTGGTTATATGGAGATGTTTCCGGGCAATGTTTACAATCAGGTTACTATGGACATGGGGCCAAGCTATGTGGGATAGAAGCCTGGTTGGTGCATTCTCCTGCATTCCCTGACCAACCACACATGAAAGAATTGCCTCCAGAACTGTGTCCCAGTTGAACTTCTTTTATTTCATGAAGCAAATGCCAAAGTCCCAGTGCAGCAGCAAGAAACACCACGAAAAGTGGAGGATGACCAAATCGCTTCCCAGTCCACATGGGAATACCCTTAGCCCCCAGTGGCCACAGTTTACTTACAAAGAGAGAATTCAGCACTGCTGCCTCATGTTCATTGGAAAATAAGAAACCATGTCCTCCAGGTCACATAGATGCAGACACAGCTTTGATAGTCTCACTAAAAAGAAGCTAAAGCTCCTGACAACAACATATATTTCAAGTGCCCAAACTCAGAGGCAGTTTCTCAAGAAGTATTTAGGCCAGCAGAGCTCCATGTTTATGGAGTGTTTACCCTGTCCCAAACTAGGGAAACTCCTCTACCACTTCCAAGGTTGTAAACTCCTGAGCATATTATTCACAGATTTTATTACTCTTCTCCTCTAATTGTGTCTTACTTTGGGCGAAAAAAATGTCAAGGAATTGTTCTGGATGAGAGTGGGAAGATTTTGTTTAGCACATATTTGCATACACATTAGATTCATTTTTCTATTTTACATTTGAAATACTGAATCCTGACACTAACACATGCCCTGCTAGATTCTGAATACTAATCCTAATATAATGGAGAAAAATTACGGAAACAGAATAGAAATACAAGCAGTTCAGAGGAGGCATGTTGTATACTTGGACTTGCCTTTTGCATTATATAGGGTAGGAGTTATAAATCTAGTCAATTTTTTGTTGAAATAGTTTTCCATGTGCTTTTAAAGTTAACAAATATGTGTATTCCTGTCTCCCTTTCTCTGTATTCTATTCAGCACATGTATTTTTATATGCACATATAGAATCCTACCTGGTATCACACGTACATTCTTGTGAGTTACATGACTTGGCAGATACAAAGTGTGAGAAGAGATCACTCCTCTTAAACGCTGTTTGACCTGAAAATTCAACCTATGGGTGAGCTTCCTAGTTGAAAAAAGTTATACATAAATCCATATCCAGTAAAATGAATATTTTTGGATCTGTGGATGATTCATATTTCACGGTGTAATTCGATTGGCATATATATTGCTAATTTTTAAAATCTGTGTGTGGATATATATATATATATATATATATATATATATATATATATTCTCTCCAGATATTTCAAAATATTTAATATATGTGTCTTATTATACACTCCCTAAATTCATTCATGATTATGTATGTGGATTTATAATCAACTTTTCACAAGATTATTCTCAGAAATATTCATTCACCTGATATACGTATTTTTTTCCTAGTATTGAAAACTAACTTCAGTGAATGGTGCATATAAATCCTAATATTTCTACAGTAACTGATCCATTTTCACATCAATGCAAGTAGATTCCTATGGGACATGATAAGTATTTTGAAGTTCATTTTTATTGAAAACTAGTACATTACTATTTCTTCAGTTTATGCACATTATTGGATATATATTTCATCCACAAGTTCACAAATTTATAGGCATTTATTTCACTTTCAATCACTTTCTGCTTCAGAAAACACGTGTTCCGCCATGTTTCAAACTGATCTTTTCATGAGACTTCTTTCCAAACACATTATTTTTGATTTCCATAATCACTTTTGAAGCAAAACTCACTCACTCTTCATGATAAACCATAATCCTAGGATTACAATTAGACGTATAACTAGTTGTTATGAATGATTATATATCAATATATGATTTCTTATGTATTTTCAGATATCAATTCAATACATTATTTAAAGTGGAACCAGTTATATTATTTATTAACTGTATGGTCTATTCATGCATTATCTCTATATTCATAGACACAGGGTACACCTATTTTTACCCTCAATACTAATTTATACGTTTTCAAAATATTCCTCAAAAAATGGTGAAAGAATTACTCATGTCACCTGATCTATATATACATTTTATCACAGTAATATTCTGGACAAAAAAATCAAAGGTCACCCTTAAGGTTGTACCAGAGCCTAAATGGAAAGTGAGCATGGATTACTAAAACCTTCCATGTCCAGGTGGCCTAATGCTCTCAAATGTCAATCTTATTGGTGACTACAATTTTGTTTCTTTCTAAGATTATATATTCAACCTCAAGCCTGTTGAAAATGTCTAATCCTATCACTCACTTTATACTTTGCCTTATTTAGTAATGTCTCTATTTATATCTATTTTCCTACATATTTTCCCCTGTTCATCATTGTGACTGACTCTTCACTTGTGCTGACATTTACATTCACTGTCTACCTGAAACCCTATTGCTTAAGAACTTTTGGTCTAAATCCTATTCTCACTCTTCTTTGTAAACCTACTGACTATCTTTCTAATCCTACCGACAATCCCTTTTTGAGTGGGTGTTCTATTCGACATTCAATCATCCAAGGTACAAGCTCCTATGACATTGTATATAGATTTATCTGAGACATTTTTGCAGAAAATAATTCAAAGCTAAGTGTGCCAATTAAGGGCCCAATGCCCTTCTGGACTTCATATCTTCCCTAGATTTCTGTTTTTATACTTATATTTCACCTATATATTCTTGTAAGTATCATAGTTTCCCAATACCATTATTCATCATGCAGAAGGATTCCTAACCCCAAATTGAACATGTTACTAACCCAAACCATACACTGTTCTCTCAATCGAACTTTACAGAACAGCAGGGACAGGGTTGCTCTTAAAATACAGGAATGTAGGGCATGTTCCAGCTGTTGAGAACATCAAAGGTCCATGCAGAAATGATCCCTTGAGAAGATGTAGGCAGCTACGAAAGACCTGAGAGAGAAAAGTCATCTTCAATGGCAAACAACCTTGTCAGCATGAATGGATGTGTATGAATCAGCCTCTCTCTTCTTAATGTAGAGAAGATGGACCAAAACAGTCCTAGGTGGAGAGCTGTTCCCGGGTGCCCATGGTTTATATACCATTCTAACTTGTGAAAGTGTCACAGGAAGTAGGGGCAGCCTCCATCTCATGGGACTCTTGAAAGCAACTGTTAGGACAAAGTGGTTGTCAAGGCAATGACCTCATTCAGTTCC
Organism: Callospermophilus lateralis; assembly: GCF_048772815.1. NCBI lineage: Eukaryota > Metazoa > Chordata > Mammalia > Rodentia > Sciuridae > Callospermophilus > Callospermophilus lateralis. The sequence continues at coordinate 595,575 of NW_027518090.1, forward strand.
TGAAGAAGTGATCTACCTCACTTCCTTGGTGATGGAACTCTCTTAACTTGGGATCCAGGAAGCCAGGCACCCGGAGCCAGTCCAGTCCCAGACCCAGTAGGCTCACTTGTTTGAATTTACCAAGGAGAGTGTCAGTCTTTCTTGGTACCTACATATGTGAGGATGGCCAAATACCAGGAGAGCTCTGAATAGGGGCCTTTCCTGAGAAAGTAGGTAGTGGTTCACCGCAGGCTCCTGACAACTTCACAGAGTTGGCCAAGGAGACCAGATCTGAGATAGGACAGGCCATTTTGGGGGAACATAGTATGGCCCACCACTCAGAGGAAACTCCGGATAGTCACAGAGTTACATGGGGGAAGGAGGTGTCTTTGTGGGGTGGGTGTGATTTTGTGGTTTTGTCTCATGATCTGATAATAGGTAGGAAAGACGGTTTGTTTGATTTGGAGTGGTCTTCTTCTAGTAAGTCGTTGGACAAGGCAAGTGTTTCTATTTCTGTGTATCCCACTGTGTCCGTGGTTGTAGACATTAGAAAATAGAATGAAACAATTGATATGTCCTGTATAGTAGAAAGATTCCCGGCATTCATCCTGCCCAATTTATGAATGGACTGCAGCTTGCCTTATCCATGGGCAACACCTGCTACCTTCCTAAGTTCCTGTTTCTTCCAGAATTCTCACCACTCTCCAGAATAGTCTCATGGTTTTGTGTCCAAAATTTGTACCACCTCCAAGCTCTGTGACATTGCCATGTCCTGGATAGCTGAAGGGAATGGCGAGCATCTCAGAAAACTCAGATATCAGTGTGACCAAGAAAGTCTCAGTGGAGAAACCATGCTTTCGGCCTTTTGCTTATCAATTGTTCTGTTTCCCTGAATGTCAGGAAGGTCTTTGCCTCAGGCCACCCCTTTGTGAAGCCTGAAGAAAACAGTTTTCAAATGGAAATGAATGGGCATCACCTGTGGCTCTTTGCTTAATTGCTTTGGAAAGGGATGTGTCTGAATCAGCCTCTTGGCCCTGTGTGAGGTTGTGGCTTAGATTCTCAGCACCTGATGGATGTAAAGAGAGATCCCATGTGTGCATCCAAAACCAAAATGGCCAAAAGAGCAATTATTGTGAATGAAGTCTCTCGCATTCATTTGTAAGGTTCCTGACTACCATCAAGTGAGAATACGGATCCTTTGGTTCAAATGAGTTATGCACAGCCCTGCAGAGGCTAACCCATAGGTTTTTGGGTTTTCTCATGGCTCCAAATCATATAAAGAATCTATAACTGACAGTCAGTAGGCCTCAAATTGGAGATGCAGAGCAGTATTAACAGCTGGCCTATCTGATCACTCCTGGTTCACCGGATGGGTGTCCAGGCCACCTTGACTTTAGGCAAATGAGGGGCAAGGGAGCTTATTTTTGACACTGTCTTGGGCTGCACCCCTCATGAAAAACTCCAGCCAGAGGTTATGATAAGTGTCTATATGGAAGAAGATGAGGGCCATGTGGGAGTGTTTGGTTTTAATTGTGGTCATTTGTTTGGCGGTTGGAAGAGATAACTGGATCCACCTGGGCTTGAATTCTGGCATGATTCCTCTTAGAGACTGAGTTCTGGAATTTACCTCAAAGAAGTATTGCCATGAAATGTGTTGGGATTTTAGGAGGCCACGCATGAGATGCGCCCTTGAAAACTGAGATCGAGGGCCAGGGTGTCTTTCCACAGTGCAGTGAGAATCTCAGCCAGGATATCACATGATTTTATTTTGAAAGACTTGGCAGCCATAATTGAGAGTCTAAACACAAATGGAACTCATATTGTAGACCTCAATGATCCTGGCTTCATGTGACCTTTTGGCCACTTTTTGGGAAGCCTTGCCTGTGAGATTTCTCCAGAGATTTCATTTAAATGAGCTTCCTCACCACATAATGGTTCCTGCATTAATTGAAACGCACAGTGACTCCAACTTCATCCTTCAAAAATGGCTAAATAAATACTATCAAATTTCTGAAATTCCCATTACTAGGTGGCACTGGAGAACCTTTGGATATCCTGTTGCTGAACATGAGTGAAATAGTTCCCCACGCAATGACACTTCACCGGGAGAATTCCAATTTTATTGCTAAAAGCTGTGTGCTCATATAGCACTAAGGGGGAGATGGTATGGCTTAGATAAATGGCAGCAACCCGTTTATTGACAAGTTCTTTCAAATATCAGCTCCAGAGCCCAGGAATTAGTTCTAATTGGGGCTAAGGTTCCCCACAAGCGAGATTTGAAATTGGCGCTGGCGGGAGAGTTCACAAGGGCGGGAACTTTTTGCACCACTGCAGAAATGAAGAAGGTAGGAAGAAGAAGTCCTTAGGCGCCATGTTGGGGTTTTTCTCTGCGGTATGGCTGCCATTTATTCTTTTCCCAACATTCCACCCTTTTTGTTTTCTTAGGAAGTGGGGCGTCGTTTGTCAGATCTGGCTGCTTCCTGCTGTGTGGGGCTGGTGTGGGGCCTAGAAAGAGAAGTGGAGAAATGCTCAGGGTGCAGGTATGGGGATATCATGGCAGCCAGAAATAAAACCCAGTGGCTATAGACAGGTATTTTCATAGGGGTGAAGTCAATGAATGTTCCCTGAAGCCAAAGATGTCGATGGCATGGAACCAGTCCTGGATGGAAGAGATTGTTGGTATCAGACACTGGTCCTGTAACAGAGACTCAAGGAAATACTGGAAGCGTTGCCTGGACATGGTGTCGCCAGCACCTGAAGAAGATCAGAGCGAATAAAAACAGAATGAAGATAAAAATTAAAGCAAATGTCAATTTTTGGCAGAAGTTCCATGTGGGGGGACTGACATAGAAGAGGCCAAGGGCCATGAGAAAGCTTAGAAGGTGGTAAAGACTATGAATCCAGGATGGCAGATTAAGAGGTTCTCCGAGCTCGTTGTCTCCCGCTGTCTAATACCCGTTGCATTCCATCGTGCCTGGTAGTGAGCTTCATCACTGAGTGAACTGTTCTCTTGGAGATGTTGGGGATTCATCGGTCATCAGAGGCTGGTAGTGACTAAGCAAAAGCTGGTTGAAAGTTTGATTAGGAATTTTATGCAGTTGGGTTTGAAGGCACTTCATTATGCAGGGCAAGAGAGCACAAAAAAGGAGCATCCAAATAAGGGGACCCAAGATATGTAGTAAGTACATGGCAAGATAGGATTGGAAGAACCCCGTTATGGGATTGGAAGAGGTAGGTTTGAGCAATTGGGTCGATAATTCCTGCAATTTAACAACATTTTTTTTATTAGCCCAGATTCATTAACATAATAGCAAAATTCCTCTCTGAGGAATAGGCATGTAACCCCTTTTTCTGCAGTGAGAAGATCAATTGCCCTTTGGTTCTGTAAAACCACTTGTGCCAATGAAGTAACCTGCCACTGCAAGGAACCCAGAGACTCAGCCATGGTATTGAGTGTTTCCTGCAGTTTTTGTTGAAGGTCATTGGATCCCATAGAGCATGACCTATAGCTCCACCAGAGAGTCTGAGACCCGTCACTGAGGTTGTTAAAATGAGGCCTACCAGAACCGGCAGAAAGACTACCCTACGGGTGCGGGAAGGTAGGGCCAACTGTCAGAATTCGGTGGGAGTATACAAAGATAGCTGAGGAACTACAGTAACCAAGAAACAGGCGCCAGAGACATTGATGGTTGAGGTACTTAAAGAACCATTACACCAGAGGAAATGTCCAGGTTGCATAAACACAGGGCTCTATGGAGTGCTGTAGCTCAAGGAACAAATGGGTAAAGGATTCATTATTGGCAGGTGGAAACAGATGAAAGGAAATAATGTATTGGTGGAATAACTTTCCCACAGTGGTATACGTGTCACATGTAGGGGTTGTCCTTTTTAGAGAAATTGTAGGGTTTTGCTGGAATATTTCCTGCCGCTAATGGGACTGCTGCTAGAAGTGGACGACTAAGTGAAGCACAGAGAAAGCACTGAGAAGTAGGCACAGAAAGAGGGGTGGAGTTTAATAATCAAAAAGTTTGGTGTAGCAAATTGAGCCATGTGGGAGGGGGACCTGAGAGGGTTGAAGGCTCTGAATCCTTTTTGGATGAGCTATGGATATGATCTCGAAGTTTTGATTCTGAGTCCTTAATGTGTTCGACTACCTGGATGGTTGCCTTAGGTTGCGTAATCAGGGTGCGGCCAATAGTCATCCACCCTGTGGGTCTGACTGAGGTTGTCCGAGCATAGACAGCAAACTCAACATAGCCCCATCGTTTGGCCTTGGGGTCAGGTTTATCTAAAGTATACCATCCATTGTTACTGGATGAAGAGCCTTTATGCCACTTTATGTAACTAGAAGTCCACCCTTCAGGGTAACCAAATGAGTGGTAAGAATAGCTACCACGTTCATCATGGAACATGCATGACCAATAGGGGCACCCATTATATATCTCAGGCCACCAATGACAATAGTCTTTTGTTTGATCAAAAAGGAAGCAAATGAAAGGCCAGTTCCAGCTACCAGGGACGAAGGTCCTTGAAGGTGACAATTTTAGGGAAATAGAGGTGCAGTTGTGGATGAAGCAAGTAGTTGCATCCACTGCGCAGACCTTCTGCATGCCATGTTCTGAGTATCGTTCCCGAAAAGTGAATAAATGCATGGTAGGTGAGGAGGGTAAAGACCAGTCCTGACAGAGCACAGAAAATAAGCAGAGCACAAAAAACAAGCAGTTAGAGAAGACTAGGGTGTTGGGAGAGCTCATTGTGCCTTCTTTAAGAGGAATTGGGCTGCAAGGAAAACCGTGTGAGCCACAACTAAAATGGGTGAGATGGGTGTGGAGAGCAGGAGTAAAGGGGAGGTTCAGTAGGTGATTCTTGGAGTTCCTCTGGGGTGGCCCTGTCTTCAGCAGGTGGGGCCTCCTGGTGATGTGGCTTCAACCTAGACATGTGAATCCAGGGAGTGAGACAGTTGTCTGGTAAGGAGAGTTTGGCGGCGGTAAGGGTAAAGAGAATGACAGGATAGGGGCCTTCCAATTTTGCGGCAAGAGTCCCTTTCTCCTCTGGGGTATTATAATAGACTAGACTAACAGGTGTTAAGGGAGGAGTGTTTGGAGAGGAGACTGGGTCCGGAAGAAGCCAGTCCTGATATTTCCAGAGTTCCGAGCGGAGATGGAGCAAGAGAGGCAAAGACAAATCTCGGGTGACAGGTCCTTGTGAAATGACCAACCCAGGGGTTATAAGAGGTCTTCCATACATTATCTCAAAAGGAGACAGTAAAGATGGTTTCTTAGGGAGAGCTCTGATTCGAAGCAAAGCCAAGGGAAGGAGTTTGAAACAGTCTATGTTTAATTCCATTGTCAATTTGGTAAGGACTTCCTTTAGAGTACGATTTACCCTTTCCACTTTCCCTGAAGCCTGGGGGAAATATGGACAGTTGAAATGCCACTTGAAGGAGAGGGCTTGAGAGACCTTTTGTGTGATCCTAGAAGTAAACTCAGGGCCATTGTCATATTGTAGGGAAGTGGGCATACCAAACCTGGGGATGATGTCTGTCAGTAAGATTGAAGCTACAGTGGAAGCCTTTTTATTGGAAGTGGGAAATGCCTCAACCAAACCAGAGAAAGTGTCCACAAAGACAAGGAGGTATTTAGTGCGCCATACTGTGGGCATGTTGGTGAAGTCTACCTGCCAGTCAGCAGCGGGAATGTGTCCCCGGGCTTGGTGGAAAGGGAAAGGTTTGGGCCTTAAAGGAGTATGAGGGTTGGTCCGCTGACAGATCTGACAATTAGAGGCTATATTCTGTAGCATGGCTTGTCAGAGGGGGTGAGGGAAAAGAAACTCTGTAAAAAGAGGGTCAAAGACTGAGAATTGGAAAGGAATAGAGTATGAAGGAACTTGAAAAGATTCTTGTTCTTACTGAAAGACGTAGGGGCTTCAGATGAGCTGTCTAAAGTGGCCATTATATGTCCCCCATGGAGGCCATAATTGAAAGTGGTAGCAGCCATTCGTGCTGCCTGGTCAGCTTTGGCATTGCCCTCAGTGATAAGAAAGCCGTCCTTCTGATGGGACCTACAATGGACAACTCCCAACTGGGTGGGTAAGTGGCCTCTATTAGATTGGTTATAAAAGCTGAATTAGTGATCGCAGTACCTTTGGTGGTAAGTAGGCCTCGCTACTTTCAAATATCAGCATGGGATAATAAGATATGGAAGACATATTTTGAATCAGTTTAGAGGGTGAGGGATTTGCCTTGTGCTAGAAGGCAGGCACGAGTGGATGCTATAAGTTCAGCCTACTTGTCTGTAGTTCCTGAAGGCAAAACTTTGGCCTCTATAATCTCAGTGGCTGAAAATACACCGTATCCAGAGTAATGAGTTCCGTTCTCCCTAAAGGAACTGCTGTCAGTAAACCAGATAAGGTCAGGCTTGCTGAGTGGTCTCTCAGAAATGGAAGAATGACAGGGGAGAAAATCATCTAAGGTTTCCAAGCAATTATGAGTTGGTATGTGAGACATGGGAGTCATTGGGAGCAGTGAGGCAGGGTTCAGTGCAGAGCAGGGGAGGAAAATAATATTAGGGTTTTCCAGAAAGGAAGTGAGGGGCGACAGAAATCTGGATGTAGGGAGAGTTTGAAGGCCCTTTTAAGCTAAAAGATCCTTCAAGTGATGTGGGGAGTGGATAGTTCAAGGGGCCCCAAAAGTCAGATTAGAGGCTTTTTTGTGTAAAATTTGTCCAGTAGCCAGAGCTCTTAAGCAAGGGGCCCACCCACGGATGGTAGGGTCTAGTTGCTTGGACAAATATGACACAGGTGCAAATGTACGCCCATAGTTTTGACCTAAGACCCCAAGTGCTTGCCCCCCTTTTTCATGGACATATAGATGAAATGTTCTTGAAAGATCTGGAAGGTGAAGGGCAGGTGCCTTTAAGAGGAGTTGCTGAAGCCTGCGGAAGTGGTAGATGGGAAAGGAGGCAAGAGATTCACTAGGGGGTCCCTTTGCTAGGTCATACAGGGGTTTGGAGAGAAGAGAATAATTTGGGATCCAGGCCCTAAAATAACCTGCTAATCCTAGGAATGATAGTATTTTGGCTTTCGTATAGGGCACTGAAAGATCACAGAGGAGTTGCCTCCTATCCAGTGTTATTTCCTTTTTCCCGGGTGTAAGGCAAAAACCAAGATAGGTGACCGAAGACTGGGAAACCTGGGCCTTGTGGGGAGACTCCCTATATCCCTTGTCTTCTAGGAATTTATGAAGCTGAGCGGTGTGGGATTGAGAGTGTTCCAGAAAGACTACATAGAAGAAGGTCATAGACATATTGAAGTAGAGTAGAGTCAGGACAGGTCAGGTGAAAGGATGTGAGGTCCTGGGCAAGAAATTGGCCAAAGAGATGGGGGCTATCCCTGAATCCCTGTGGGAGGACAGTCCAGGTAAGCTGATGAGAATGGCGGGTGTGAGAGTCAGTCCATGAAAAAGCAAAGATATCCTGAGATTCTGAGAACAGGGGAATAGAAAAGAATGCATCAATTAAATCTAGGACTGAGAAGTGAGTAGTAGTGGCATGGATCTGAGAGAGGAGGGTGTAAGGGTTGGGCACTAGCGGGTGGATGGGGTCCACAGAGAAGTTGACAAGGCAAAGTTCTTGAACCAGCCTGTAGGACACGTTAGGTTTCTTAACTGTCAGAATGGGTGTGTTGAAAGGAGAGTGTGTAGGCCTAAGATACCCCTTTCATAATAAATCCTGGATGATGGGTTCTAATCCAAGGAGAAATGTGGTTGTGAGTGGATATTGTGGTTGACTAACATATCTTGAAGGGTCCCGTAAGACAATATGAATAGAACTGCATTTAGCCATAAAGGGTGTAATTGTGTCCCAAACCTCAGGGTTAAATGGTTTAGATAGTCGTGGGAGAGTGCATGAAGGAGGTGTATCTGCCCCTAGGAATATCATGAGGAAATGAGAGGTAGGAGAGGTGTGGGTTGATAAGTGAATGGTGACTTTTAATAGTGAGAGTATGTCCCTTCCCAGAAAGGGAATGGGGCAATGGCTCATAACAAGAAAGGAGTGAGTGAAGGACAAAAGGGATCGCTGCATATAACATGATTGGGGGGGGGGTTTGAGGAAAAATCTTTTTACCTCCTACCCTGACAATAGGAGTTTTTGAGGGTGTGGTAGGACCCTAATACTCCCTCAAAATCGAAAAAGCGGCACCAGTATCCAAGAGGAAGTTAATGAAGCGTCCATCCACCAGGAAGGTGACCCTAGGCTCTTGAATCTTGATGGTAATAGTCTGGAGGGAAGGCCCAGGACTCCATCAATCCTCCTCTGCCAAGCCCAGGTGAGGCTGGGGTTGCTGGGCAGCAGACCAACCTTCCTTCTGGGTTGTTGGGCAGTCTGCCCCCCAGTGTCCACTTTGATGGCATTTTGCGCAGGGGTTGTAGGGTGTCCTCGGCGAAGAACAATTCCTGGTCCAATGTCCCTCCTTACCTCATTTGAAGCAAGCTCCAGGGGGGGTCATATTGGGACGGCATGGTGATGGCCTTCTCTGAATGAGCTGGGCCAACATTTGGAATTTGGCATTTTCAGCCCTCTGCCTACGGAATTCACTTTCATCCTCTCTACCATGAAAAACCTTGAAAGTGACAGCGAGGATTTTGGTCTGAGGAGTAGCAGGGCCCTGTTCAAACTTTTTAAGCTTGGCTTTAATGTAAGGGTAGCTTTGGGCCAGAATATATGTCATTAAGACATGACGGCCATCAGGGGTTTCTGGGTCGAGGTTTGTGTACTGCTGAAGGGACTTGGTTAGTCTATCCAGGAATTCTGAAGGTGTTTCCTCCTTCCTTTGAATGACCTCCTGCATCTTTTGAAAGTTAACAGCCTTGTGGGTGGACTTTTTCAGTCCCGCCAAGAGGCAGGATGTAAAAAGGTCACTAGACTGTAAGCCCATAGGGGATCCTGCTCTGGGACAGCATGAGGGCCTGTGGGTGGTTATGATTGGTCCTATGATTTTCATCAGCATGGGCTTGGGCTAGCTCCCAGAACCATTGCCTTTCCTTGGGGAGAAGTTTATTGGCCAAGAGCATGTAGATGTCATGATGAGTGAGGCTATATGCTTGCAGTACTCATTGAAACTCCCGAATGTAAGTGGTGGGGTCAGTGGTGAAAGAGCCTAACTTCCTCTCTAGCTGAGTAATGTCCGACATGGAGAAGGGCACGTGGACTCTGATGACACCCTTGGGACCAGCTACCTCACGAAGGGGTGCGATTGTCTTGGGCGTGGGAAGGAGTCCCTTAGACCTGATAACAGGAGGACTGAAAGAGGCAGGCGGTGGACAGGAAGGAGAGGGAGGGGAAGGGAATGTCTCTGTGGAAGAGGAGGAGGTGGAGCAGGCAGAAGAGTGGGGAAGGGAGGGGGATGAAATGGAAGGTTGAGGATCCGTGGAATCAGGCAGAGGAAGAGGAGGATTTTGCGGGAGAGAAGGGTCAGTTGGGGCTGGGGGATAAGGTGGGGGTTGATCTGCTGGGTCGAATGAGGAAGAATCTGCGAAGTCAGGAGTAGAACTAGGGGAAGAGAGGGGTTTGCAAGCAAGAAGGACCTGAGAGGGAGGGCAGGAGGAGCAGAGACAGGGTGCTGTGCAAGAAGGCTAAAACATTCAATACAGGGAATCTCACTCCACTTTTTCAGATGCTGGCAGTAATTAAAAAGGTCCAAGAGGAGGTTTGGATCTAAGGAGCCTTCTGGAGGCCAATGATTGCCATTATCCAGTGGATATGTAGGCCAATCTTGGGTACAGAATTTGATTAGAAGTTTGGGCTTGATGTCTGGTGTGAGGGAGAGTGTGGCCAGATTTTTTATTAAACTTTTGAGAGGTGAGGTTTCAGGTACAGATAAAGAGGTGTCCACAGTCACAGGGAGAGATGGAAGAGAGAGAGAGAGAGAGAGAGAGAGAGAGAGAGAGAGAGAGAGAGAGAGAGAATAAGTGTAAGCAAGAGAGACAAAGAGAAAACCCGGCCTGGAACAGACTCCGGGAAGCGCTCAGGGCGAATGGGGGTCAGGTGGGCATCCCCAAAATGACCAGCCATCATGAGGAAATACAGAGGGCACTACCTGATCGTCACCAGTGAAGTGCAATCTGTGAGACCCAATGGGTTCGGAGCCACGGGCAACCTGACATCAGGAAAGTTTTTGAACGCAGCAGAAGAAGTAAGTAATGAAAACAGAACTCCGGCTCCAGCAGAATGCAGTTCCAGGATGGGAGTTCAGTTTTCCCCGAGCAGAGAGGCAGCTTCAGCCAGACACAGCAGGCCCGCAGGAAACAGCAACTCTAGCCAGCAGCGGCAGCAGCAGCAGAGAAGGAAAAACCACAGAGCCTCTCATGTAAACTCAGAAGCCTCACACCCCAAAGGGAAACGGATCACCAGAGGGTCCACTGCAACCAGTAAAGGTCTTAGTGGGAGGAATTCCCTCCCCCCTACCAGGCATCTAGAGTGTGACAGACGATCATGGTCACAAAGCCAGCGGTAGCCCGAAGGGAGTTGGCGAGCCGGGGTCAGGGGAGGCTTACATACAACAAATCAGTGGTGAGTGCAGGAAGCCTGCGTCTGAAAAGAGCAGACCAGGGCAGAGTGCCACGGTGGAGCAGTGGACGGGGCTCTTGTTGGAAAGAGCTCACCCATATCCTCACACGGGGCACCAGAATGAAAGAACTCCCCACGCAAAGGCACTTCACCGGGAGAATTCCAATTTTATTGCAAAAAGCTGTGTGCTTATATAGAACTAAGGAGGAGATTGGAGGGCTTAGATAAATGGCAGGCAATCCGTTTATTGGCAAGTTCTTTCAGATATCAGCTCCGGAGCCCAGGAATTAGTTCTTATTGGGGCTAAGATTCCCGGCCAGCAAGGTTTGAAATTGGCGCCAGCAGAAGAGTTCACACGGGCGGGAACATTTCGCACCACTGCAGAAAAGAAGAATGTAGGAAGAAGAAGTGCTTAGGCGCCATGTTGGGTTTTTTTTTTCTGGGGTATGGCTGCCGTTTATACTTTTCCCAACAATGAGTATACCAGACAGTGCCTTGATTGACTGGTTTTTATGAAAATGGTGTTTAACAGAGATGCCAGAAAGTTGGATCCTGCTGATTAGTGGGCCAAGAGCAAAGGTGGGCATGTGTGTGATAAAACATCAGTGGTGGGACCATGTGGATATGCCATTGGCTTCCAAATGGCTTGTGACTGACATGGTGAAGCCAGCAGACCCTTATATGTAAAGGCATCTTGTTACATGGAGAGGATTCAGGACATTGTTCAGAATCAGGTTGCTATGTTCAAGAGGGCAAGCTATGTGGAATAGAAGCCTGGTTCTTTTATTCTCCTACAGACCCTGACCCACCACATGTGACAGAAATCCCTCACACACTGTGTCCCCGTTGAACTCCTTGTATTTCATGAAGCAAATACCAAACTTCCAGTGCAGCACCAAGAAACACCACGAAAATAGAGGATGACCATATGGTTTCATAGTCCACACTAGAGACATTTAGCCCCAAGGGGCCACAGTTTACCTTCAAAGGGAGAATTCAGCACTGGTGTCTCATGTTCATTGGAAAATAAGAAACCATGTCCTCCAGGTCACATAGATGCCCAGGTTTATGGTTTCACTAGAAAGGAAGCTAAAGCACGTAACAACAACATATATTTCAAGTGCCCAACCTCACAGGCAGTATCTCAAGAAGTCTCTAGGACAACAGACCTCCATGTTTTTGAAGTGTTTACCCTGTCCCTTACTTTTGGAAACTCCTCTAACACTTCCAAGGTTGTGAACTCCTGATCGCATTCCATTCCAGATATGTATTCATGGATTTTCTAACTCTTCTCCTCTAATTGTGTCTTACATGGGGTGAAGGTGTTGTCAAGGTATTGTTCTGGATGAGAGTGGGAAGATTTTTGTGTAGCACATATTTACATACACATTGGATTCATTTTCCAATTTTCCATTCGAAATACTGAATCCCTGTCAGTAACCCATACCCTAATAGACTCTGACTACTAATCCTAATATGATGGAGACAAATAACCCAAACATAATATTAATACAAGCAGTTCAGAGGAGGCATGGTGTATAGTTGGTCTTGCCTTTTGCATGATATAGTGTAGGAGTTATAAATCTTGTCAATTGTTTGTTGAAATAGTACTCCATGTGTTTTTAAAGTTAACACATATGTGAATTTCTGTCTCCTTTTTTCTGTAGCCAATTCAGCACATGTATTTTTATATGCACATAAAAAATCCTACCTGGTATCACACGTACATTTTTGTGAGGTGGCTAACTTAGCAGAAACAAAGTATGAGAAGAGATCACCCCTCCTAAACGCTTTTGGAACTGAAAATTCAAACTATGAGTGAGATTTTTAGTTGAACAACATTATACATAAATCCATGTTCAGTAAAATTAATATTTTTGGATCAGTGGATGATATATATTTCACGATGAATTTTGATTGGCATATATATTGCTACTTTCTAATGTTTCTCTGTGAGATATATATATATATATTCTCTAGATTTTTCCAAATATAAAATATATGTGTCCTATTATACACTCCCTAAATAATTCACTCATGCTCATGTATGTGGTTTTATAATCAAATTTTCATACGATTATTTTCAGAAATATTCATCCACCTGAAATACATATTTGTTTTCTAGTACTGAAAACTCACTTCACTGAATGGTGCAAACAAATCCTTATATTTCTACTGTAACTGACCCAATTTAACATCAATGCAAGTAGATTCCAAAGGGGCATGATGTGTATTTTGACGTTCATTTTTATTTAACACTGGTACATTACTATTTCTTCAGTTTTTGTACATCATAGTATATACATTTCATCCACAAGTTCACAAATTTAAAGACATTTGAAACACATTCAATCACTTCCTGCTTCAGTACACATGTATTCCTCCTTGCTTTTGACTGGTTATTTATTGAGACTTCTTTCCAAACACATTATTTTCGATTTCCATAATCAATTTTGAAGCAAAACTCACACACACTTTATGATAAACCACAACCCTAATATTACCATTAGATGTATAACTGGTTGGAATGAATGTATGTATGTCAATATGACATTTCCTGTGTATTTTCAGATATCAATTTATTCCAATTTCTAAAGTTGGAATCAGTTATATTATATATTCACACATGGTACACCTATTTGTGCCCCCAATACTAATTTATATCTCTTCTAAATATTGCTCCCAGAAATGGTGCAAGAAAGACTCATGTCACCTGATCTACATATATATTCTGTCAACAAAATGCAAAGTCACACTTACAATTGTACCAAAGCCTAAATGGAATGTGAGTATGGATTATGAAAATCACCCATGTCCAGGTTGCCTAATGCTCTCAAATGTCAATCCTATTGGTGACTACATATTTGTTTCTTCCTAAGATTATGTATTCAACCTCAAGCCTGTTGAAAATGTCTAATCCTATCAATCACTTCATCATTTGCCTGATTTCCTAATGTCTCTAATGATATCTGCTTTCCTACATATTTTCCCCAGTTCATCATTGTGACTGACTCTTCACATGTGCTGACATTTACATTTTCTGTCTACCTGAAACCCTATTGCTAAAGAACTTTTTGTCCAAATCCTATACTCACTCTTTTTTTCTAATCCTACCAACTATCTTCCTAATCCTACCAACTATCCTTTTTTGACTGGATGTTCTCTTCAACATTCAATTATCCAAGGTACAAGGTCCTATGCCATAATGTATAGATTTATCTGAGACACATGTGCACAACATAATTCCGAGTGAAGTATCCCAATCAAGGATCCAATGCCCTTTTGGGCTTCAAATCTTACCTAGATTTGTGTTTTCATACATATATTTCACCTCTATATATACTTATAAATATTGCAGGTTCCCAATACCATTATTCATGCAGCAGAATGATTCCTAACCCAAATCAAACATGTTATTAACCCTAACCATACTTTGTTTCCTCAATCTAACTTTACAGAAAAGCAAGGACAGAGTTGGTCTTATATAGAAATGTAAGAGATCTTCCACCTGCTGAGAACCTCAAAGGTCCATGCAGAAGTGAACCCTGGGGAAGATATAGAAAGCTATGAAGGACCTGAGAGAGCAAAAGTCATCTTTCATGACAAAAAAAAAAAAAAAACAGGTCAGGATGAAGGGGTGTGTCTGAAGCAGTCTATCTCTTCTTAATGTAGAGAAGATGGACCAAACCAGGCCTGTGTGGAGAGCTGTTCACGGGTGCCTATGTTTGATATACCATTCTTACTTGTGAAAGTGTCACAGGAAGTAGGGGCAGCCTCCATCTATTGGGACACTTGGAAGCAACTGTTAGGACAAAGAGGTTGCCAAGGCAGTGACCTCATTCAGTTCCTGAAGGAAGTAACCTATATCATTTTCTTGGGGATGGAACTCTCTGAACTTGGGATCCAGGATGCCAGGCACCCAGAGGCATTCCCAGTCACAGTCCCAGTGGCCACACATGTTTGGATTTACCAAGGACAGAATCGGTCTTTCTTGGTAACTACTGATGTGAGGATGGCCAAATTCCAGGAGAGCTCTGAAGAGGGGTCTTTCCTGAGAAAGCAGGTAGTGTCTCACTACTGAACTGAAACCCACAGTGCCTCCAACTTCATCCATGAAAAATGGCTAGATAAATACAATAAAATTTTTTAAATTCCCTTAACCAGGTGGCACTGGAGAACCTTTGGATGTCTTTTTCCTGGTCATGAGTGTACAAGAGAATGCCACGATTGACGGTATTTCATGAAAATGGTGTAGAACAAAGATGCCAGTAAGTTGGACCCTGCTGAGTAGTGGGTCTTTTGCAGTGGTGGGCAGGTGTGTGATAATACAGCTGTGGTGTGGCCAGGAGGATTTTCCATTGCCTTCAAAATGGCTTGTGACTGATATGGTGCAGCCAGCAGACCCTTCTTGTTATATGGAGAGGTTTCCGGGCAAAGTTCAGAGTCAGATTTCTATGGACAAAGGGGCAAGCTTTGTGAGATAGAAGCCTGGTTGTTGCATTCTCCTGCAGACCCTGACCCACCACAAGTGACAGAACTCCCTCTAATACTGGGTCCCAGTTGAACTCATTGTATTTCATGAAGCAAATACCAAACTCCCAGTGCAGCAGCAAGAAACACCACGAAAAGTGGAGGATTACCAAATGGCTTCACAGTTCACACGGGGAGACACTTAGCACCAAGTGGCCACAGTTTACCTACAAATAGAATATTCAGCACTGCTGCCTCATGTTCATTAGAATACAAGAAACCATGTCCTCCAGGTCACGTAGATGCAGACCCAGCTTTTATGGTGTCACTAGAAAGGAAGCTAAATCTCCTTGCAACAACATATATTTCAAGTGCCCAAACTCAGAGGAAGTTTCTCAAGAAGTCTTTAGGCCGGCAGAGCTCCATGTTTTTGGAGTGTTTACCTGTTAGACCAGGACGCTAGAAAAGACCACTGACTCAAATTAAAATCAAATAAAATTAAGCTTATTATTTCCACCGGCCATGCTGCCTCTCCCTCCCAAAACGAAGGGAACAAGACAGCAACCCCAGCTTTCCTACAGCCCAGCTTTATAGCCCAGAAAGTTACACAAAAGGGGGGTTACAGATAACAGAACTCTGATAAACATCACACTAAAGGTAGTTTACAATTTTTTTGCTGTCCCTACATGAGAATTCATGAGGACCATTAGAGCCTCAGAGAGGGTTGTTGTCTTGCCAGAGAAGGCAAATATTTATGATGTGTCACTAAAGTTTCAGAGAGGGCTGCTATCTGGTCAGAGAGCCAGGCATGTGTGAGTTCAAGGCGCGGGCAGGCATTCCACGCAGGTTCAGAATTTGAAGTAATTAATGGTAAAGCCAAAATTATCTTTTCATGGCTTTGTGGCATGATGGCTCCCAATTTTAATAAAAGATCAGGTTGGGTCTACAATTCCCCCCTTTTCTCTGTGTCCCTTTCAAATCTTTGAGAAATTATGGGAAGAACACTGAGGAAATTTTAATCCCTCAGGTAAGAGTCTCCAAATTTTTAGAACTCACCCAAAACCGATCTCGCTGATTTTACCCTTCTTAATTACTTATATTGATAGTCTATTTATCTTTCTCTCCATTGTTGTAAGAAGAGTGGCATCACTAATTTTTTCTTCTTCTGTCCTGAGACAGGGTGACGTAAGTGGGCTCGGCGTGAGGGACATGAGTTGCCTATTAGAAGTCAGTTGAGAGACATGAGTTGCCTTTTAGAAGTCAGTTCGGTTTGAAGTCAGGTTGGGGAAGAACAGGTTGTAAAGTCATCTGTGAATGGGTTCTTCTATGAGTGAAACAAAAACCATGAGTACTGGATAAATGTTGCAGCAGCTAGAACATGTCACTGTATAGACATTCCCTCACCAGTCTTTAATATCCCCAGTTATCAGGACTGTCAACTTAATATTTAACTTTAAGTGTTACAGTTGGCCCTCCCAATAAGACACAGTTTAATAATTTAATGTCATCTGATCTTGAAAAATCCTTTTACTAGTATGACCTCTGCGTCTAATAGAGAAACCTTTAATTCTGTTACTCAGGGCTGGATAATCGTACTAGCAAACACCAAGCCTACCTTTGTAGGTTAGGAATATCTGTAGGTCTTAAACTGAAAACTTCTGCCTGTGGCAGCTCTTCTTGATAGTCTCTTTTTATAAGTATTAGGCATTCCTGTGTGAGAATCCTTCTTTGTAGCCTCCAGTCTTACTTGTTTTGGGAGGATAAGATAAAGTGCATACCTTAAAATTTTATTATTATTATTATTATTATTATTATTATTATTATTATTATTATTTAATATGCCCAGGAGTGGCTGTATTTTGGTCTTAACTGTCTTTGCTAAGTATTTAAGATGAAGCAGTCAAACTGACTTTTGTTTCCATCTATTGTTAACAGTCAGCTGACCTTTTATGGGAGTCAATTCTGGGGAAACTTGAGAAGAGATTCTCAGTTCTGCTAGTGCCATTTGCGCTAGGTGGGTCCAGGTCTTGCTTGACCATTTGGCTTTTCTCAGAAGCATCATGGATGTCTCCTTTCTATGATGACTCTCCTCTTTGTAACAAATGCACTGATTGGCTTTCTGTTCTCCAGTGGTCTCATTAATCTCCCTGATCAGGAGGTTATGTGGCTCAGAGTTGCAAAGCTCTTTAGAGAAGTCCCCTGTTCCCTGGATTCAGACTGACTCAGAGGGCAAGAGCCAAATATTGGTTTTCTTGGCCCTTTTCATTTAACATTAATTTTAAATCCTAATCTTAAACATCCAGCAAATAAATTTTAACAGCCTTATATTAAGAGTACTGGGCTTTAATGTCTATAACTTTATAATTATCTTTTTATTAACTGGGATCTGTATTATTCTGTCTGTATTGTAGTTGATGACTTATTATCTTGAATAAACCCATGTTGTGTTCTTATAGCAACGCATTTGTAAAACACTAACAGGGAATCTTTAGATCACTTATAAGAAAATTTCAAACTAAAATTAACAAAAGTAAAAATACTTAGTTCGTGTAATATCTTCCCTGAATTTTTTGGCTGAGTTATACATTATATCCCCTGTTTGAGATCCTAGGAATATTGACAATAAAAAAAAACTTTTTAACATAACTTTAAAGAAATATTATCTGACCTACATGTTTCATAGTCATTCTCACATGTAGTAAGATGGGACACACAGCCTTATCTCAGGTAAGGCAGGGCTCTTTATAAATCTTAAGTATTTTAATTCTAAAGCTGATCTTTATTTTTAAATATCTTTTGACAAAGTTTACATAAATTGTTTGAGGTCACATGAACATTAGCTAACACCATATGATATCACATTTAAAACATGAATTAAAGAAATGCTGAAAGTTTTTAACCTTTACAAAGATTAGGCTCTAATTAACTTAAAAATACATTTAAATTGTTCCCCAATGTAAAAAGTAACATAAAAATTTACATATCTTATTGATAACAGGTAAATAAATCCACAATATATTTTTTACCACACAACTTCAGAGCACCAGCTTGATATAATGCTCTTTTAAGATTTCTACCTTACAGACTTGCATACCTGTAAGATATGAAAACATTAATAGCATAACAATTACATTTATGTTTCTACATTAATCAAGTTTGGCTTTTAAAGAAATGGCAGTACAGTGCTCTAAAATAACAGTTCTTATTTAATCAGTTGTTTAATTTTTATGGTTGCTTGCTCTAGAAAACATAAATCTTAATAAACTCAATGTTATGGGTAAACTTATGTTTTAAGAAATTTTTGCCTCATTAACACATGACTGATTTTTACAATCTTATACAGAGTTTACTAAAAAAAATACAGATCTTAGTAAATCAATCAGATATCTAACTAAAGTACTCATGAATGAGTAATCCCATATCAAATTTACTTTACTTATTTATCAAAAAGTTAGAGAAACGTATTGAACAGTGTAAACCATTATTATGTTGAAGGAAAGGTACTAGAGCCAAGGCATATTAGACATTTTGTAGATGTTAATATTTTGTTAGATGTTTGAACACCTAGAAAACTTTGTAAGCTTAAATTTAAAGACATTTGTTTTTATCTCTTTATCCAATTTAAATTGAAACATTTAAATCACGTGAATTAAAGATCTTTGGATCCACTTTTTAAAATTTGTTTTTATGAGCACTTTATTTTATGAGCACTCCTTATATATGTTAATTTATGTATCATATATATGATATACGGACATATGTATATATAGACATACAACACATAACAAAATTGTGCACACATAATAATAGTAAAGGCCTCGTAGCATTTCGCAGGTGAAATCTTTATTGCAATGTTTCAAGAAGTCCACAGTTGGTCAAAGATAGAACTGATCAGAAAAACATTAACCTAGGTCTGTATGCTCAAAATCATGAGGTCAAAAAACATAAAGTATCTCAGAAAAAAATAAGAGTCCTAGAAAAAATGACTTGCCAGTAATTAGAAAATACCATACAATTTACCTTTTTTTCCCTTAGATCTCAAATTAGTCTCCTACAAAGCTTGCAGGCTTCTTTCATTTGCATTTCAACATAAGTCATGGCTGAGGTCTGGAAGGAGCAGGAAAAAAACTGCTATTCTGAACAGACATCTCAGGACTAAGGCATTTTAACCATAATTTTCAGGTTCGGATGTTGAAAATTATGATACAAGTTTAAGATACAATTCACAAAATTTTATATCTTTACATCTTGTTTGGTCAACAGACACCATACTATGATTTACTATCCATGTCCAAATTAATGCACTGGTACACACAGTGACATTTTCCCAGGCTACCCAATTCAAAATTGGTGAAAAAAAAAGACTGTATGATTGGGAAGTTTCTTGCCAACTTGGAAGTAGAGTTCTTCAGTTATCCATTGTAAGTATTTAAGTTCTCTGGCATGAATTATCTGAAATCATAAACTAAACAATTACCTAAACCCGACTTTTAACTGCAAGATTGTGCAATGCTTCAAAAACCCATTCAGATACCAGATTGTTAAAATAAAACATCATCATTTCGACACACATTCAGCTAAGATCATTCCCAAAAAACAATTTATAATATCAACACATTATTGCACATGCCTAAAAGGGCCAGAAAGAAAGACACAATACAGACCAAAAGGAGGTCCAGACTATGGCTGTCAGAGAGAACCCTTTAAACCAGAGCAGATAAGAGAAAAATCTCATACACCAGTGGGACCATAGCTGTCCCCACAAGGGGACCAGATGTTTTCACAGAGGGGCAACCTGAAATGTAAAATAAAGTGTCTCCATGGTGATTTTACTGCATTTAGTGTCACCTTTTTCTTTTTCTCTTTTTTTAACAAGACAGAGGTGGCATAATCCTTACAGTGCAGGGAAGGAACGAGGTAATTCCCTGAATCAACAGGGCTTTGGCAGCTGCTGGGAGTCCCTCAGTTTCTCCTTTTACATACAGGATTAGCTCCTCTGATTCAGTTCCACACCAAGCATGCTCTATCTCCTAACATTTCAGTAGATAGGTCTCACAAAGTTCCGGGGCGGAGGGGGGGTACAAGATTTGTAACTTAAAGTTTGGTTCCTGACCTTGAAGCCAATTAATACCAATTTAATAATGAGGACTGGGTTTTGAGAAAAAGAAAAAAGGAGGTTTATTGCTTGGCTAACAAAGGAGAAACACAGGGGACTCTGCCAAAGTTGTGACTCTCTTTATCTGGAGGGACAAGGGGTTTTAAAGGAGTTTCACTTGTTAACCTGGGAGATACTCTGTTCTTAGGTCCCCAGCAGGCATTTCCCTCTGCAATGGGTGTGCTCCAGGCAGCCAGCTAGGGGCTTCTATCATCCTGCTTCGCAAAGGGGGATAAAGTTCATTGCAGTTCCTTAAAACACAGTCCAAAGGGGTGTCAGGCTTACTCTCTTTATTTCTGATTTTCATGTCCAATATACTTAAGTTTTTACCACCAAAATCACACAACAAAACGAACAAAAACAAACAAACAAAAAAACAAAAAATAGAACACAGAACACAAATAAACAGAAACCCGGTGGCTAAACACAGAAACAGGGGAACAGTGCAACATCTTGCTAAAGCTCCAGGGTAGAAGCGCGTGCGTGCTCATCGCCACCTCTCTACAGTTCCAGAGGAATTCCCTACAGAACAGAACAGAGGACAGAATGATTCTCGTTACTGTTCTGCACAGAAGTATATGTGAGCCTCCCCGTGCCACATCTCTGTCATCAGAAGAGATCTCCCTTAACTGGATATCAGATGTTATAAAGGAGCCACTTACCTATGGAGGCCTCCTCCATCAGGTGCTTGCTAATAGTTTTAGTGCAGAGGTTCACTGTAGTGCTCCCTGGACTAAAGGCTCTTTTCCAAATATAAAGAAGATGGACCAAATCAGGCCTTCGTGGAGAGCGGTTCCTTGGTGCCTATGGTTGATATACCATTCTAATTTGTGAAAGTGCCACAGAAAATAGGGTAAGCCTCATTCTCATGGTACGCTTGAAAGCAACTGTTTGGATAAAGTGGTTGCCAAGGCAGAGACCTAATTCAGTTCCTGAAGGATGAGACCTCACCTCAATCCCTTGGTAATGGAACTCTCTGAACTTGGGATCCAGGAAGCCAGGCACACAGAGTCAGTCTCAGTCCCAGTCCCAGTGTCTCACTTGCTTCAATTTAGCAAGGACAGAGTCAGTCTTTCTTGGTACCTACTGATGTGAGGATGGCCAAATGCCAGGAGTTCTCTGAAGAGGGGCCTTTCATGAAAAAGCAGGTAGTGGCTCACAGCTGGCTCCTGAACACTTCACAAAGTTGGACAAGGAGACCAGATCTGAGACAGGACACGCCATATTGGGGGAACATAGTATGGCCCAGCAGTCAGAGGATACTCTGGAGAGTGAGAGACCTACTTGGGGAAGGAGGTGCCTTTGTGGGTGTAGATGTGTGTTTGTGGTTTTGTCTCATGTTCTGAGAATAGGCAGGAAAGTCGGTTTGTTTGGTTTGGAGTGAACTGTTTCTAGTAAGTTGTTTCACAAGGCGAGTGTTTCTATGTCTGTGTATCCCACAGTGTCCGTGCTTGTAGACATTAGAAAAGAGAATGCATCAATGGATGTTTCCTGTCAAGTAGAAAGCTTCCCAGCATTCATCCTGCCCAATTTATGAATGCACTAGGGCTTGCCTTATCGATGGGCAACACCTGCTATTTTCCTAAGTTCATGTTTTCTTCCTGAAATCTAGCCACTCTCCAGAATAGGTTCATGCATTTGCATCCAGGATATGTACCACCTCCAACCACTGTGACATGGACATGTACTGGATAGCTGAAGAGAATGGCAAGCATCTCAGAAAAGTCAGATATCAGTGTGACCCGGAAAGTCTCAGTAGAGAAACCCTGCAAAGGGCCTTTTGATTACCTATTGTTCTGTTGCCCTGAATGTCAGGAAGTTCTTTGCCTCAGGCCACGCTTTTGTGAAGCCTGAAGAAAACAGTTTTCAAATGGAAATGAATGGGCATCACCTGTGGCTCTTTGCTTAAGTGCGTTGTAAAGGGATGTGTCTGAATCAGCCTCTTGGCCCTGTGTGAGCCTGTGGCTTAGATTATCAGCACCTGATGGGTCTAAAGAAAGATCCCATGTGTGGATCCATAATCAAAATGGCCAAAAAATCAGTCATTGTTGATGAAGTCTCTCGCATTCCTCTGTAAGGTTCCTGACCTCCATCAAGTGAGAAAAGGGATCCATTGGGTCAATTGAGTTCTTCAAAGCCCTGCAGATGCTAGCCCATAGGTTCTTGGGTTTTCTTATGAATCCAATTCAAATAAAGACTCTAAACCCCACAGACAGTAGGCCTCAAATTGAAGAACAGAGCTGTATTAATGGCAGGCATATTTGATCACTCCTGGTTCACAGGAAGGGTGTCCAGGCCACTCTGACTTTTGGCAAATGAGGGGAAAGGGAGATTATTTGGGACACTGTCTTGTGCTGCGCCTCTCATGGAATCCTCCTGCCAGAAGTTATGATGAGTGTCTATTTGGAAGAAGATGAGTGCCATTTCGGAGTGTTTTGGTTTTAATTGTGGGCATTTGTGTGGCGGTTGGTAGAGATAATTGGGTCCACCTTGTCTTGAATTTTGGTGTGATTCCCCTTAGAGACTGTGTTTTGGAACTGACCTCTGAGAAGGTACAAGGTCCTGTGTCATTGTATATCCATAATTCTAGGACATCTCCACGGAATGTAATTCAAAGCTAAGTATACCAATCAAGGACCAAATGAACTTCTGGGCTTCAAATCTTACCTAGATTTCTGTTTTCATACTTATATTGAAAGGTTAATAAAATAGGTACTTGTCACGTCCTGTTTTTCTGTATGCTTAATAAAACACTGTTGAAATCTTGAGAACTGTTTGCTCTTCTTGTTCCCAGAATGTGCTGCCCCCAACTGCCAAACTGCAGAATGTACTCCATCAACCATTTGCACGCAAACCGCCCACTCGCCCTTAACCATCAATAAACTTCCCTCCCTGCCCTCTCCAAGGAAAATATATAAGCACTTCTTAAGCTGTTCTCAGGGCTCTCTGCTCTATTCAACTGATCTCTGAGCCCTTGCATGCCGGACTCCCAATAAACCCTTTGAGGTTGCATTAGACAGTCTCTTGGTGGTCTCTTCCAGCGACGCTCACCCGACCTTTACTTCTGGTGGCCCCAGCGAGATCCGGCAGCTGCAGATGAAAGACCCCCAATGGGCTCCTCTGGGGGTAAATAAGGCCCCTCTTTCTGGTTTCAGGATTCAGGTTAGGGTTTGACAAAATGGCTATTGGTAAAGAGCGTGAGCTCTCTCCCACGGTGGCTGACACACATGTCACAGAGCCACAGGCCATGTTCCTGTGGGATGGACTCGGGAAATCGAAGAACCATAGTCTCCTCGACTCAGTGATATTTTCTTTCAGATTTGGAATTGGCAGTCCATCAGGATTTGCCCGCTACTCAGTCCTGGTCTCAGTATTGGACGTCCATTGTCTGTCTTTATTGTCTTGTCTTGTCTGTGTCGTGTGTCTTTGCTTTCACTGTCTGTGTATATTTCATTATGGGACAGAGCACTTCAATGCCTCTGTCCCTGACCCTTAATCACTGGACCAAAGTCTGCTTAAGGGCTCAGATTCTTTCTTTTTCATTAAAACACCAGACCTGGCAGATTCTGTGTCTCAGAATAACCCACCTTTGTAGTCGGATGGCCCCTAGAAAGATGTTTCTACTTCGCACTAATTTGAAAAGTCTGAGATATTGTCTTTCAGCCGGGGCCACATAGCCATCCAGATCAATAGCCATATATCTTAACTTGTCAGGACCTCTGCAAATCTCCTCCTCCATGGGTGAAGCCTTTCCTTGTCCCTGCACCCACTCCTACTCCTTCCCTTACGATTCTATCTCTCAAACTCTCTGCTCCTCAACCTCCACCCTCTGTTCTCCCTGAGTCTCAAGACTCTACTCGTCCTTATCCTCTGCCCTTGTCCCCCAACCCCCAAAACCCTGTAAGTAATTCCCCTCCTGCTTACTCAGCCTCTCCACCATTCGAGGAAGCCAGGATGGCCCAGCACCCTCCAGATGACTGTCGAATGGCACACACAGCCCCTCCTTCCCTAGAGGAAGCTGGCCCGGCTAAAAAAACTCAGAGAACTCGCCAACGTTTTCACACCTGCCTACTTGGGATGACTGCCAACAACTCCTAGGGACTCTCTTCACGACAGAGGAATGAGAGGAAAAACCTCCTGGAAGCTAGAAAAAAATATCCTCGGACTTGATGGGCGACCAACACAATTTCCCAACATAATCAAAGCCGGCTTCCCCTTAAACCAACCCAACTGAGACCCCAACACCTTTGAAGATAGGGAGCATATGTCCAATTATTGCCAGGCTCTAATAGCGGGTATCCAAGGGGCCACTAGGTGACCAACTAATTTGGCCATGGTAAGAGAAATTATTAAAAGGCCTGATGAATCTACCTCTATGTTTCTAGAGAGAATTATGGAGGCATATAAGAGATATACTCCTTTCGATCCTCAGGCAGCAGATCAAAAGGCATCTGTCATGATGGCCTTAATTGGGGAAGCTGCCATGGATATTAAAAAAAAAAAAGTTAAAAGAGAGATTTAGTCAGAGAAGCCAAAAAAATATACTATAAAAGAGAAACAGGGAAAAAGAAAGGGAGCAAAGGGATGATGAGAGAAGCAAAAGAAAGACTAAGGCATTGACTTAGATCCTGGTCACAACAAGAAAGAGGCCAGAAATTAAGACATAAGGTGACAGGAAGGGATACCTGGGCCCGTGCCAGAGGCCACCCCTGGCCTCAGATCAATGTGCCTACCGTAAAAAAAAAGGACACTGGGCCAAAGAGTGCCCTATAAAGAGACAGACACGCCAGCCAGCCATTCTGACTCTGGAGGATGACTAAGAAAGTTGGGGCTCAGATTCCTTCCCCTAGCTCAGGGTAACTTTTGAAGAGTAGGGGACCCCAGTAAACTTTGAAATGAATACAGGAGCAGTATACTCAGCCCTTAGGGCCCCATTGGGCCGTCTATCAAATAAAAGGTCTGTAGTTCAAAGGGCTAATGGCAGTAAATATCGGGCTTAGACTACTAAGAGGACCATGGACCTGGGGAAAGGAAAAATCCATCACTCCTTCCTAGTAATCCCAGAATGCCCGCACCCATTGATGGGCAGAGATCTGCTCACCAAGCTCTGGGCCAAAATAACTTTTAACCCTGAAAGCCCCCAAAAGAAATTTCTAAATCCTTCAGTAAAAACTCCTATAGTAACGGCTGTAACTATATTAGTAGAAGATAAACATCCACTCTTCACACCCCCCAAGACTGATCAAACAGGCAAGCTACCGCAGAAATGGATAACAGATAACCCAGATGCCTGGGCAAAAACTGCTGTGTTAGGCCTGGCCGTGAAACAACCTCCAATAACAGTGGAGTTATAAACCTCAGCCTCCCCAATCAATGTCAAATAATATCTTCTAAGCATAAAAAGCTAAAGATGGGATAAGGCCCTATATTCAGAAATATCTGGCCTTAGGGGTCCTAAGGCCCTGTCAATTGGCCTGGAACACTCCCCTGTTATTAGAAGAAAAAGCCAGGAACCGGGGACTATCAACCTGTTAAAGACCAAAGAGAGATCAACAACAGAGTGCAGGACATTCACCCCACAGTACCTAATCTGTTCCAACTGCTTAGCACTCTGAACCCTGAGCAGAAATGGTATACTGTTCTGGACTTAAAACAAGCTTTCTTTTGCTTGCCTCTGCATAAAGATAGTCAGTTGCTGTTTGCTTTTGGGTGGGTAGACCCAGAAACCGGAAAGTATAGTCAACTAACTTGGACTAGACTCCCAGAGGGGTTCAAAAACTCCCCCACTCTCTTTGATGAAGCCCTCCACAGAGATCTCAACAATTTCAGAACTACACACCCCGAAGTCACCCAGCTTCAATACGTGGATCACCTGCTACTGGCATCCAACACCAAGGAAAACTGAACTGGGACCCAAGCACTATTATCGGAGCTTGCTCAACTCGGGTATAGAGCTTCTGCCAAAATTGCCCAATTTGCCAGCAAGAAGTAATCTTCCATGACTATTTCCTCAGGGGCGGTAAACGATGGCTCACTGAGCCCAGAAAACAAACCGTTGAGCAGATACCAACCCCATCTTACAGCAGACAACTAAGAGAGTTTCTTGGGATTGCTGGGTTTTGCAGGTTATGGATAAATGGGTTCGCGTCCTTAGCTGCTCCTTTATACCCGCTGTTAAAGGGAGATGCCCAATTCCAATGGACCCCTGAGTAACAGGAAGTTTTAGATAACATCTAAGGGCACTGACACTGAACGCCTCAACTTTACTGAGCTCAGCCTGCAATTACAGAAAGCCCTACACTAAGTTAAAAATGTACGTCAACTCACTCACCTTGGTTCAAAGAAACTGCAGGCACTCCTGTAGGATTAAGAACAGAGTTTTCCACTAACCAACACACAGCGAAAGAAAAAAACTGAACCGGTAACAAAAGCCTGTTGGGTCAGTCAATTGTTTAATGCTTACCCTTCCAAGTTTCTTAGAGGAAAGCACCTATGAGGAACCAGACCAGGAAAATTCTGGGAAGTGGACATTACTGAAATTAAGCCAGCAAGGTATGGACTTAAATATCTCCTAGTCTTTGTCGATACATTTTCAGGATGGATTGAAGCCTTACACACACACACACACACACACACACCCACAGGAAAAAAAAAAAAAAAACAACGGCCCAAATGGTTCTCAAGAAGATCCTGGAAGATATTTTTCCAAGATATGGTCTGTTTAAGGTAATAGGGTCTGATAATGGACTTGTGTTCATGGCCCAGGTAAGTCACGTGTGGATTAATTGTAAGTTACATTATGCTTATATACCCCAGAGCTCAGGAGAGGTAGAAAAAATAAATAGAACCATTAAAGAGACCTTAACAAAATTAAGCTTAGAGACTGGCATAAAAGATTGGACTATGCTCCTGCCTTATGCACTGTTTCATGCGAGAAATACTCCCTCAGTTTCTCTGTGTAACCTCACCCCCTATGAAATTCTCTATGATGCCCATCATCCAGTAAGGGACCTAATCCCCAACTCTAAGGCCTAACAATCCCTTCCACACCCCTTGCTTGACAGACTTAAAGCCATTGAAAGAACTCAGTGATAACTGTGGAAACAGCTGGCCACTGCCTACCAACCTGGGGACGAGGGGATTCCACATCAATATCAAGTAAGAGACTTCGTCTACATAAGACAACATCAGGTGTCATTCCTAGAACCCCGCTGGAAAGGAACATACCAGGTGCTACTTATAACACCTACAGCGGTAAAAGTAGACAGAATCACTTTTTGGATCCATGCCTCTCATCTAAAGCCTTCGCTGTGTCCAGACTCTGGTTGGAAACTGGAAAAGACTGGTAACCATTTCAAATTTCGTATTCGCTATGTGGACAAGACTGTAGACTCTCAACTTGGCCACCAGTACTCCTAACCCTCATCAGCCTGTTCAGCAGTGAAGGCTGATCTCAAATCCTACTAGACAAGAAGTATGGTATATCTCGCATATAGCCCGCTTAGGGACCTGGTGGCTATCTCTCCACCCAGACATTTTTCAGCTTGGTATACGTCTTTCCTATTGAGATAACCCTGATGAAGAGGATCCCACTAAAGTTTCATTAAATCCCTTCCGTTCCATAGATAATTGAAACAAACATTATGGATGCACAGAAACGCGAGCCAGATTCAGGTTGGCTAGCCTAGATTATGATGTATGCCCGGCGGACTATCAAAGCCACAAACAGCCATGGCTGTGTGGGGGAAAAGCCAACTTCTTGTGTAACTCATGGGGATGTGAGCATACCGGGGCTGCCTGGTGGAACCCAAACTCCTCATCACATTCAGTACACAGCATTGGCCATATTACCAATTAGACAACCAAAAGCTATGGCCCCCAGAGGGTTCTCTAGATCCTCAAATTCTGCGTGACATTTTTAACTTCGGCAAGTGCTCAAAAGGGGAAAATTCCCCTATGTGGAATCCTTTTCCCTCCTTCACTCACATCCTGTACTATGCTTCTCCAATAGTTCCTCACCCTCAGTCTTCTGCTCTAGAGTCTCTGCTGTCACTCCCACCTCAGCAACGTGATTTCTCACCTCCAATTACTAGATCAAAAACCCAAACCTCTGCCAGTTCTCAGACCATTGCCCCCTTGCTGAGGTAGCAGGTACCGAGGTACCCCTCCACTCACTCACTCCTCTCTTTTTCTGTCTGTGCGTGCACTAGGTCCCACCAAGTCCTCTAAGAAGCTAAACCAAAGCTCAAACCAGCTGAGAAGAGCCCTCAGACCCCTATCCAAGATGTAATAAAAATGGCCTTTAAAGTTGCTTTGTCATCACTGAAAACAGGTTTCTAAAAATTTAAAGTCCCTCAGGGGTTTTTGGAATACTCACTCCCATCTTCACCTCTGCTCTACCTGTTCTACTGCTCAAGTTTTGTTCTAGGAAAATCCCAAACCCCTTTTCCATTATTCTTTTACATCTCATCTTCCTCATTCTCAGATCCACGGAGCTGCTCTCAGCCTCGCCTTCCCAGTCTTCCCCCTCTGTACCAGGTCCATAGATATGTCTTAAATAACCTTCTCCAGAAGTCTTCACCGAGGCTTACATTAGGTCTTTCAGCAAAAGAGTCCCTCTGAAAGAGTTCAATGTACATAAACTTCCACTTTTCGTGTTGCCCTGTTCTACTTGGCCACTGGCTGGAAAAATCACCACCCCTAAGCTTGACACCGCCATACTAGGTTTTCACAAAATATGTGAACAAAGCCTCTGGCCTTGAGCTGGGGCTTCACAGAGATGACTACATTTCTAAGATAAAAAAGTTACCAACTGGGCTTCATGGTGACAGCTGGCAGGGAGAAAAAAAAGAGACAAAAAAGCTCTCCCTTTCCAAGGTGTCCTTGAAAAGTTAACTTGCCCAGAACAGAGGAACAAAAACAGAAACAAAAACTGATTTTTGTGAATTTCTACAGACTGTGAACTTCTGATCCACTTCCCTTACATATTGGGTACAAATTCTAAAACTACCAAAACTTGGGGTTCAGGGGATTAATTGATTACAACAGAAGCAATGCCCTCTAAATCCGGATGCAACCAAATAAGGCTGTTTTCCTGTGTTTGGTGCTATCTTAGGTCCCTTTCCTTGTCCATCCCTACAACAGTATAATTCTATACACTTTAACATTATTTATGTTTTCATAAAATGGTCAATATATGTGATTAATTATGTAATGATGCAGATGTTTTCCAGAGTTCTCTATCATGACGTAGGTTCATTTAAAGATCAAATAGGGGGGCATACAACCCGGTTCCAGCGGGAACCTGTATCCCTCACTTTAGCCATCCTATTAGAAATAATAGTTGCTTAAGGGGTGGGCTAGTCCATGAGACACAACAAAGACACAGTTAGAAGCAGAAATAGGCCAAACATTAAAGACATTAAAAACCGACATCACAGCTTTACAGGAATTTTAACCTCTCTCTTTCTGAAGTTGTTTTACAAAGCAGGCGAGTGTTGGACCTCCTCTTCATGAGAGAAAGGTGCCTTTTTGCTTGCATTGAGGGAAGAATGTTGTTTTTGTGCCGACAATACTGGAGTTGTAAAAGAATCTATGAATAAATTAAGAAAACGACTTGAAGAGCGTCAAAGAGAGACAGAGGCCCCAAAAGGGAGGTTTGAGTCTTGGTTCACATAGTGACCTGATTAACTGCGCTTTTATCTGCCATGGCCGGTCCATTAAAATTCCTCATATTATTGCTAACTGTAGGACCCTGTTTGCTCAACCGTGTAGTTTTCTTTCTAAACCAAATCGAACCTGTTATTAATCCTAACCATACACTGTTCTCTCAATCTAATTTTACAGAAGAGCAGGGACAGAATTGGTATTAAAATACAGGAAAATAGAGGATCTTCCACCTGCTGAAAACCTCAAAGGTCCACGTAGAAATGATCCCTGGAGAAGATGTAGGCAAGTATGAAGGACCTGAGAGAGCAAAAGTCTTCCATGGCAAACAACCTGCTCAGGATGAAGGGATGTGTCTGAATCAGCCACTCTCTTCTTAATGTAGAGAAGATGGACCAAAGCAGGCATGTGTTGAGAGCTGCTCCTGCATGCCTATGGTTGACATACCTCTCTGACCTGTGAAAGTGTCACAGGAAGTAGGAGCAGCCTCCCTCTCATGGGAACCTTGGAAGCAACTGTTAGGACAAAGTTGTTGCCAAGGCAGTGACCTCATTCAGTTCCAAAATTAAGTGACTTCACCTAACTTCCTTGGTGATGGAACTCTCTGAACTTGGAATCCAGGAAGCCAGGCACCCAGAGCCAGTCCCAGTCCCAGTCCCAGTGGTCAAACTTATTTTGATTTACCAAGGACAGACTCAGTCTTTCTTGGGACCTACTGATGTAAGGATGGCCAAATGCAAGGAAAGCTATGAAGAGGGGCCTTTCCTGAGAAAGCACGCAGTGGCTCACCGCTGGCTCCTGACGACTTCACAGAGTTGGCCAAAAGACCAGATTTGAGACAGAACAGGCTATTTCCAGGGAACATAATAAGGCCCACCAGACAGAGGACACTCCGGATAGTCACAGACCTACTTGGGGGAAGGAGGTGCCTTTGTGGTGTGGGTGTGGGTTTGTGGTTTTGTCTCATGTTCTGAGAATAGGTATGAAAGGCGGTTTGTTTTGTTTGGAGTGAACTGTTTCTAGTAAGTCGTTTGACAAGGCGAGAATTTCTATGTCTGTGTATCCCACTGTGTCCGTGGTTGTAGACATTAGAAAACAGAATGCATCAATTAATATGTCCTGTCTAGTAGAAAGCTTCACAGCATTCATCCTGCCCTATTTATGAATGGACTGCAGCTTGCCTTATTGATGTGCAACACCTGCTATCTTCCTTAGTTTCTGTTTTATTCCTGAATTCTGGCCACTCTCCAGAATAGGTTCATGGTTTTCTGTTTAAGATATGTACAACCTCGAAGCTCTGTGACATGACCATGTCCTGTATAGCTGAAGGGAATGGTGAGCATCTCAGAAAACTCAGATATCAGTGTGACCAGGAAAGTCTTAGTGGAGAAACCCTGCTTGGGGCCTTTTGTTTACCTACACTTCTGTTGCCCTGAATGTCAGGAAGGTCTTTTCCTCAGTCCACCACTTTGTGAAGCCTGAAGAAAACAGTTTTCAAATGGAAATGAATGGGCATTACCTGTGGCTCTTTGCTTAATTGCTTTGGAAAGGATGTGTCTGAATCAGCTTATTTACCCTGTGTGAGGCTGTGGCTTAGATTCTCAGGTCCTGATGGATCTAAAGAAAGATCCCATGTGTACATCCAAAACCAAAATGGCCAAAAGAGCAGTCCTTGTGGATGAAGTCTCTCGCCTTCCTCTGTAACTTTCCTGACCTCCATCAAGTCAGATTAGGGATCCTTTGGGTCAAATGAGTTCTTCAAAGCCTTGCAGAGTCTAGCCCATAGTTGCTTGGGTTTTCTCAAGACTCCAATTCACATAAAGAATCCAAACCCCACAGTCATTTGGCCTCAAATTGAAGAAGCAGAGCAGTATTAACGGGAGGCCTATTTAATCTCTTCTGTTTCACAAGAAGGGTGTCCAGGCCACCCTGAATTTAGGCAAATTAGGTGCAAAAGAGCTTATTTTGGACACGGTCTTGGGCTATGCCCCTCATGGAAAACTCCAGCCATAGTGGAGTTTATTGTGAGTGTCTATATGGAAGAAGATGGGCGCCACGTTGGAGTGTTTTGGTTTAAATTGTGGTCATTTGGGTGGCGGTTGGAAGAGATGACTTGGTCCACATGTTCTTGAACTCTGGTGTGATTCCCTTAGAGTCTGAGTTCTTCAACTGACCTCAGAGAAGTATTGCCATGAATAGTGTTGAGATTTTTGGAAGCCAGGCATGAGCATCGCCCTTGGAAACTGAGTTCTAGGCCCAGGGTGGCTTTCCACAGAGCACTGAGCCTCTCAGCCAGGATACCACAAATTTTATTCTGAAAAACTTGACACCCATAGTTGAGAGTCAAAACTCATATGGACCTCACATTGTAGACCTAAATGGGCATAGCATCATATGATCTTCTGGCCACTCTTTGGGAAGCCTTACCTGTGAGTGTTCTCCAGAGATTTCATTGAAATGAGCTTCCTAAACATTTAATGGTTCCTGAAAAAATTGAAACTCACAGTGCCTCCAACTTCATCCTTAAAAAATGGCTAGATAAATACCATGAAATTTTTGAATTTCCCATCACCAGGTGGCACTGGAAAACCTTTTGATGTCCTGTTGCTGATCATGAATATACCAGACAGTGCCTTGATTGACTGGGTTTCATGTAAATGGTGTAGAACAGAGATGCCAGTAAGTTGGACTTTGTTGAGTAGTAGGTTAGAGCAGTGGTGGGCAGGTATGTGATAAACATCTGTGGTGGGGCCATGTGAATCTTCCATTGGCTTCCAAATGGCTTGTGACTGACATGGTGCAGCCAGCAGAACCTTCCATGTAAAGGCAAGTTGTTATATGGAGAGGTTTCAGGACATTGTTCAGAATCAGGTTGCTATGGTCAAGGGGGCAAGATATGTGGGATAGGATCCTGGTTCTTGTATCCTCCTGCAAAACCTGACCCACCATACATGACAGAACTTCCTCTTGCATTGTGACCCAGTTGAACTCCTTGTATTTTGTGAAGCAAATACCAAACTCTCAGTGCAGCAGGAAGAAACACCACGAAAATGGAAGATGACCATATGCCTTCACAGTGCACACCGGCACACATTTAGCCCCCAGTGGCCACAGTTTATCTAAAAAGAGAATTCAGCACTGCTGCCTCATGTACATTGGGAAATAAGAAACCATGTCCTCCAGGTCTCATAGATGCAGACCAAGCTTTTATGGTCTCCCTAGAAAGGAAGCTAAAGCTCTTGACAACAACATATTTTTCAAGTGCCCAACCTCACAGGCAGTTTCTCAAGAAGTCTCTAGGCCAGCAGACCTCCATGTTTGTGGAGTTTTTACCCTGTCCCATACTTTTGGAAACTACTCTACCACTTCCAAGGTTGTGAGCTCCTGAGCATATTGCATTCCACAAATTTATTCACAGATTTTCTAAATCTTCTCCTCTAATTGTGTCTTACTTGGGGTGAAGGGATTGTCAAGGCATTGTTCTGGTTGAGAGTGGGAATAATTTTGTGTAGCACATATTTACATACACATTGGATTCATTGTTCAATTTTCCATTCGAAATACTGAATCCTTGACACTAACCCATACCCTACAAGACTCTGACTATTAATTCTAATATGATGGAGAAAAATAACCGAAACAGAATAGAAATACTAGCACTTCAGAAGAGGCATGGTGTATAGTTGGTCTTGCCTTTTGTATGATATAGGGTAGGAGTTATAAATCTTGTCAATTTTTTGTTGAAATAGTTCTGCATGTGTTTTTAAAGTTAACACATCTGTGAATTCCTGTCTCCATTTTTCTGTAGCCTATTCAGCACATGTATTTTTATACGCACATATAGAATCCTACCTGGTATCACACGTATATTCTTGAGAGGTGGCTAACTTGGCAGATACAAAGTGTGAGAAGAGATCACTCCTCATTAATACTTTTGGAACTGAAAATTCAGACTATGAGTGAGCTTCTTAGTTCAAGAACATTATACATAAATCCATGTTCAGTAAAATTAATATTTTTGGATCTGTGGATGATATATATTTCACAATGAATTTTAATTGGCATATATATAGCTACTTTTCAATGTCTCTGTGTGTGTTTTGTGTGTGTGTGTGTGTGTGTGTGTATATATATATATATATATATATATATATATATATATATATATACTCTCTAGATTTTTCAAAATATAAAATATATGTGTCCTATTATACACTCCCTAAATTCATTCTTGTTCATGTATGTGGTTTTATATTAAACTTTTCATAAGATTATTTTAAAAATATTCATCCACCTGAAATACATATTTGTTTTCTAGTACTAAAGAGTTACTTCAGTGAATGGTGCAAACAAATCCTTTTATTTTTACAGTAGCTGACCCACTTTAACATCAATGCAAGTAGATTCCTATGGGACATGATGTGTATTTTGACGTTCATTTTTATTAAACACTGGTACATTACTATTTCTGCAGTTTTTGCACATCATAGAATATACATTTCATCCACAAGTTCACAAATTTAAAGAAATTTGTAACACATTCAATCACTTCCTGCTTCAGAACATATGTATTCCTCCTTGTTTTTGACTGGTCATTTCATGAGACTTCTTTCCAAACACATTATTTTCGATTTCCATAATCAATTTTGAAGCAAAATTCACACACTCTTTATGATAAACCACAACCGTAATATTACCATTAGATGTATTACTGGTTGGAATGAATGTATATATATCAATATATAATTCCTGTGTATTTTCAGATATCAATTCAATCCATTATTTAAAGTTGGAACAAGTTATATTATTTATTCGCAGTATGATCTATTCATGCATTATCTCTATATTCATACATACATGGTACACCTATATGTACCTCCAATACTAATTTATACCCTTTCAAAATATTGCTCCAAGAAATGGTGCAAGAAAGACTCATGTCACCTGATCTACATATACGTTTTATCACAGTAATATTCTGGCCACAAAATGCAAAATCACACTTACGATTGTACCAAAGCCTAAATGGAATGTGAGTATGGGTTATGAAAATCACCCATGTCCACGTTGCCTAATGCTCTCAAATGTCAATCCTATTGGTGACTACATATTTGTTACTTCCTAAGATTATATATTCAATCTCAAGCCTGTTGAAAGTGTCTATTGCTATCACTCACTTTATACTTTGCCTGATTTCCTAATGTCGCTATTGATATCTGCTTTCCTACATATTTTCCCCATTTCATCACTGTGACTGACTCTTCACATGTGCTGACATTTACATTTTCTGTCTACCTGAAAACCTATTGCTAAAGAACTATTTGTCCAAATGCTATACTCACACTTTTTTCTAATCCTATCAACTATCTTCCTAATCCTACCGACTCTCCCTCTTTGAATGGTTGTTCTCCTCAACATTCAATCATCCAAGGTATCAGGTCCTATGCCATTGTGTATAGATTTATCTGAGACATCTGTGCAGAACATAATTAAATGCTAAGTATCCCAATCAAGGACCTAATGCCCTTCTGGGCTTCAAATGTTACCGAGATTTCTGTTTTCATTCATATATTTCACCTATATAATCTTATATATATCGCAGGTTCCCAATACCATTATTCATCCAGCAGAATGATCCTAACCCAAATCAAACATGTTATTAACCGTAACCATACACTGTTCCCTCAATCTAACTTTACAGAATAGCAGGGACAGAGTTGGTCTTACAATACAGGAATGTAGGAGATCTTCAACCTGCAGAGAACCTCAAAGGTCCATGCAGAAATGATCCCTAAAGAAGATGTAGGCAGCTATGAAGGACCTGAGAGTGCGAAAGTCATCTTTCATGACAAAAAAAAAAAAGGTCAGGATGAAGGGATGTGTCTGAAGCAGTCTCTCTCTTCTTAATGTAGAGAAGATAGACCAAACCAGGCTTGTGTGGAGAGCTGTTCCCGGGTGCCTGTGGTTGATATTCCATTCTAGCTTGTGAAACTGTCATAGGAAGTAGGGGCAGGATCCATCTCAGGGACCCTTGGAAGCAACTGTTAAGACAAAGTGGTTGCCAAGGCAGTGACCTCATTCAGTTCTAGATGAAGTGACCTATGTCACTTTCTTGTTGATAGAACACTCTGAACTTGGGATCCAGGAAGCCAGGCACCCTGAGGCAGTCCCAGTCCAAGTCCCAGTGGTCTCAAATGTTTGGATTTAAGAAGGACAGAGTCAGTCTTTCTTGGCAACTAAATTGAAGATGGACAAATGCCAGGAAAGCTCTGAAGAGGGGCTTTACCTGAGAAAACAGGCAGTGGCTCACCGCTGGCTCCTGATAACATCACAGTTTTGGCCAAGGAGACCAGATCTGACATAGCACAGCCTGTCTCGGGGGAACATAGTATGGCCCACCAGTCAGAGGACGCTCTGGATAGTCACAGACCTATTTGGGGAAAGAAGGTGCCTTTGTGGGTGTGTGTGTGTGTGTGTTTTTGATTTTGTCTCATGTTTTGAGAATATGTAGGAAAGTCGGTTTGTTTGGTTTGGAGTGGACTGTTTCTAGTAAGTCCTTTGAGAAGGCGAGTGTTTCTATGTCTGCATATCCCACTGTGTCCGTGGTTGTAGACAATAGAAAAGAGAATGCATAAATAGATGTGTCCTGTCTAGTAGAAATCTTCGCAGAATTCATCCTGTCCAATTTATGAATGGACTGCAGGTTACCATATGGATGGGCAACACCTACTACCTTCCTACATTCGTGATTTCTTCCTGAATTCCGGCCACTCTCCCATAGGCTCATGGTTTTGTGTTCAAGATATGTATCTCCTCCACAATCTGGGACATGGCCATGTACTGGATAGCTGAAGAGAATGGTGAATATCTCAGAAAACTCAGATATCAGTGTGACCAGGAAAGTCTCAGTGGAGAAAATCTGCTTTGGGATTTTGCTTACCTATTGTTCTGTTGCCCTGAATGTAAGGAAGGTCTTTGCCTAAGGCCCCACATTTCCAATGCCTGAAAAAAACAGTTTTCAAATGGAAATAAATGGGCATCACCTGTGGCTCCTGGCTTAATTGCTTTGCAAAGGGATATGTCTGAATCAGCCTCTCACTGCAGTTTGAGATTATCGCTTAGATTCTCAGCACCTGATGGACCTAAAGAAAGATCCCATGTGTGCATCCAAATCCAAAATGGCCAAAAGAGAAGTCATTGTGATGAAGTCTCTTGCCTTCCTCTGTAAGGTTCCTGATCTCCATCAAGTGATAACAGGGATCTTTGGGTCAACTGAGTTCTTCAAGCCCTGCAGAGGCTAGCCCATAGGTGCTTGGGTTTTCTTATGACTGCAAATCACATAAAGAAACTATACCCGACAGTCAGTATGCCTCAAATTGGAAAAGCGGAACAGTATTAATGGCATGCCTCTTTGATCAGTCCTGGTTCACAGGAACGTTGTCCAGGAAACACTGACTTTAGACAAATGAAGGGCAAGGGAGCTTATTTTGACATTGTCTTGGGCTGTGTGCCTCATAAAAACTTCCAGTCAAGGTTATGATGAGTGACTATATGGAAGAAAATGAGGGCCATGTGGGAGTGTTTTGGTTTTAATTCTGGTCATTGGTGTGGCGGTTGGAAGAGATGACTGGGTCAACTGGGCTTGAACTCTGGTGTGTTTCCACGTAGAGACTGAGTTTTGAAACTGATCTCAGAGAAGTATTGCCATGAATTGTGTTGGGATTTTAGGAGGCCACGCATGAGAGTCGCCCTTGGAACCTGAGATCTAGGACCAGGGTGGCTTTCCACAAAGAACTGGGAATCTCTGCCTGGATATCACATGATTTTATTCTGAAAGACTTGGCAGCCATAGTTGAGAGTCAAAAGACATAGGACCTCACATTGTAGACCTCAATGGTCCTGGCTTCAAGTGACCTTTGTCCACTCTTTGGAAAGTCTTGCCTGTGAGAGTTCTCTAGAATTTTTTTGAAATGAACTTTCTCAATATTTAATGGTTCCTGAATAATTGAAATCCACAGTGCATCCAACGTCGTCCTTGAAAAATGGCTAGATAAATAACACGAAATTTTTGAAATTTCCATGACCAGGTGGAACTGTAGAAACTTTCGATGTCCTGTTGCTTACCATGAGTGTACCAGACAGTGCCTTGATTGACAGGGTTTCATGAAATTTGTTTAGAACAGAGAAGCCAGTATTTTGGAGCCTGCTGAGTAGTGGGCCTAGAGCAGTGGTGGAGAGGTGTGTGATAAAACATCATGGTGGGGCCATTTGTATCTGCCATTGGCTTCCAAATGGCTTGTAACTGACAGAGTGCAGACATCAGACCCTTATATGTAAAAGCATCTTGTTATATGGCGTAGTTTCAGGGCAATGTTCAGAATCAGGTTGCTATGGACAAGCGGGCAATCTTTGAGAGATAGAAGCCTGGTTGGTGAATTTTCTTGCAGACCCTGACCCACCACACGTGACAGAACTACCTCAAGCACTGTTTCCCAGTTGAACTCCTTGTGTTTCGTGAAGCATGAACCAAAGTCCAAGTGCAGCAGCAAGAAACACCACGAAAAGTGGAGGATGACCAAATGGTTTCACAGTCCACACGGGGAGAAAATAAGCCCCCAGTGCCCACAGTTTACCTACAAATAGAGAATTCAGCACTGCTGCCTCGTGTTCATTGGAAAATGAGAAATGTTGTCCTCCAGGTCTCATAGATGCAGACACAGCTTTGAGGGTCTCACTACAAAGGAAGCTTAACTCCTGACAACAACCTATATTTCAGTGCCCAATTTCACTGGCAGTTTCTCAAGAAGTTTTAGGCAAGCAGAGCTTCATGTTTGTGGAGTGTGTACCCTGTCCTTACTTTTGGAAACTCCTATTCCACCTCCAAGTTTGTGCACTCCTGAGCATTTTCTATTCCAGAAATGTAATCACAGATTTTGTAACTCTTCTACTCTAATTGTGTCTCCCTTGGGGCGAAATTAATGACAAGGCATTGTTCTGGATGAGAGTCAGAAGATTAATTTTTCTATTTTCCATTTGAAATTCTGAATCCCTGACACTAACCCATATTCTACTAGACTCTGACTACTAATCCAAATATGATGGAAGAAAATAACCCAAACAGTACATAAATACTTGCAGTTCAGAGTTGGACTTGCCTTTTGCATGATAAAGGGTAGGTGTTATAAATCTATTCAATATTTAATTGAAATAGTTCTCCATGTGTTTTTAAAGTTAACAAATATGTGAATTACTGTCTCCCATTCTCTGGAGCTTATTCAGCACATGTATTTTTATATGCACAAATAGAATCCTACAAGGTATCACACGTACATCCTTGTGAGGTATATGACTTAGCAGATACAAAGTGTGAGAAGTGATCACTCCTCCTAAACGCTGTTGGAACTGAAAATTCAACCTATGGGTGAGCTTCCCAGTGGAACAACACTATACATAAACCCATGTTCACTAAAATGAATGTTTTTGCATCTTTATGATATATATTTCATGATGAATTTCGATTGGCATATATATTGCTACTTTTTAATGTCTGTGTTAGTGTGTGTGTGTGTGTGTGTGTGTATATGTATATATATATATATATATATGGAGAGTATATATATATATATATATATATATATATATATATATATACTCTCCATATTTTTAAAAATATGAAATATGTGTGTCTTATATACACTCCCTAAATTCATTCATGTTCATGTATGTGGATTAATAATCAACTTTTCACAAGATTATTCTTAGAAATATTCATCCACCCGAAATACATATTTGTTTCCTAGTACTGAAAACTAACTTCAGTAAAAGGTGCATACAAATCCTAATATGTCTACTTTAACTGACCCAGTTTAACATCAATGCATGTAGGTTCCTATGGGACATGATGTGTATTTTGACATTAATTTTTATTCCACACTGGTACATTACTATTTCTTCATTTTATGCAAATCTCAGTATATATATTTTATTCACTAGTTAGCAAATTTATAGGCATTTGTTTCACTTTCAATCACTTCCTGCTCCAGAACACATGTATTCCTCTATGTTTCTTGACTGGTCTATTCATGAGACTTTGTTCCAAATATATTATTTTCGATTTCCATAATCAATTTTGAACCAAAACTCACACACCCTTCATGATAAACCATAATCCTAAGATTATCGTTAGATATATAACTGGTTGGAATGAATGATTGCATATCAATATAAAATTTCTTATAAATTTTCAGATATTTATTCAATCCATTATTTAAAGTGGATCCAGTTATATTATTTATTCACAGTATGGTCTATTCATGCATTATGTCTATATTCATTGAAACAGGGTACACCTATTTGTACCCCCATACTAATTTGTAAGTCTTCAAAATATTGCTCGCAGAATTGGTGGAAGAAATACTCTTTTCACCTGATCTACATAGACATTTTATTACAGAAATATTCTGGACACAAAAAGCAAAGGTCACACTTACAATTGTACCAAAGCGTAAATGGAAAGTGAGCATGGATTACTAAAAACATCCATGTCCAGGTTGCCTAATGCTCTCAAATATCAATTCTATTTTTGACTACATATTTGTTTCTTCTTAAGATTATATATTCAACTTCAAACCTGTTGACAATGTCTAACCCTATCACACAATTTGTACTTTGCTTGATTTCCTAATGTCTCTATTGATATCTGCTTTCGTATATTTTTCCCCAGTTCATCATTGTGACTGACTCTTCACATGTGCTTACATTTACATACACTCTCTACCCGAAATGTTATTGCGAAAGAACTTTTGGTCCAAATCCTATACTCACTCTTCTTTCTAAACCTACCAACTACCTTCCTAATCCTACCGACTATCAGTTTTTGACTGGATGTTCTCTTCAACATTCAATATCCAAGGTACAAGGTACGATGCCAGTGTATATTGATTTATCTGAGACATCTGTGCTGCACATTACTCAAAGCTAAGTATCCCACTCAAGTCCCCAATGCCCTTCTGGGCTTCAAATCTTACCTAGATTTCTGCTTTCATACTTATGTTTCACATATATACTCTTGAAATATCGCATTTTGCCAATACCATTATTCATCCCGCAGAATGATTTGTAACCCAAATTGAACATGTTATTAACCCTAACCATACACTGTTCCCTCAGTATAACTTACTTAAGAGCAGGGACAGTGTGGGTCTTACAATATAGGAATGTAGATGATCTTCCACCTGCTGAGAACATCAAAGATCCATGGAGAAATGATCCTTGCAGAAGATATAGGCAGCTATGTAGGACCTGAGAGAGCAATAGTCATCTTCCATGGCAAACAACCTGGTCAGGATTAATTGATAGTCTGAATCAGCCTCTCTCTTCTTAATGAAGAGAAGATGGACTGAACCAGGCCTCTGTGGAGAGCTGTTCCCTGGTGCCTATGGTTGATATACCATTCTAACTTCTGAATGTGTCACAGGATGTTGGGGCAGCCTCCATCTCATGGGAACCCTGGATGCAACTGTTAGCACAAAGTGGTTACCAAGGTAGTGACCATATTCAGTTCCTGAAAGAAGTGACCTCACTTCACTTCCTTGGTGATGGAATTCTCTGAACCTGGGATCCAGGAAGGAAGGCACCCAGAGCCAGTCCCACTCCCAGTTCCAGTGGGCTAACTTGTTTGCTTTTCCCAAAGACATAGTCAGTCTTTCTTGGTACCTACTGATGTGAGGATGGAAAAATGCCAGCAGAGCTCTGATGAGGGGCCTTTCCTGAGAAAGCAGGTAGTGGCTCACCTTTGGCTCCTGACAACTTCACAGAGTTGGACAAGGAGACCAGATCTGAAACAGGACAGGCCATTTTGTGGGAACATAATATGGCCCACCAGTCAGAAGACACTCCAGATAGTCACAGACCTATTTGGGGGAAGTAAGTGCCTTTGCCGTTGTAGGTGTGAGTTTGTGGTTTTTTCTCATGTTCTGAGAATAGGTAGGAAAAGTGGTCTGTTTGGTTTGGAGTGGACTGTTTCTAGTAAGTCGTTTGACATGGTGAGTGTTTCTAGGTCTGTGTATCCCACTGTATCCGTGGTTGTAGACATTAGAAAACAGAATGCATCAATGGATGTGTTGTCTCTAGTTGAAAGCTTCCCCGCATTCATACTGCCCAATTAATGAATGGACTGCAGCTTGCCTTATGGATGGGCAACATCTACTATCTTCTAAAGTTCCTGTTTTCTTCGTGAATTCTGGCCACTCTCCAGAATAGGCTCATGGTTTTGTTTCCCAAATATGTAACACCACAATATTCTGTGACATGGCCATGTGCTGGATTGCTGAAGGGAATGGGAGCATCTAAGAAAACTCAGATTTCAGTGTGACCAGTAAAGTCTCAGTGGAGAAACCCTTCTTTGGGCCATTTGCTTACTTCTATTTCTATTACCCTGAATGTCAGGAAGGTCTTTGCCTCAGGCCACCCCTTTGTGTAGCCTGAAGAAAACTGTTTTCATATGGAAATGTATAGACATCACCTGTGGCTCTTTGCTTATTTGATTTGGAATGAGATGTGTCTGAATCAGCCTCTTGTCCTTGTATGAGGTTGTGGCTTTGATTCTCAGCACCTGATGGATCTAAAGAAAGATCCCATGTGCTTCCAAAACTAAAATGGCCAAAAGAGCAGTCATTGTTGATGAATATTTTTGCCTTCTTGTTTTAGGTTCCTGACCTCCATAAAGTGAGAATAGGGATCCTTTGGGTCAAATGAGTTCTTGAAATCCCTGCAGAGCCTAGCCCATATTTGCTTGGGTTTTCTCATGACTCCAAATCACATAAAGAATCTATACCCTACAGCCAGTAGGCCTCAAATTGGAGAAGTGGAACACTTTAACAGCAGGAATATTTGATCATTCCTGGTTCACAGGAAGAGTGTCCAGGCCATCATGATTTTAGGCAAATGAGGGGCAAGTGAGCTTATTTGGGCTCATAGAAACCTCCAGCTGGAGGTTATGATGAGTGTCTACATGGAAGAAGATGATGGCCCTGTGGGAGTGTTTTGATTTTAATTGTGGTCATTTTTTGGCGGATGGAAGGGATGACTGGGTCCACCTGGGCTTGAACTCTGGTGTGATT
Source organism: Callospermophilus lateralis (assembly GCF_048772815.1). NCBI lineage: Eukaryota > Metazoa > Chordata > Mammalia > Rodentia > Sciuridae > Callospermophilus > Callospermophilus lateralis. The sequence continues at coordinate 638,531 of NW_027518090.1, forward strand.
CCCCTTAGAGACTGAGTTCTGAAACTGACCTCAGAGAAGTATTGCCATGAATTGTGTTGGGATTTTAGGAGGCCACGCATGAGACTCACTCTTGGAAACTGAGATCTAGGCCCAGGGTGGTTTCCACAGAGGCCTGAGAATCTCAGCCAGGATATCACATGATTTTATTCTGAAAGACTTAGCACCCATATTTGAGAGTCAAAACACACATGGACCTCACATTGTAGATGTCAGTTGGCCTGGCTTTAGGAGACCTTTTGGCAACTGTTTGAGAAGCATTGACTGTGAGAGTTCTCCAGAGCGTTCATTGTAATCAACTTTCTCAACACTTAATGGTTCCTGAATGAATTGAAACCCACAGTGCCTCTAACTTCATCCTTGAAAAATTTCAAGATAAATACCATGAAATTTTTGAAATTCCCATGACCAGGTGGCACTGCAGAAACTTTTGATGTCCTGCTGCTGATCATGTGTATACCAGACAGTGCCTTGTTTTTGACTGGGTTTCATTAAAATGGTGTAGAACAAGAGAAGCCAGTAATTTGGAGCCTGCTGAGTAGGGGGGCTAGAGCAGTGGTGGGCAGGTGTGTGATAAAACATCATGTTGGGGCCATGTGAATCTGCCATTGGCTTCCAAATTTTTTGTGACTGATATAGTGCAGACATCAGACCCTTATATGTAAAGGCATCTTGTTAAAGGGAGAGTTTTCAGGGCAATATTCAGAATCAGGTTGCTATGGTTATTGGGGCAAGCTATGTGGGATACAAGCCTGGTTGGTGCATTCTCCTGCAGACCCTGACCCACCACACGTGACAGAACTCCCTCCAGCACTGTATCTCAGATGAACTTTTTATGTTTTGTGAAGCAAATACCAAATTCCCAGTGCAGCAGCAAGAAATACCACGAAAAGTGGAGGATGACCAAATGGCTTCACAGTCCCCACTGGGAGACACTTAGCTTCCAATGGACACAGTTTAGCTACAAAGAGAGAATTGAGCACTGCTGCCTCATGTTCATTGAAATATAAGAAACCATGTCTTTCGGTTACATAGATGCAGACCCAGCTATGATGGTCTCACTACAAAGGAAGCTAAAGCTCATGACAACAACATATATTTCAAGTGCCCAACCTCAGAAGCCGTTTCCCAAGAATTCTTAGGCCAGCAGAGCTCCTTTTTGTGGAGTGTTTACCCTGTCCTTTACTTTTGGAAACTCCTCTACCACCTCCAAGGTTGTGAACTCCCGAGCATATTCCATTCCATATATGTATTCATAGATTTTCACACTTTTCTACTCTAATTGTGTTTTACTTGGGGCGTAGGTAATGTCAAGGCATTGTTCTGGATGTGAGTGGGAAGATTTTTGTGTAGCACATATTTACATACACATTGGATTCATTTTTCAATTTTCCATTTGAAATACTGAATCCCTGACACTAACCCATACCCTACTAGTCTCTGACTAATAATCCTAATATGATGGTGAAAAATAAGCCAAAAAGACAAGAAACACAAGCAGTTCAGAGGACGCATTGTGTATTGTTGGAATTGCCTTTTGCATTATATAATGTAGGAGTTATAAGTCTAGTCAATTTTTTTGTTGAAATAGTTCTAAATGTGTTTTTAAAATTAGCAAATATGTGAATCCCTGTCTCCCTTTCTCTGTAGCCTATTCAGTACATGTATTTTTATATGCACATATAGAATTCTACCTGATATCACTCGTATACACTTGTGAGGTGGCTGAATTGGCAGATGCAAATTGAGAGAAGAGTTCACTCCTCCTAAACGCTGTTGGAACTGAAAATTCAACCTATGGGTGAGCTTCCTAGTTGAAAAACATTATACATGAATCCATGTTCAGTAAAATGAACATTTTTCGATCTGTGGATTATATACTTTTCATGATGAATTTCTATTGGCATATATGTTGCTACTTTTTTTTTTCTTTTATTGGTTGCTCAAAACATTACAAAGCTCTTGAATATCATATTTCATACATTAGATTCAAGTGGGTTATGAACTCCCATTTTTACTCCAAATACAGATTGCAGAATCACATTAGTTACACATCCATATTTTTACATAATGCCCTA